>NC_052331.1:658750-988125 GCF_016432855.1 Salvelinus namaycush
GACAGGCTCCCCCGGCTCTGTGTGCCTGTCTCTGTCTCCATCTTTGTCTGTCTCTGACTCTGTGTCTCCTCCTGTCTCCATCTTTGTATGTCTATTTCTCTCTCTGCCTCTGTCTCTGTCCATCTTTGCCTCTGACTCTCTCTCCATGCCTCCCTCCAGGTATGAAGCTGCCGTCGCGGGTGCCCACCCAAGTGGACAGTGATGAGGAGGCCAAGTGGAACCAGACTGAGGACGAGGGGCAGGGTGGCCGCTGCTGTGCCTGTCCCAAAACAGACAAACAGCTGAAGAAGGAGGCCGAGGACTCAGAGTACCGTAAGACCTTTGAGAACTACATCCACAACGAGGTCTTCGAGCCCAAGTACGTATGACATCTACCTCAGTCAATCAATCAATCAAGGACAAATGTCTCTATTTCTCCTTCTACCGCACCTGCTGTCTTGATCTGAATGCTCGGCTATGAAAAGCCAACTGACATTTACTCCTGAGGTGCTGACCTGTTGCACCCTCTGTAACTACTGTGATTATTATTTGACCCTGCTGGTCATCTATGAACGTTTGAACATCTTGAAGAACGATCTGGCTTTAATAGCCATATACTCTTCTAATCTCCACCCGGCACAGCCAGAAGAGGACCGGGCACCCTCGGTGCCTGGTTCCTCTCTAGGTTTCTTCCTAGGTTCCTGCCTTTCTAGAGGAGTTTTTCCTAGCCACCGTGCTTCTATATCTGCATTGCTTGCTCTTAGGGGTTTTAGGCTGGGTTATCTGTATACGCCCTTTGTGACAACTGCTGATGTAAAAAGGGCTTTATATAATCCATTTGATTGATATCGATTGATTGATAAATCAATCAGTCAAAGTCTTCATTGTATGAATTAGAATTGGTTAATTGTGTAATCAGGGTACAAAAGAACCAGCATACATAACATAACACACCATGTACACACACTAGAGGTCAACCGAGCGGCATGGCCGATAAATTAGGGCCGACTTCAAGTTTTCATAACAATCGGTAATCTGCCTTTTTGGATGCCGATTATGGCCAATTACATTGCACTCCACGAGTCGACTGCGTGGCAGGCTGTGACTACCTGTTATGCGAGTGCAGCAAGGAGCCAATCAATGTAAGTTGCTAGCTAGCATTAAACTTATCTTATCAAAAACAATCTATCCTCACATAATCACAAGTTAACTACACATGGTTGATGATATTACTAGGTTAACTTCTACTTGCACACAATCCCGGATCCGGGAGCACCCCCATCAGTAAAAAAGCTGACTAGCATAGCCTAGCATAGCGTCACAAGTAAATACTAGCATCTAAATATCATTAAATCACAAGTCCAAGACACCAGATGAAAGATACACATCTTGTGAATGCAGCCATCATTTCTGATTTTTAAAATGTTTTACAGGGAAGACACTATGTAAATCTATTAGCTAACCACGATAGCAAAAGACACAACTTTTTTTCCCACCATTTTTTTCCTGCATAGGTAGCTATCACAATTTCGACCAAATAAAGATATAAATAGCCACTAACCAAGAAACAACTTCATCAGATGACAGTCTGATAACATATTTATTGTATAGCATATGTTTTGTTAGAAAAATGTGCATATTTCAGGTATAAATCATAGTTTACCATTGCAGCCACCATCACAACTCTCACCAAAGCAACTAGAATAACTACAGAGACCAACGTGAATTATCTAAATACTCATCATAAAACATTTATGAAAAATACACAGCGTACAGCAAATGAAAGACAAAGATCTTGTGAATCCAGCCAATATTTCAGATTTTTTAAGTGTTTTACAGCCAAAACACAATATAGCATTATATTAGCTTACTACAATAGCCAACCACACAACAGCATTGATTCAAGCCAACAATAGCGATAACGAATAAACCAGCAAAAGATATTAATTTTTTCACTAACCTTCTCAAAACTTCTTCAGATGACAGTCCTATAACATCATATTACACAATACATATAGAGTTTGTTCGAAAATGTGCATATTTAGCGGCACAAATCGTGGTTATACAATGAGAATAGTAGCCAAGCTGCCAACAATATGTCGGGAGAAATCTTGGGAGAGGCACCTAATCTAATCAGTAACTAATCATAAACTTGACTAAAAAATACAGGTTGGACAGCAAATGAAAGATACATTAGTTCTTAATGCAATCGCTGTGTTAGATTTTTAAAATTAACGTTACTACGACATACAGCGTACGTTAAAGCGAGACCGCACCGAAATTAATGGCGGAATATGAGTTTTACATTTTTCAACAGAACAACGAATTAACATCATAAATAGTTCTTACTTTTTGATGAGCTCCCATCAGAATCTTGGGCAAGTTGTCCTTTGTCCAAAAGAATCGTTGCTCGGTTGTAGATTGTCGCCTTCAACTTTGGAATTAGCAGTAAACATTAGCCATGTGGCCCAGACGTGCCCAACTCACTAGAACGCAGCACAAATAAATACCCGAAAATCGCAATATACTGATATAAACTGATATAACTCGGTTTAAAATAACAACATTATGATGTCTTTAACACCTATATCGAATAAAATCAGAGCCGGATATATCTAAGGGCTATAACGGGAGCTTTCTAGAACGCCATCCTGAGGTCTGTCTTGCGTCATGGCGAAGGAAGGAAAGAGAGGACCCCACGTTGCCAGCCCATTTATAAGGCCTCAGATCTGCCTAGCAACTCCATTCCAATTCTCACTATTTGCTGACATCCAGGGGAAGGCGTATGCAGTGCATCTCAACCAATAGAAGACATGCAAATTAATAAACTGACCTCAG
This sequence comes from Salvelinus namaycush, assembly GCF_016432855.1. NCBI lineage: Eukaryota > Metazoa > Chordata > Actinopteri > Salmoniformes > Salmonidae > Salvelinus > Salvelinus namaycush. The sequence continues at coordinate 661,568 of NC_052331.1, forward strand.
AACAGCCTGCAGATTTCAGATTTCTCACTTCCTCATAGGAAAATTGCTCCAACTCGAGTTCTGTTTTACTCACAGATATAATTCAAACGGTTTTAGAAACGAGAGTGTTTTCTATCCAATAGTAATAATAATATGCATATTGTACGAGCAAGAATTGAGTACGAGGCAGTTTAATTTGGGAACAAAATTTTTACCAAGTGCAAACAGCACCCCCTATTGAGAAAAGGTTAACTAGCTTGTTCTGCGTTGATTATAATCAATGCGGTGCCTGTTAATTTATCATCGAATCACAGCCTACTTCAACTTCGCCGAACTGGTGATGATATAACAAAAGTGCATTGCCGAAAAAGCACAATCTTTGCACAAATGTACCTAACCATAAACATCAATGCCTTTGTTAAAATCAATACACATTAGTATATATTTTTTAAACCTGCATATTTAGTTAAAAGAAATTCATGTTAGCAGGCAATATTAACTAGGGAAATTGTGTCACTTCTCTTGCATTCAGTGCAAGCAGAGTCAGGGTATATGCAACAGTTTGGGCCGCCTGGCTCATTGCGAACTGTGAACTAATTTGCCAGAATTGTACATTACATTTACATTTTAGTCATTTAGCAGACGCTCTTATCCAGAGCGACTTACAGTAGAGTGCATACATTTTATTACATTTTACATACTGAGACAAGGATATCCCTACCGGCCAACCCCTCCCTAACCCGGACGACGCTATGCCAATTGTGCGTCGCCCCACGGACCTCCCGGTTGCGGCCGGCTGCGACAGAGCCTGGGCGCGAACCCAGAGACTCTGGTGGCGCAGCTAGCACTGTGATGCAGTGCCCTAGACCACTGCGATGCAGTGCCCACCTCCCGGGTGGCGCAGTGTAATAATTTACAGAATTATGACATAACATTGAAGGTTGTGCAATGTAACAGCAATATGTAGACTTAGGGTTGCCACATTTAATCGATATCGGCCATTTTTTTGGTCCTCCAATAATCGGTATCGGCGTTGAAAATTCATAATCGGTCGACTTCTAACACACACACATTCACAATGTGTTTAAGGTAAGCTGTCGTCATTCATCATTTGTACTGCCATCCCTTCCCTTCCTCTTGTCAGACAAGCTGAGCGATCTTTACCTGCATTCTGTTTCCCCAGCAACACACATCATCCAACTCAGGGCTCGGTTGCGTCCCAATAATCTCTCCTTTCTCCCGAAGTGTTCATGGATTTGAAATGAAATTACTGACATAAACTCTTTCTAGCCCATGTCTACACCTGGGGGGCATGCTTTGAAATGTATGGGGAGTAGTGAACGAGTGCACACTTCAGGAGGAAGGAGAGTCTGTCGGGACGCAACAGTTTTTTTTTCTCCTTCAAGGCTAATTGAATTTCGTTTGGTGCCTTATGAATAGGACTCAGCAATCTACCCAGTAGCAATAGACTCAACATAATGGTGTGATCTATTTAGCAAATAGTTGTTATAATAAAATAAATGATTGATTTGATTAATTAATTGATTATCCCTCATTCCCTCCAAGACCAAGACAGCGCCGCTCCACCATGGGCGTAGCCAATCAGACGCAGCCGTCATTCGCCACGATGCCCACCACCCTGTCCGAAGGTTTCATCACCCGCGGCCCAGACAGTGACGATGGAAAGGGTGTGGAGAGCACTAAAATCCAGCTGACAGTGTTTGCCAAGGAGTCTACGGTCATCTCCGGCCTCCGACACTTTACCTCGTACCAGATCGATGTGCTGGCCTGCAACCACCCCACAGACCCCTCACGCTGCAGTATGGCAGCCTTCGTCTCAGCTCGCACCATGCCTGAGGGTGAGGCTATCTACATACTAGTACACTACACATACACGCACACCCACTACTTAAAGCAATACTTTGGTAATGAGGCCTTCTATCTACTTTACCAGAGTTAGATGAACTCATGGATACCATTTTGATGTCTCTGTGTCCAGTATGAAGAAAGTTGGACGTAGTTTCGCAAGCCAATGCTAACTAGCGTTAGCGCAATGACTGGAAGTCCATGGTATCTGCTAGCATAAAAAGTGAATCTGACTCTGGGGAGGTAGAAAAAGGCCCTCATTACCAAAATCCCAAAGTATCCCTTTAAGAAACCACTGTAAGAAGTAATAAACCAAAGTATCCCTTTAAGAAACCACTGTAAGAAGTAATAAACCAAACGTATCCCTTTAAGAAACCACTGTAAGAAGTAATAAACCAAACGTATCCCTTTAAGAAACCACTGTAAGAAGTAATAAGCCAGTTTAACATGATGATTTCTTGTCTACTTTTGCACAGTATTTCTAGACCAATGGTGTTTGTAGCAGTAGGATAGAGTAATGAGGCCATTTTAACACCTTGTGTATCCTGTCTACAGACAAAGCAGATGACATAGTGGGGCCCATCAGCTACGACGTGACTGAGTACACAGTTCATATTAAGTGGCTTGAGCCTAATGCCCCCAACGGCATGATCATCCTGTATGAAGTCAACTATAAGAGACTGGGAGACACAGAGGTGAGAGCTCTCATACATGTCACACAGACACACACACACACGTATGCAAACACACACAGGCACGCAAGCATAAACACACACACAAACAGACAAATACTGAACACCGGATGTGCCCCATAGTCTAATTTAATATAATACATTGAACAGTACCACAGTCTCTCTGCTCTCATTTAGTGAATAGGACCGTTAATGGAAAAGTAATAATAGCCCGATGTTGCATCAGCGCTGTGTTTTTAGTTACCATGGAAACGTTGCAAAGGCCATAGTCATCGCTGATGTTGAAAACAACATAATCACTCCGGTGGTTCTCGAATAATAGTTATTGCACAAACATGTTTTTCTCAAATCAGGTTATTAGTTTTATTATTGGCTTTATATGCAATGATTTCAAAACACATCTGATTCACATAGACATTATATTCTGTTTGCTGTGTGTTGTTTCCAATCTTAAGTCTATTATTACGCATGTCCTGTTTTTTCAATCAATACTTCAACAAAAAATATATATCTTAAGTGGCTTCTCCTGTCCCCTGTAATTCCTCTCCTCTTACAACGCAGATAAATAAATGAAAATAAAGTGTGTGTTTGTTCCAGGAGCTGCACCACTGTGTGTCCAGGAAGATGTACCAGCAGTCGGAGGGCTGCAAGCTGAGAGTGGTGCATCCTGGGAATTATACCGTGAGGATCCGAGCCACCTCGCTGGCAGGAAACGGCTCCTGGACTGACCCCACACACTTCTACGTAGAAGACCTGCGTAAGAGACGTACACACACACACCACAGACCGCTTGACCAATCAGTGAATCAATCAAATATAAGTTGTATATGCAGCTTTTACATTAGCAGTACCAGAAACCTGGCCTAAATCTCCTAAACATTAGAGCACACCGAGGCACAGTAAAATTAAGAAAATAATTGTATGTGACCATAACTGACTTTCTCCATGGCGATGTGTTTTTAGGGGTGGATCCATCCAACATGTTGAAGATTATCATTGGTTCAGTCATTTTTATCGTTTTGCTGATACTGATGACAGCGGGGGGATTCGTCATGTTCAAGAAGAAGTAAGTATTATGCTTTCTACACGTCTGTCTTTCTACAGCCAACCCAACTATATGAAAGAATCGGCCTGGTGTGTAGTCTGTTGTTCAAGAATAGGTACGTAGTGTTACAAAGCTTCTCTCCTGACTAGTAGTATTACACCAGTAGTATTTATAGGCTTTTGTTACAGCCCAGCACTAACACATGACTCAACTAATAGTGGTCTAAATTTCCATTTGATTTCATTCAAGTTGGCTGGATGTCCTTTGGGTGGGGGACCGACCATTCTTCAAATCAAATTTTATTTGCTACATGCGCCGAATACAACAAGTGTAGACTTTACCGTGAAATGCTTACTTACAAGCCTTGATACACACTGGAAACGGTTGAGCGAGAAAAACCCAGCAGCGTTGCCGTTCTTGAAACACTCAAACCGGTGCACCCTGGCACCTACTACCATACCCCGATCAAAGACGCTTCAATCTTTTGTCTTGCCCATTCATCCTCTGAATGGCACACATACACAATCCATGTCTCAATTGTCTCGGGGTTTAAAAATCCTTAACCTGTCTCCTCCCGTTCATCTACACTGATGGACGTGGATTTAACAAGTGACATCAATAATGGATCATAGCTTTCATCTGGTCAGTCTGTCATGTTTTGTGCACTCAGTGTATAATCATTATATATTATTTACCCCTACCTCCTTGTGTTCCCTCAAGGCAAACCCAGGGCCCCTCTGGACCCCTCTACACATCCTCCAACCCAGAGTACCTTAGTGCTGCTGACAGTAAGGACACATTATAATAATATTCTTTATTCTCAGCTGACCTTTGTGAATACACCTGTTTTAAAGCATAGCTGACTGGATTTTGATGTTCAAACTAGTATACCATGTAAATAGACAACTGACACATACTAGCTGTCACAACATTAGCACTATGGTGGATGTCTATGCGAATCAGAGATGTAGAATGTACAAGACTTGATTGTTGCTGTCTAGTAGTGTCCAGCCATTGACTGTGTGTGTGTGTGTGTGTGTTGTGATCTGCAGTGTACGAGCCCGACGACTGGGAGGTGGGCAGAGATAAGATCAACATCCTGCGTGAACTGGGTCAGGGCTCGTTCGGCATGGTCTACGAGGGCATCGCCAAGGACATCGTGAAGGGCGAGCCGGAGACAAGCGTGGCGGTGAAGACGGTCAACGAGTCGGCCAGTCTGAGAGAGAGAATAGAGTTCCTCAACGAGGCCTCCGTCATGAAGGGCTTCACCTGCCACCATGTGGTGAGAGACCTACAGAGGCTATAGAAGGGGATGCCACCTTACGTTTACATTTTTGTCATTTAGCAGCTTGTAATAAGGATCAATCAATCAAATGTATTTGTAAAGCCCTTTTTACATCAGCCGATGTCACAAAGTACTATACAGAAACTCAGCCTAAAACCCCAAACATTAAGCAATGCAGGTGTAGAAGCACGGTGGCTAGGAAAAACTCCCTAGAAAGGCAGAAACCTATAGAGGAACCAGGCTCTGAGGAGTGGCCAGTCCTCTTCTGGCTGTGCCGGGTGGAGATTATAACAGTACATGGCCAAGATGTTCAAACGTTCATAGATGACCAGCAGGGTCAAATAATAATAATCACAGTGGTTGTAGAGGGTGCAACAGGTCAGCATCTCAGGAGTAAATGTCAGTTGGCTTTTCATAGCTGAGCATTCAGAGTTAGAGACAGCAGGTGCGGTAGAGAGAGAGAGTCGGTCAGGGACAAGGTAGCACGTCCAGTGAACAAGTCAGGGTTCATAGCCGCAAGCAGAACAGTTGAAACTGGAGCATCAGCACGACCAGGTGGACTGGGGACAGCAAGGAGTCATCAGGCCAGGTAGTCCTGAGGCATGGTCCCAGGGTTCAGGTCCTCTGGGAGGAGAGGGAGAGAGAGAGAATTAGAGGGAGCATACTTAAATTCACACAGGACACTGGATAAGACAGGATAAATACTCCAGACATAACAGACTGACGCTAGCCTCCCGACACAAACTATTGGTGAGGAAGGTGTGACCACCACATACCATGATCATGAATAGGAGAATTGTCTTCAAAAAGTAGGTGTTGGTAGCTGCCACAGTTCAAGAATCAAAGCAAGTAAGGTAAACAAAATATTCCCTCAGGTGCGTCTGATGGGTGTGGTCTCTAAGGGCCAGCCCACTCTTGTTGTCATGGAGCTGATGACACACGGTGATTTGAAGAGCTACCTGCGCTGCCTCCGCCCTGACTCTGAGGTACATACACACACACACTCTACTGCCCCCTTGTGTCTTGTTGGAAACCAGACTAGTCTTGCACTGTCTCTGGCTGGCTGGCTGACTAACTCTGCTGGCCAGAGCGAGACTAAATTGCACCCGATTCCCTATATAGTGCCCTACTTTTGACCTGAGCTCTATAGGCCCTGGTCAAAAGTAGTGCACTATATACGGAATTGGGTGCCATTTGGGATGCAGCCTAGAATTATTGTGACCCTCATGTTTTGTAAATTAGCCCTAGTATTAATAAATGTATTATTGTTTATATTTTACAGAATAACCCTACAGGGCGCCCGCCCCCCACTCTGAAGGAGATGATTCAGATGGCAGCAGAGATAGCAGATGGCATGGCCTACCTCAACGCCAAGAAGTTTGTCCACAGAGACCTGGCTGCTAGGAACTGCATGGTGGCGCAGGACTTCACTGTTAAGATAGGAGGTAGAGTACACATATATACACACGAGCTGGGATGATAAACCGAAAATGATCAACATGATCTTATTTTGCTTATGACAGTCATTTTTTGTGATTTTGCTACACAACGTTCCTGTAGATTGTTCTAAAACCATTATGTGGTCAACAGTAATAGCCTATGCATTATGTTTGTTCCTGTTATGAAAGTATCTGCCTGTTTCGCTTTTGGCTGCTGTGTGAGCGAGCCACTCTCATTCCCTCTCCCGACTGCGCACGAAGGAGGGAGAGATGCATTCTGAGAATATGACCGTTGCTCAAAATACAATTGCGGGGAAAATACAGTTTTTAAAGCAGCTCCTGTTGTTCTAGTTACAGAGAGGAGAGTCACAGCTTTCTGTGAGTATATTATTGATATATGTTGAGTTCATGGCACCACTTTACAACCGGAGTAGGGTATTTAGTATGGGTTTTGTTGTGGAGCCCTCCACTTGCGGTGAATAGGCCTACATCAAGTAGCCTAGGCCTAGTGCTGGAAAGTTTTTGTACCACATTACATTTACTAATAGATTAATCAATTAGACTACATGGCTATCCAGCAAAAAAAATCATATTTAGAGTTCGCAATCTAGATAAGTGTTTTTTGAGTTCCCACTTTCTCAGGCGGTAAATAATATAGCCTAGGCCACAAAGATGTCGGCAAATTCCTCTCTGAAGCACCCAAAAATAAATATGATAATTCTGGATCCTATTTTGACCGGTTGCACCTAAAAATATAAATCATGCATTCCATGGATATGTTAGATGAAATAGCTTTTTTTAATCATAGGCTACCATCTGTTGTCTTACATGGCACTGGGAAAAATATGTATAAAGCCCTGCCGCTAATGTAAAGTAACTGTCCATTAAAAACAAAATGTACTGTTGTATTTATCGTTATCGAGCAAAATAGTTAAATTTTTTGCGTTATGACTTTTTGTCCATATCGCCCAGCTCCAATATATACACACACAAATGGCCGACAGTACTTGACTGTCAAGATAGGAGGTATGGCAACTCACCACCTTACTTTTCAGTTGTACTGTTTCTACGGACTACACATTAATCAGTTAAATACACCCTTATTAAGCGTTTAATATGTTAATATAGTTCAAACCAAGTCAAAGAATATCATTTGAATGTTTTTGATAGGGTCATAACAGATCTGTGGGTTGTGTTCTAATTGTCCCCCACTCCTTCAGACTTTGGTATGACCAGAGACATCTATGAGACAGACTACTACAGGAAGGGAGGGAAGGGTCTGCTTCCTGTCCGCTGGATGGCTCCTGAGTCTCTGAAGGATGGCGTGTTCACTGCAAACTCAGACTGCTGGTGAGGACACTTGACTGTGTTTGTCTGTCTTTCTCTGTGTGAATGCTTGCCGACTGTCGAATGCAGGGATTGTCAACTGCAGTCCTCACGGGCCGAAGTGGTGTCCCTGTTTTTCACCATTCAAATGTTATTTGTCACATGCTTTGTAAACAACCGGTCTGTTTTTCCCAACATATCACGACTCAGGATATGACCAGATGCAGACACAGGAGGAGGATAGTACAGTTCTCATAGTATTTATTATACAAGGGGACAGGCCAGGGCAGGTCGAGGGCAGGCAGAGGTCAGTAATCCAGGGTAAGTCAGAGGTACAGAACGGCAGGCAGGCTCAGGGCAGGCAGAATGGTCCGAAATCCAGGGCAGCAATAAACAGGTACAGAACATCAGGCAGGCTCAGGGCAGGCAGAATGGTCAGAACCGGGGAAACTAGAAAACAGAAACTAGCAAGACTGGAAAATGGGAAAACACGCTGGTAAGACTTGACAGGACAAGACAAACTGGTAACAGACAAACAGAAAACACTGGTATAAAAAAACAGGAGATAATGGGGACAAATGGGAGACACCTGGTGGGGGGTAGAGACAAGCAAAAGACAGGTGAAAAAGATCAGGGTGTGACACAACAATGCAGAGAGGGAAATGTATATACAGTACCAGTCAAACGTTTGAACACACCTACTCATTCAAGGGTTTTTATTTATTTTTACTATTTTCTACATTGTAGAATAATAGTGAATGCATCATAACTATGAAATAACACATATGTAGTAACCAAAAAAGTGTTAAACAAATAGAAATATATTTTATATTTTATATTCTTCAAAGTAGCTTTGCCCTTTGCCTTGATGACAGTTTTGCACACTGTTGGCATTCTCTCAACCAGCTTCATGAGGTAGTCACCTGGAATGCATTTCAATTAACAGGTGTGCCTTGTTAAAAGTTAATTTGTGTAATTTCTTTCCTTCTTAATGCGTTTGAGACAATCAGTTGTGTAGTGACCCAGACAATATTATTGGCACCTTCTAGAAGGGGTGGTATACAGAAGATAGTCCTATTTGATTAAAGACCAAGTCCATATTATGGCAAGAACAGCTCAAATAAGAAAAGATAAACGACAGTCCATCATTAGTCAATCCGGAAAATTTCAAGAACTTTGAAAGTTTCTTCAAGTGCAGTCGCGAAAACCATCAGGTGCTATGATGAAACTGGCTCTCATGAAGACCGCCACAGAAATGGAAGACCCAGAGTTACCTCTGCAGCAGAGGATAAGTTTGAGTTACCAGCCTCAGAGTTCAAGTAACAGACACATCTCAACATCAACTGTTCAGAGGAGACTCCGTGAATCAGGCCTTTATGGTCAAATTGCTGCAAAGAAACCACTACTAAAGGACACCAATAAGTAGAGACTTTCTTGGGCCAAGAAACACGAGCAAAAGACATTAGACCAATAGAACTCTGTCTTTTGGTTTGATGAGTCCAAATTTAAGATTTTTGGTTCCAACTGCTGTGTCTTTGTGAGGCGCAGAGTAGGTGAACGGATTATCTCCCCATGTGTGGTTCTCACCGCGAAGCATGGAGGAGGAGGAGGTGTGATGGTGTGGGAGTGCTGACATTGTCTGTGATTTATTTAGAATTCAAGGCACACTTAACCAGCATGGCCAACACAGCATTCTGCAGCGATACGCCATCCCATCTGTTTTGCGCTTAGTGAGACTATCATTTGTTTTTCAACATGACAATGACCCAACACACCAGGCTGTGTAAAGGCTATTTGACCAAGAAGGAGAGTAATGGAGAGCTGCATCAGATGACCTTGCCTCCACAATCACCCGACCTCAACCCAATTGAGATGGTTTGGCATGAGTTGGACCGCAGAGTGAAGGAAAAGCAGCCAGCAAGTGCTCAACATATGTGGGAATTCCTTCAAGACTGTTGGAAAATCCAGGTGAAGCTGGTTGAGAGAATGCCAAGAGTGTGCAAAGCTGTCATCAAGGCAAAGGGTGGCTACTTTGAAGAATCTCAAATATAAAATATATTTTGATTTGTTCAACGCTTTTTTGGTTACTACATGATTCCTTATGTGTCATTTCATAGTCTTGATGTGTTCACTATTATTTTACAATGTAGTAAAAATAAAGAAAAACTCTTGAACGAGTAGGTGTGTCCAAACTTTTGACTGGGACTGTATATTAAAACACGAGGAATAAATACACAATGAGTAACGATAACTTGGCTATATACAATCATGGCCAAATTATTAGCACCCTTGCACTATTCTCGAACAATGCACCATTTCTTCCAGGAAACTGTTGAAATTAAAACATATTTTGGTATCCATATATTTATGTCTTCGGTGTGCAGTTGAACAAAACAAAAAATTCACTAAATCTTAGCTAATTCCACAAAGAATTCCTACAATGGGGTGGTAGGTAGCCTAGTGGTTAGACCGTTGGGCCAGTAACCAAAAGGTTGCTGGATCAAATCCCCGAGCTGTCAAGGTAAAAATCTGTTCTGCCCCCGAGCAAGGCAGTGAACCCACTGTTCCCCGGGCGCCAACGACGTGGATGTCAATTAAGGCAGCCCCCCGCACCTTTCTGATTCAGAGGGGTCGGGTTAAATGCGGAAGAGACATTTCAGTTGTACAACTGACTAGGTATCCCCCTTTCCCCCAAATGAGCCAGACAATATTATTGGCACCTTCTAGAAGCAGGTGATTCTCATTTACTTTGGAATTGAATGTTTATACTGCAGGTGCCTGCAGTATAAACATCACATAGTCAACCAGTTTGAATAGAGAAGAGGACTCATTCTCCTGTTTTGTGTCACTGTGTACCGCAATGAGCATGGACAAAAGAATCACCTGCTTCTAGAAGCAGGTGATTCTCATTTACTTTGGAATTGAATGTTTATACTGCAGGTGCCTGCAGTATAAACATCACATAGTCAACCAGTTTGAATAGAGAAGAGGACTCATTCTCCTGTTTTGTGTCACTGTGTACCGCAATGAGCATGGACAAAAGAAAGAAAACAAACACAAGATTGTAGCCAAGCATGGACAATCTCAAGGCTACAAGTCCATCTCCAGAGACCTTGATGTTCCTGTTTTCACCGTACGTAATGTTATCAAAAAGTTTAAGGCCCATGCCACTGTAGCCAACCTCACTGGACGTGGCCCCAAGATAATTTGATGGAAGTTTGCGGCGAAGGACTGTTCGAATGTTGGAGAAAGCACCTCGGTGAACTGCCACACAGATTCAAGCTGACCTTCAGACACAAGGTACGACAGTTTCAACTCGCACCATCCGTCGCCAACTCAATGAAAGGGGGTTATATGGTAGGAGACCCAGGAGGACCCCTCTGCTGAGAGAAAGACATAAGAAAGCCTGACTGCAATTTCCCAAAACACACCAAAATCCTTCTGGGAGAATGTTCTGTGGACAGATGAGACCAAATTATAGCTTTTTGGTAAAGTACAGAAAACTAAATTAAGCTTTCAAAGAAAAGAACACCCCTACAGTCAAACATGGAGGAGGTTGAGTGATGTTTTGGGGTTGCTTTGCTGTCTCTGGCACTGGGCTCCTTGAACGTGTGCATGGCATCATGAAATCAGGATGATACCAAGGTATTTTGGAGCGCAATGTCGGACCCAGTGTCAGAAAGCTCGGTCTCCGTCGAAGGTCATGGGTCTTCCAGCAGGACCCCAAACACACTTCAAAAATCACCCAGGAATGGTTCAAGACAAAACGCTGGACTGTTCTGAAGTGGCCAGCAATGAGTCCAGATCTAAATCTCATTGAAAACGTGGAGAGATCTGAAAACAGCAGTTTGCACAAGAGGAGTGGGCCAAACTGCCAGTACAGTGCAGGAAGCTCATTGATGGTTATAGGAAGCGCTTGATTGCAGTTATTTTGACCAAAGGCTGTGCTACCAAATATTAAGTCTAGGGTGTGAATTATTTTGTCAATGCCATTTCTGATTTAAATGGATATATTAAGTTCTGAATCAAAAACAAAGGTTCTGTAATATTAACAGTGAAATAAATAATTGTGGAGACCAAATACTTTGTTCAATTTCAACTTATTTTTAGTTACTTTAAAAAAGTGCAAGGGTGCCAATATTTTTGTCCACGACTGTATACGGGGTACCGATTCGATATGCAGGGGTACGAGGCAATTTAGGTAAATATGTACATATGGGTAGGGGTAAAGTGACTCTGCAACAGGATAGATAATAAACGGTAGCAGCAGCGTATGTAATGAGTCAAAAGAGAGTGCAAAAAGAGTCCATGCAGATAGTCCGGGCAGCTATTTGGTTAACTATTTAGCAGTCGTAAAGGTCCTGCATGGTCAATCCGGAATCTGCATTGGCTGTGCAGCATTTGCGGTGATATGGCCTCTGCAGACATCAGGGCATTCATACTTCTCGCGCTTTACGGAGCAGCGCAGAGCCGTTGAGCATAGTTGTTGTGAGGGAAGGTGTCAAGGAAGTGAGTTTGTGTTTATGCAGGACCTCCCGCCCCACCTACCGTCAACCAATCAGGTCACTGCGGAGCTATACGGAGCCCTCTGCATCGTTACAAAATTTGGGAGGCGCACAGCGATGCGGTACAGATCTCCATTTTGCCTCTGCATGCCTCCATTTTTGTATCAAGCATAAATTGGCTTTTGTGGTTTGGGAGTAAAAGCTGTTCAGGGTCCTGATCAGTAGAGGCTGGTTGGAGGAGCTAAAGGAGGACGGGCTCATTGTAATGCCTGGAATGGAATAAATTGAACGGTATCAAACATATTAAACATATGGAAATCACATGTTTGACTTTGTTCCATTAATTCCATTCCAGCCATTACAATGCGCCTATCCTCCTATAGCTCATCCCACCAGCCTCTACTGGTCCTGTTGGTTACAGACTTGGTATATTAATACCGCTTGCCATGCAGTAGCAGAGAGAACAGTCTATGACTAGGGTGGCTGGAGTCTTTGACAATTTTTAGGGCCTTCCCCTGACACCGCCTGCTAGAAAGGTCCTGGATGGCAGAGAGCTCGGATGGCATGTAGCTCCTTGCCAAGTAGATGCCAAGTAGTTGCTATAGCAAGTGGTGATGCAGCCAGTCAAGATGCTGTCAATGGTGCAGCTTTATAACTTTTTGAGGATCTCAGGGCCCATGACAAATCTTTTCAGCCTCCTGAGGGGGAAGAGGCGTTGTCACACCTTCTTCACAACTGTGTTGGTGTGTGGACCATGTTAATTCCTTAATGAGGTGGACACCAATGAACTTGACACTCTCGACCCGCTCCAGTACAGCCCTGTCGACGTGGATGGGGGGTGCTCGGCCCTCCGTTTCCTGTTGTCCACAATCAGCTCCTTTGTCTTGCTGATAGAGCTGAGCGATTAACTGAGATGTCGGTTATTTTACAGCTATTACAGCTGCAAGTCTCTTGGGGTATGTCTCTATAAGCTTGGCACATCTAGCCACTGGGATTTTTGCCCATTCTTCAAGACAAAACTGCTCCAGCTCCTACAAGTTGGATGGGTTCTGCTGGTGTACAGCAATCTTTAAGTCATACCACAGATTCTCAATTGGATTGAGGTCTGGGCTTTGACTAGGCCATTCCAAGACATTTAAATGTTTCCCCTTAAACCCATCGAGTGTTGCTTTAGCAGTATGCTTTGGGTCATTGTCCTGCTGGTAGGTGAACCTCCATCCCAGTCTCAAATCTCTGGAAGACTGAAACAGGTTTCCCCCAAGAATTTCCCTGTATTTAGCGCCTTCCATCATTCCTTCAATTCAATTCTGACCAGTTTCCCAGTCCCTGCTGATGAAAATCATCGGCAGGGACTGGTTGGTGTTCTCGGGGTGATGAGAGGTGTTGGGTTTGCACCAGACATAGCATTTTCCTTGATGGCCAAAAAGCTCAATTTTAGTCTCATCTGACCAGAGTACCTTCTTCCATATGTTTGGGGAGTCTCCAACATGCCTTTTGGCGAACACCAAACGTGTTTGCTTATTTATTTCTCTAAGCAATGACTTTTTTCTGGACACTCTTCTGTAAAGCCCAGCTCTGTGGAGTGTATGGCTTAAAGTGGTCCTATGGACAGATACTCCAATCTCCGCTGTGGAGCTTTGCAGCTCCTTCAGGGTTATCTTTGGTCTCTTTGTTGCCTCTCTGATTAATGCCCCCCTTGCCTGGTCTGTTAGTTTTAGTGGGCGACCCTCTCTTGGCAGGTTTGTTGTTGTGCCAAATTATTTCCAATTTTTAATAATGGATTTAATGGTGCTCCATGGGATGTTCAAAGTTTCTGATATTTTTTATAACACAACCCTTTACTTCTCCACAACTTTGTCCATGACCTGTTTGGAGAGCTCCTTGGTCTTCATGGTGCCACTTGCTTGGTGGTGCACCTTGCTTAGAGGTGTTGCAGACTCTGGGGCCTTTCAGAACAGGTGTACAGTTGAAGTGGGAAGTTTAGGTTGGAGTCATTAAAACTCGTTTTTCAACCACTCCACAAATGTCTTGTTAACAAACTATAGTTTTGGCAAGTCGGTTAGGACGTCTACTTTGTGCATGACACAAGTCATTTTTCCAATTTTCCAACAATTGTTTACTGACAGATTATTTCACTTAGAATTCACTGTATTACAATTCCAGTGGGTCAGAAGTTTACATACACTAAGTTGATTGTGCCTTTAAATAGCTTGGAAAATTCCAGAAAATGTCATGGCTTTAGGAGATTCTGATAGGCTAATTGACATCATTTGAGTCAATTGGAGGTATACCTGTGGATGTATTTCAAGACCTACCTAATCAAAATAAATAAGCCAAGACCTCAGAAAAAAATTGTAGGCCTCCACAAGCAATTTCCAAACGCCTGAAGGTACCATGTTCATCTGTACAAACAATAACATTCAAGTATAAACACCATGGGACCACGCAGCCGTCATACCGCTCAGGAAAGAGACGCGTTCTGTCTCCTAGAGATGAACGTACTTTGGTGCGACAAGTGCAAATCAATCCCAGAACAACAGCAAAGGACCTTGTGAAGATGCTGGAGGACACAGGTACAAAAGTATCTATATCCACAGTAAAGCGAGTCCTATATCGACATAACCTGAAAGGCCGCTCAGCAAGGAAGAAGCCACTGCTCCAAAACCTGGGGACAAAGATCGTACTTTTTGGAGAAATGTCCTCTGGTCTGATGAAACAAAAATAGAACTGTTTGGCCATACTGACCATCATTATGTTTGGAGGAAAAAGGAGGAGGCTTGCAAGCCAAAGAACACCATGCCAACCGTGAAGCATGAGGGTGGCAGCATCATGTTGTGGGGATGCTTTGCTGCAGGAGGGACTGGTGCACTTCACAAAATAGATGGCATCATGAGGCAGGAAGATTATGTGGATATATTGAAGCAACAACTCAATACATCAGTCAGGAAGTTAAAGCTTGGTTGCAAATGAGTCTTTCAAATGGACAATGACCCCCAAGCATACTTCCATACTTAATGCTACCAAATACTAATTTAGTGTATGTAAACTTCTGACCCACTGGGTATGTGATGAAAGAAATAAAAGCTGAAATAAATCATTCTCTCTACTATTATTCTGACATTTCACATTCTTAAAATAAAGTGGTGATCCTAACTGACCTAAAACAGGGAATTTTTACTAGGATTACATGTCAGGAATTGTGAAAAACTGAGTTTAAATGTATTTGGCTAAGGTATATGTAAACTTCCGACTTCAACTGTATATGTACTGAGATCATGTGACAGATCATGTGACACTTAGATTGCACACAGGTGGACTTTATTTAACTAATTATGTGACTTCTGAAGGTAATTGGTTGCACCAGATCTTATTCAGGTGCTTCATATGCACGCACCACTTTTCCGCAAATTTATTTTTTGAAACTAGTCATTTTTTTCATTTCACTTCACCAATTTGGACTATTTTGTGTATGTCCATTTCACAATCAATTTAAATTGCAGGTTGTAATGCAACAAAATAGGAAAAATGCCAAGGGGGATGAATACTTTTGCAAGACACTGTAAGTGATTGAAAGTTGGTATTCAGCACTCATAAAATAATGCCTTATTTATGACTCTGAAGAACTACTAAAATAGTGATTTTGTCAGACAGCATAGGCAGCAGCTCTATACTGTATGAGTTGACTTGGAATGAAATAATAGTAATCAAATAAAACAAATATTGTATTAAAGTAATGTTAATAAGTGATAAGCAGTAATAGTCACGACTGTGGGACTTTTATTCATTGTTTTATTCTGTGTTACAGCATTCAACCCACATGTATCGAAACCTAAATGGAAAACCGTGATTATTTTTGTAATAACCAAACCGAAACCGAACTGACCTCAAAGAGCAATAAATTGCTTAACACTTAACACCCGGGACCACTACGGGTCCCGGGTGGCGCAGTGGTCTAGGGCACTGCATCGCAGTGCTAGCTGCGCCACCAGAGTCTCTGGGTTCGCGCCCAGGCTCTGTCGCAGCCGGCCGCAACCGGGAGGTCCGTGGGGCGACGCACAATTGGCATAGCGTCGTCCGGGTTAGGGAGGGTTTGGCCGGTAGGGATATCCTTGTCTCAGTATGTAAAATGTATGCACTCTACTGTAAGTCGCTCTGGATAAGAGCGTCTGCTAAATGACTAAAATGTAAAATGTAAATGTACTTGCTGACGTTGAGTGAGAGGTTGTTGTCCTGGCACCACACTGCCAGGTCACTGACCTCCTTCCTATAGGCTGTCTCATTGTCGTCAGTGATCAGGCCTACCACCATCGTGTCCCTAGTAAACAAATTGCATTCTAAACTGAATATCATGATTATTTGATTATTGGAGTCAGGTGTGTTAGCTGGGACTGGGGCAAAAGTGTGCAACCAATTAGGCCCCCGAGGACTGGAGTTGCCCATCCATGGTCCAGATGGACAGAATCTGGATCCTCTCAAGATTTTCTCCCTCCCTACCTATCCACCTATGGAGTTTTTCCTTGCCACTGATTTTTTTTTCTCTCCTATGTTTTTGTGTGTCTCTCCCAGGTCATTTGGTGTGGTGCTGTGGGAGGTCAGTACCCTAGCGGAGCAGCCGTACCAGGGCCTGTCCAACGAGCAGGTCCTGAAGTTCGTCATGGACGGAGGATTTCTGGACCGACCAGACAACTGTGCTGACCGGCTGTAAGTCTCACCTCCATACTGTACATATCTATGTCCAGCTGTGACTGGTCATAACAAGATTAATCATTATTGAAGGGAACTGTATGAAACATGGATTACACTTTTGTGTGTGATATTGAGGAAATCATGTTTTAACGACAACGAACATCAGCTCTTAACTATATGATGTAACAGCAGCTCCTCTCTCCTGCTATTCAGACACGACCTGATGTCGATGTGCTGGCAGTATAACCCCAAGCTGCGTCCCAGCTTCCAGGAGATCATCGAAATGCTCCACGAGGACCTTCACCGGTCCTTCCAGGAGGTCTCCTTCTACTACAGTCAGGAAAACAAGCCTCAGGAGCAGGAGGACTTTGACCTAGACATGGACAACATGGAAAGCATTCCCCTGGACCCGTCCTCCTACTCCCAGAGAGGGGACCACAGTTCCTCGTACTCTCAGAGGGGAGACCACAGCTCGGAGAGGGACGAAGCGGGTTCGTCACTGGGGTTGAGACAAAACAGCTACGAGGAACACGTCCCGTACACACATATGAACGGGGGAAAGACGAACGGACGGATACTAGCTCTGCCTCGGTCTAGTCCCTCCTAACAGAACACTATATGGATATCGTATCCCTATCTCCCCTTAAGCCCAACCTTTTCCCTCACACAGATGCATAGATATAAATATATGAATATATTTTTGTTTTGTTTTTTCATTTTATATAGATAAACACTTTTATCACTCAGAGGCCCTCTCGAAGTGTACATATCTCAGGACGTTAATGCTCTCTTGTAAAGATGCCACATCAAATAGACTACGGTATGTATGTTAATGTTCACACAGGAAACACACACAACCACACAGACACTTTTTGTATTTAAGAAAGAACCCCCCCGTGCTTCTTTCTAGTCTTTGATCCTTAAAAAATATATTTCCAATCTTCCACAAATGGGTGGCGGTTTGGGGGAATCAACTGTGAATCTAACTTTGGGACAACCAGAAGGCTGCTAACCCGAGGACTCTCCAGACTGTCCCTTGCCCAGGCCGAGGCGCTCTCCCTTGGCAGGTCAGCCCTCACTGGGTCCCTGGGTCTCCCTGGGCCATGGAGGTCCACCTGGGTCGCTCAATGTAAAAGTGCCCTTCTCTTCTATCTCTGGCTGTAGCCTGCATCTTATGTCATGGAGCTGTGTCTCTGTATCTTTGTACTCTCAAGTCGTCAACGAACGACACACTTGAGAACTAACTTTTGGATGGATGAATTTTTCAAATCCATTTTTAAATCTTCAAACAAACTTTATCGATCCACTGGAGAAGCTTGTTGTCAATTTTCTCCTCACACTCTGCAGTATTCCAGCATCACACAGAAATAATTAACAGATTTTTGGGGTTATATATTTTTAATTTATTTACGTTTCATTTTCTCTTTGAGTTTTCACATTTACAACTGAAGGATATTTAAAAAAAACTGTTTCAGAAAGACATTTTGACGAAAGAAACGAGTTCCTCAGAAGACATAGCTGCTTCTTTTTATATATTTTAGTGGGTATAGAAAATATAAATATATTATTAATATTTTTTTTTTGTACATAGTGGTTGACATACATTGTCTTTCATGAGGTATTTCCAGTCTGTAGAAAAAAAGGTTTTACATGTTTGTCTCTTATGTTTATTTTTTTCTAATGCAGAATTCATACTAATAATCATTTGGACTTGTGATAAACCAGCAGCATTTGGTATTTTCTCTTGGCTTGGCCCGTTGATATCAGATCAAATCAAACTGTCTGCTCTTCATAAATAAAGCAGCACGGTGCAACATGACCACGCTCTTTTTCTGTCCACATGCTTCTCTTACTGTTTACTTTGTTGTTGTTTACTATGTCATGGTGTCATGTGTACAAATCATCTAATAGGTCGGTCTTTGCTGAAATAAAAGATCCCAGAAATGTTCCATACGCACAAAAATCTTATTTCTCTTCAATTTTGTGCACAAATTTGTTTACATCCCTGTTAGTGAGCGTATCTCCTTTGCCAGGATATGTCACACCTGTAAGGTGGATGGATTATCAAGAAGCTGATTAAACAGTATGGTCATTACACAGGTGCACCTTGTACTGGGGGACAATAAAAGGCCACTTTAACATGTGGCACAACACAAAATGTTTTGTCGCGCAACACAATGCCACATGTCTCATGTTTTGAGCAAGTGTACAATTGGCATGCTGAATGCAGGAATGTCCAACAGCTGTTGCCAGAGAATTGAATGTTAATTTCTCTTCCATAAGCCGTCCAACGTTATTTTAGAAAATTTGGCAGTTGTCCAACCGGCCTCACAACCGCAGACCATGTGTATGCCAGGCATAAACTACGGACAACAAACACAAATGCATTTTATCAATGGCAATTTGAATGCACAAAGATGCGGTGACGAGATCCTGAGGCACCTTGTCGTGCAATTCATCCACCACCATCACCTCATGTTTCAGCATGATAATGCATGGCTCCATGTCACAAGGATCTGTACACAATTCCTGGAAGCTGAAAGTGTCCCAGTTCGTCCATGGTCTGCATACTCACCAGACATGTCACCCATTGAGCATGTTTGGGATGCTCTTGATCGACGCGTACACAGCGTTTTCCAGTTCCCAATATCCAGCAACTTTGCACAGCCATTGAAGAGGAGTGGGACATTCCACAGGCCACAATCAACAGCCTGATCAACTCTATGCAAAGGAGATGTGTCACGCTGCATGAGGCAAATGGTGGTCACACCAGATACTGACTGGTTTTCTGATCCAAGCCACTACCTTTTTTTTTAAGTATCTGTGACCAACCGATGCATATCTGTATTCCCATTCATGTGAAATCCATAGATTAGGGCCTAATTTATTTATTTAAATTGACAGATTTGCTTAGAAGAACTAACTCAGCAAAAATCGTTGAAATTGTTGCATGTTGCGTTTATATTTTTGTTCTGTATAAATCAAATCCAATTGTATTGGTCACATGCACATTTTTAGTAGAGGTTATTGCAGTTATAGCGAAATACTAGCTCCAACAGTGCAGTAGTATCTAACAATTGACTACAATACAAACAAATCTAAAGGTAAAATAATGGAATTAAGAAATATATAAATATTAGGATGAGTAATGTCGGAGTGGCATTGACTAAAATACAGTAGAATAGAATACGGTATATACATATGAAATGAGTAAAGAAGCATGTAAACATTACTAAAGTCACCAGTGATTCTATGTCTATGTATATAGGGCAGCAGCCTCTAAGGTGCAGGGTTGAGTAACTGGGTGGTAGCCGGCTAGTGATGGCTATTTAACAGTCTGATGGCCTTGAGATAGAAGCTGTTTTTCAGTCTCTCTGTCCCAGCTTTGATGCACCTGTACTGACCTCGCCTTCTGGATGGTAGCGGGGTGTACAGGCTGTGGCTCAGCTGGTTGATGTCCTTGATGACCTTTTTGGACGTCCTGTGACATTGGGTGCTGTAGGTGTCCTGGAGGGCAGGCAGTGTGCCCCTGGTGATGCATTTGGTAGTACGCATCATCCTCAGGGCTGTCCAGTGGTTGGTGGCGGTGCAGTTGCCGTGCCAGGCGGTGATACAGGATGCTTTCAATTGTGCATCTGAAAAGGTTTGTGAGGTTCTTAGGGGCTAAGCCAAATTTCTTCAGCCTCCTTAGGTTGAAGAGGCGCTGTTACGCCTTCTTCACCACACTTGTCTCTGTGGGTGGACCATTTATTAAGCTTTTATCTTCTCCACTGCGGTCCCGTCGATGTGGATAGGGGGGTGCTGTTTCCTGAAGTCCACGATCAGCTCCTTCGTTTTGTTGACGTTGAAGGAGAGGTTATTATCACCTCCTCCCTTTAGGCTGTCTCGTCATTGTTGGTAATCAGGCCTACTACTGTTGAGTCGTCTGCAAACTTGATGATTGAGTTGAAGGCGTGTGTGGCCACGCAGTCATGGTTGAACAGGGAGTACAGGAGGGGGCTGAGCACGCACCCTTGTAGGACCCCTGTGTTGAGGATCAGCGAAGTGGAGGTGTTGTTTCCTACCTTCACCACCTGGGGCGGCCCGTCAGGAAGACAAGGACCCAGTTGCACAGGGCGGGGTTCAGATCCAGGGCCCCAAGCTTAATGATGAGCTTGGAGGGTACTATGGTGTTGAAGGCTGAGCTACAGTCAATGAACAACATTCTTACATAGGTATTCCTCTTGTCCAGATGGGATAGGGCAGTGCGATGGCGATTGCATCGTCTGTGGATCTATTGGGGCGGTATGCAAATTTAAGTGGGTCTAGGGTGTCAGGTAAGGTAGAGGGTTATATGATCCTTAACTAGCCTCTGAAAGCACTTCATGATGACAGAAGTGAGTGCTATGGGGCGATAGTCATTTAGTTCAGTTAACTTTGCTTTCTTGGGTACAGGAACAATGGTGGACATCTTGAAGCAAGTGGGGACAGCAGACTAGGATAGGGAGAGATTGAATACTACGTATTGCCTCAATTACCTCAACACGGGTGCCCCCGCACATTGACTCTGTACCGCCACCCCCTGTATATAGCCCCGTTATTGTTATTTACTGCTGCTCTTTAAGTATTTGTTATTCTTATCTCTTTGTTTTTTTTGTTGGTATTTTCTTAAAATTGCATTGTTGGTTAAGGGCTTGTAAGTAAGCATTTCACTGGTAAGGTCTACTACACCTGTTGTATTCGGCACATGTGACAAATACAATTTGATTTGATATGTCCGTAAACACTCCAACCAGCTGGTCTGCGCATGCTCTGAGGATGCGGCCAGGGATGCCGGCTGGGTCGGCAGCCTTGCAAGGGTTAACACACTTAAATGTCTTACTCACGTCGGCCACGGAGAACGAGAGCCCACAGTCCTTGGAGGCGGGCAGCATCGGTGGCACTGTGTTATCCTCAAAGCGGGTGAAAAAGGTGTTTAGCTTGTCCAGAAGCAAGACGTCGGTGTCCGCGACGTGGCTGGTTTCCCCTTTGTAATCTGTGATTGTCTGTAGACCCTGCCACATACAGTAGTAGTCAAAAGTTTGGACACACCTACTCATTCCAGTTTTTCTTTATTTGTACTATTTTCTACGTTGTAGAATAATAGTGAAGACATCAAAACTATGACAAAACACATATGGAATCATGTACTAACCAAAAAAGTGTTAAACAAATCAAAATATATTTTATATTTCAGATTCTTCAAATTAGCCACCCTTTGCCTTGATGACAGCTTTGCACACTTAACATTCTCTCAACCAGCTTCACCTGGAATACTTTTCCAACTGTCTTAAAGGAGTTCCCACATATACTGAGCACTTGCTGGCTGCTTTTCCTTCACTCGGCGGTCCAACTCATCCCAAACCATCTCATGGGTTGAGGTCAGGTGATTGTGGAGTCCAGGTCATCTGATGTAGCACTCCATCACTCTCCTTCTTGGTCAAATAGCCCTTACACAGCTTGGAGGTGTGTTGGGTCATTGTCCTGTTGAAAAACAAATGATAGTCTCACTAAGCGCAAACCAGATGGGATGGCGTATGGCTGCAGAATGCTGGTTAAGTGTGCCTTGAATTCTAAATAAATCAGTGTCACCAGCAATGCACCCCGACATAATCACACCTCCTCCTTCATGCTTCACGGTGGGAACTACACATGTAGAGATCATCCGTTCACCTACTCTGCGTCTCACAAAGACAAGGCGGTAGGAACCAAAAATCTCAAATTTGGACTCATCAGACCAAAGGACAGATTTCCACAGGTCTAATATCCATTGCTTGTGATTTTTGGCCCATGCAAGTTTCTTCTTATTATTGGTGTCCTTTAGTAGTGGTTTCTTTTCTGAAAATCGACCATGAAGACCTGATTCACGCAATCTCCTCTGAACAGTTGAGATGTGTCTTATACTTGAACTTTGGAGCATTTATTTGGGCTGAAATTTCTGAGGCTGGTAACTCTAATGAACTTATCCTCTGCAGCAGAGGTAACTCTGGGTCTTCCTTTCCTGTGGCGGTCCTCATGAGAGCCAGTTTCATCATAGCGCTTGATGGTTTTTGCGACTGCACTTGAAAAAACATTCAAAGTTCTTGAAATTTTCTGGATTGACTGACCACCACGTCTTAAAGTAATGATGGACTGTCGTTTCTCTTTGCTTATTTGAGCTGTTCTTGCCATAATATTGACTTGGTCTTTTACCAAATAGGGACATCTGAATACCACCCCTACCTTGTCACAACACAACTGATTGGCTCAAACGCATTAAGGAAAGAAATTCCACAAATTAACTTTCAACCAAGAATACATTTGAATTGAAATGCATTCCATGAAGCTGGTTGAGGGAATGCCAAACTGAGCAATTGGTGACCAAGAACCCGATAGTCACTCTGACAGAGCTCCAGAGTTCCTCTGTGGAGATGGGATAACCTTCCAGAAGGACAACCATCTCTGCAGCACTCCACAAATCAGGCCTTTATGGTAGAGTGGCCAGACGGAAGCCACTCCTCAGTAAAAGGCACATGACAGCCCACTTGAAGTTTGCCAAAAGGCACCTAAAGGACTCTCAGACCATGAGAAACAAGATTCTCTGCCTGATGTAACCAAGATTGAACTCTTTGGACTGAATGCCAAGCGTCATGAAGGAAACCAGTCACCACTCATCACCTGGCCAATACCATCACTAGCTGGCTACCACCCGGTTACTCAACCCTGCACCTTAGAGGCTGCTGCCCTATATACATAGACATGGAATCACTGGCCACTTTAACAATGGAACACTAATCACTTTAATAATGTTTACATACTGCTTTACTCATCTCATATGTATATACTGTATTCTATTCTACTGTATTTTAGACTATGCCACTCTGACCTTGCTCGTCCTAATATTTATATATTTCTTAATTCCATTCTTTTACTTTTAGATTTGTGTATGGTTGTGAATTGTTAGATGCTACTGCACTGTTGGAGCTAGGAACACAAGCATTTCGCAACACCCGCAATAACATCTGCTAAATATGTGTATGTGACTAATACAATTTGATTTGATCCCTATGGTGAATCATGGTGGTGGCAGCATCATGCTGGGGGATGTTTTACAGCGTCAGGGACTGGGAGACTAGTCAGGATCGAGGGAAAGATGAACGGGGCAAAGTACAGAGAGATCCTTGATGAAAACCTGCTCCAGAGCGCTCAGGACTTCATACTGGGGCAAAGGTTCACCTTCCAACAGGACAACGATCCTAAGCACACAGCCAAGACAACGCGGGAGTGGCTTCGGGACAAGTCTCCGAATGTCCTTGAGTGGCCCAGCCAGAGCCTGTAACAAAAAGTGGCAAAAGTCAAGGGCTCTGAATACTTTCTGAATGCACTGTACATATTGTATGTGTTACTGTAATTCAGCGTTTATCATCCATAGTACACTTGAAACGAAATAAACCATTATCATCATTGAATCTTGGAGAGCTCTTTGCCATCTGTGCTTGATACCAGTTGGGGTCCTTTGTGACTCACTGGACATAGCTAGCTAGCTAAGATTAGCTAGCGTAGCTAACTGTGACTGTTAGCTAGCTACAGTAACTATGTTAACCGGGTGCTTTCTTGTCTAGTCTTAGCTAGACTACCAATGTTTTACAAACAAAAACACTAGCTACAGTTGAAGTCGGAAGTTTACATACACTTAGGTTGGAGTCATTAAAACTTGTTTTTCAACCACTCCACAAATTTCTTAACAAACTATAGTTTTGGCAAGTCGGTTAGGACATCTACTTTGTGCATGACACAAGTAATTTTTCCAACAATTGTTTACTGACAGATTATTTCACTTAGAATTCCCTGTATTACAATTCCAGTGGGTCAGAAGTTTACATACACTAAGTAATTTTTACTAGGATTGAATGTCAGGAATTGTGAAAAACTGAGTTTAAATGTATTTGGCTAAGGTGTATGTAAAGTTCTGACTTCAACTGTAGCTCAATTAACGACCTAATATCACACAGGATAGACCCTAAATGTATTGACTTAGCTAGCTACCTCTGCTCTAACAGTTGGCTAAGATAGATAGCTAACATTAACGTTAGCTGACGTTAACGGATAAACTTTGAAAACAACCATGACCATTCAAGAATCTAAGCAAACCACAACGTCCAAACTAATTAGTGACTGCGACGAAATAGTGAAAGAGATTTGCGTCTGTTCAAATCTGGCATCAGGACAAAATGTGATTCATGGTCACCGAATATATTTTAAGTATTTTAATTAAACTCAAACGATAAATGGTAAATGCAATTTTCGTATATACGGGTTCACTGGATCTCCGCGCAGGGTAGATCAGAGAACTGTGGAATGTACTCAAAATAGTATTTTTATACTATAACACTTTCATTCTCTCCTTGTCCAGTTGGCCTATCATAGTAGATGTTTAGCATGGTTCATACTCTTGCTCCTCCTTTGTGGGCCCCCAAACTTGTCCAAGCCCCTTGGCGTTTTCCTTCTCCACATCTGGTTGTTGGGTAGAGCAGCTCCATCCTGTGTCCCCCTCGATTATTCCCTCAAACAATTCCTAATATGGTATTGTCCAGTCTCTTCACCATCCTGGTTGGTCTAGAGAGATGCACCCCTCCCCTCTCCAGACTGTCCACAGCTTTTATGGCCTGTGGTGGTCAATCCTTACCCACCTTCACACCCACCCCTCTATATTGTGTGTGTGTGTGCAACAAAACATCATTCACCTTTAACCAATATGCTAACAGCCTATAGTGCATAAACATAAATCCTAACAATAGACTACTACAAATACAAAAGCTACAATTACGTATTTGTAACTTTTTGTTATCTTCTCCGGCTGGCCTCGACTGTTAACCAACTGAGTGACTCAAACAACGACCGTTGGAAAGACAGGCGCCGAGTCGGGCTCGAGCTGCAAAGCAGACCGCTCGAGCCGCTGCTGAATCATGTGTTTTTGTTTTTGCAAGCTGCTTATTAAGGATACTTAAGCACGCATTGATGTTGGCAATTGATGATACATGTATGATGTTCAGTGGCAACCCATCATTCAGGGTCCCAAACCGTCATTTGAGACCCATATGTTTAGCCAAAAAAAGTTGCATGTTTTGCATGTTATTTTGGCATTAATATGTGTCACATATCAGTTTGCAAACAATGTAAAAAAAAAAAAAAAATTAAGTGTTAATAAAGCTGCATACAAACATTTGTCTCTTTTTTGCTCTTGAGTAAGGCAGCTCCAAAATGCAGGTTTCAGCCTAGCTCAGTGCTTTCTGTGATGGTGGGGCAGCCAGCGGAAAATACACAGTGTAGGGGTTGGTAATGTTCTCCAGTTGCACCGTGATTGGCTCAGTGTTCTGTCACGCATGGGGACACTACTTCACTGAACTCCAAAATTCAAGCCCCTTGGGTGTTGCCATAGATTTACATTAGAAGTGCCCATCCAAGAAGGCTCAAGGTAATTGGTAAAATGACATCAAATCACGTTATATCTACCGTAGCTTTGATTGGACTGATCATGTCAACATCATACTTTCAAAATCTTAGCTAACAAGCTAGTCAAGCAGTCATCATCATCAATCAAGTTGACAATCTACTGGCAAACCCTTTTCAAACCTTGTCATATAAAGAGAAATTAGAGATAAAACGTATTGGTGCTCATCCGGCCATTAGATATAAACATTACACAACAAGTTGGAAATCGCAAATTCAACAATGAGTGGTTTGGATGAAATTAGTGGCTAACTGCAAGCGTTGCAGAGGAATCATTATTTTGCTATCCCTGCCTGCTATTCAGTGGAGAGGGTGTGTGGTCCAAGTCTGGGTTTAAGGGTCTCTTTTCCAAATCTTAAATGGATAAGCATTCACACGCAACACCATCGGCCAGAAAAGGTTTAATACATTGGCCATGCTGTCAATCCAGCATGACTTCTGCCGCGTTCAAAACAACTGGAAACTCGGAACTGGGAAATCTCAGACTTCATTAAATCCAAGACAACTGGGAACTTGGAAAAAAACGAGCTCAGACTGGGAAAATACGTTTTGAAAGTCATCCAACTCGGGAATTGCAAGTCAGGAACTCTGGCCTCTTTCTAGAGCTCTGACCTGAAGATCAGTGATGTCATGATTTTACCTTGTTTTTATCTGAGTTCCCAGTTGTCTTGAAAGCACCATAAATCCAGCGAATGCCAGACTTTGCCCACAAGACGGACCCCCATGCCACCTTCCTGTTCAAGTGAGCAGAGCACAACAGTGAATCTAAAAATGTCTTGTATGCTGCTGCATAAATGATGTCATGCCAGGGAGATATGTCTACTGTAACTAAGAAAGTAATACTGTATGGTGTGTTGTAGCTGTTAGTAGCCCATGTGCCTCACCCTAATAATTTGGTCCCTTTTTCCCCTCATAACTTAGCCCACTGTTCTGACTTGGTGGTGCACATGTAGCCTCTAGCCTGTTTTAGAGAAAAGTAATTATTGAATATTGTAAGAGCTTTCATTGTCTGCATTATATGCCTCCTTTATTTATCTTACGGTTCTGACTTGGTGTACAGGGAGAATACTGTAAGAACGGCCCATGTTCTGAATTCTGTCACTGTACATTTCAAAGGTGCTGAACAAATTGTTATTGACTACGTCCATCTTAGCTAGCTCATTAATGTCTTATTTGAAATTACGGATTGCATCTTATCCGCTCATTGTTACCATATGCCATAGTTTGTACATCTCAATTGTCAGTAAAAAACACATTTGTTTTTAAGCAAGTCAGCCATTTTTTTTTAAATGCCGTAAATGAGTCTGAATGCACTGTTTTGCTACCAGAGAAGGCTCTGTTGATAGCCAGGTGTAGCGGTGGTATGGATTCACTCCATGGTGATGAAAAGAAAGCTCTGCTGTTGGGACAGCTTTATGTAGGTCCGAGCAGTTTGTGGGCACCGTTTGTCACCGTTATAGTGCAATGAATGTATTGTTTAGTGTTGTGTGTAGTGGCTTTGCTGGCATGCATTAAAAAAATATATGTTGAGATTGCCTCACCAAGATTTACATGCTAAAATCGCCACTGGTAGCATCCTAACCATTATGAAACGTATATTTGATCAAATAAACCTTATATGTAGCAAATTAGCAATTACATGTTTTGTTGACCAAATTCGACACTCATTAACCTCCATACAAAGATTCCTCACTTAGTGGTCTTATTTTCGAGGACAGATTTTGGGCAGAGTAACCCTCTAGCTTTGCCTGTTTCTCTGGTTGCGTTTAACTATTAAACGAACGGCTCCCAGAATGCTTTGAGAAGGTAGGATAACATAAAGAATGATAGAGGCTTCTAGTTGCCAAAAGGATGTATTAGCATGGGCAGCGCCAATGAGGGCTTTCGCCTATTTAATGTAGTCAACTCGGTGGGACTTGCAACTTCATTGACTGGACTCTCCTGGTGACCCTGTTGGAGTCATGTCCAACCAGGTAATCAGGAAGGATCCGCCAATCGTGAAGAAGAAAATTGACTACTTAAAAATTGAGATATCCTCAATGGTCTAACACATGCTGTCACAGACGCTATAAAGGCACAGATACAAAGGGTCCTCTATCTATCTCTATGTAGGAAACGGCACAGGCTCGTACATGCAAACGCTGTCGATGCTATCCGGGATCCTTAGCAGCTGATACAAAGTAACAACATTTTTACTACAGTTTGCGCTGGAATTAGTTCGAGGGTGGGGTAAGAATTTATCGAGACTATCGGGTTGATGTCGTATTTTATAGTTTTATTTCACGGGGAAATGAAATACTTCTTGTTGACTTAGGCTGTAACACCTGACCTGACTATGTGGACCTGGCAAATGACTGTTGCTAGGTTGGTTGGTCGCCATAAAAACGTTACATTGTAATGATTGCAGTAATTTTAACTTGAATTAACTTTTCGAAAATTCTACCGACATGTATTTGACGTACTGAAATGAAATGCTTTACAAACATATGCCTTGTAGCCTTCAAACTTAAATTCATACTTCAATGCAGTATTTGCTCAAAATCAGCTGTTGAAAGTAATTCAAGTCACTTGGAGGTTATATGTTGTCAAACTAAGATTTTGAATATCCATCTCTCTCCAAGACATCAAAGCATAAACGTTAACAGACACCCACTTGTACCTATTTCTCTACACACTTCTCTCCACTACTGAAATTAACACCTGCCATTCACACTCGTGACTATTCCCTGTTAGGGAGGGAAGAGGTTCTTAACCTCAGTGGCTCTGTTGAATACAGTACTTTACATTAGAAAGACAGATCCTCATGGACCCTGTTAGAAGATCTGACAGGTGTCACTATCACCTCTCAGATAGAAACTAAACATGGGACACTGTTGAGCAAGCTACCTATATGATGTGTGTGGGGGGAAAAGCCCCTGGGCCAGACCAGGCCAGCCATTAGTGAGGCTGTATTCTGTATTTTTCAGTTTGTCCATGCAGAACCCCTGATGGGAGTAGGTCACATGATTATAAGTAGGCCTAGCTAGCTGTGCTGG
The DNA here is from genome assembly GCF_016432855.1 of Salvelinus namaycush. Lineage (NCBI taxonomy): Eukaryota > Metazoa > Chordata > Actinopteri > Salmoniformes > Salmonidae > Salvelinus > Salvelinus namaycush. Next base: position 690,933 of record NC_052331.1, read on the forward strand.
AGCTCACATACTCTCTCTCACACACACACACACCCCTCACATCATTTTTCCCCAACCCAAGGATTTAGACTCTCGCCATGAGAATTCGCCTCCACAGTCCACACACACACACGCACAGAGCGAGAGAGCAAAAGGGAGAGAAAGATACTGTAGCTATTTCCTGTTAATGAGTAAACAGTGTGTCAAGGCCCCTGCCCTGTGGACGTCATGAAGGGAGCATGTTGAACATTTGCTAGTGGCAGTGTACTGACTAATGTTTTACAGGCAGTCAGTGTTGTAGTGGAATATAAATGCCATTTACGCACCTTTTTTATTTTGCATTATCTTTTACTGAATTTTTTCTGGGAAAATGCATTGAACGTAGAGAAAGCGTTAATCTACTGACACTGCGTTCACCCGCCGGGATACTTGGCTGACCTGTATTTCACGTCCGCACCCACTCTCCCCTCCTCCCCTTTCCTGCCAGGTCAGTATGGGGAAGTGTAAAACTTAAATTCCTAAATGGCACCCTATTCCCTATGTAGTGCATTACTTTTATGGGCCCTGATCAAAAGTAGTGCACCATGTAGGGAATAGGGTGCCTCTTCTTGACTCTCTGTGTATAGTGTACTGTAGGAGGAAGCTGTGTCCTGTCTGTCTGTCTGTGAACAGGTGAGCCAGAGACTGTAGAGACAGAAGGGTGTGTGAACTGTGTCTTTAGTACCCAGCTGTGTGAACTAAGCACACACATTCACACACACACATGCAGCCAGTGGGTTACTTTCCTCTATGGCACACACTCCTGTCTGTATGTTTTGGCCAGCCTTGGTGTCACTAGGCTGTCACGTGTGTGTGTGTGTGTGTGTGTGTGTGTGTGTGTGTGTGTGTGTGTGTGTGTGTGTGTGTGTGTGTGTGTGTGTGTGTGTGTGTGTGTCCACCCAGTAGAGAGAGATTTGTCCAACCACTGTAGCTCAAAGATAAGACCAAACTTGCTCTGAGGCCCATACATACTGATGGTGTACTGACATTTTACATGGGACATAACCCTTTCCCCATCCTTTTTAGCATGACATATGCTTATGAATGTTTTTTTATTCATATATTTATGCTTTATAAAGGATCTATGAATGCTTCATTAAGTTGATAGTATATTTTATTTCAATGCAATTTAGTTGATGGGGTCAGTTCACAACTGTGACCATTAGGTCTATGCTATGATGCTAATGAACATCAATCAAGTTCGTAGGAGCATGTCAAATTGGGTCTCAAATTAAAGCTAAGAGACTATTTTTTAGAAATTAAGGCATATATACATTATTTTTCTTAAAATCCATCCTAAAAAGGCTGGAAAAGGGGTCTTAGAAAACATCTACAGTACCAGAAAAAGTCTTAAGTTTTTAGAAATACATCAAAACACAATGATGTTGAAGACCCCTGCCAAGTTATATTAACACTTTAATATTTAGTTTTGGAGAAATTGTTTGCCTCTTGTAAGTTTAAGAAATATTGCCTTGTGCCTCAATTCCGTTACCAAAAAAACACATCTTAAAGATATTTTTTAAATTCTCTCCCTCATGAAGAGGGAGGATAATGAACATACACAGACGTAACAAGTAAAGGTAGACCTATCAATTAGTGTTTTTACTGATATCAATTGTATGTATTAATTAAGTGATTAAAACTCAATTCCAAATCAGTAACGGGATTTCTGAAAAATCGGTAACGGAATTTCTGCAATTGAATTTGCTACAATGGGAAATCATAGTTGTCACAAACCATAGTTGGATAGCACAGTACAGTAGAGTACAATAAAGAAAAGTAGAGTATAGTTCAGTATAGTATACAGTAGAGCACACTGAGCTGAATTCACTAATGTATTGTGCTGTACTGTACTGAACTATACTCTACTTTACTGAACTCTACTGTACTGTGCTGTACTTTAATGTTCAAACTTGCAGTGGTGGAAAAAGTACCCAATTGTCATACTTGAGTATAATTAAATATACCTTAATAGAAAATGACTCAAGTAAAAGTAAAAATTACCCAGTAAAATACAACTTCAATAAAAGTATTTGGTTTTAAATATACTTAAGTATCAAAAGTATAAATCATTTCAAATTCCTTACATAAAGTAAACCAGACGGCACCATTTTCTTGTTTTTTAGCCAGGGGAACACTCCAACACTGAGACTTAATTTACAGATAGCCAGGGTCACACTCCAACACTCAGAAATAATTTACAGATAGCCAGGGGCACACACCAACACTCTGACATATTTACAGATAGCCAGGGTTACACTCCAACACTCAGACATAATTCACAAACGAAGCATGTGATTAGTGAGTCCGCCAGATCAGAGGCAGTAGGGATGACCAGGGATGTTCTCTTGATAAGTCTTTGAATTGGACAATTTTCCTGTCCTGCTAAGCATTCAAAATGTAATGAGTACTTTTGGTTGTCAGGGAAATGTATGGAGTAAAGGTATATAATTTTCTTTAGGAATATAGTGAAGTAAAAGTTACCCCCAAAAACTACTTAAGTAGTGCTTTAAAGTATTTTTACTTAAGTACTTTACACCACTGGAAACTTGTGAAACATAGACGACTAGGATTATTTCAGATTTGATTACCCAAATTCTGTTACTGGGTGTAAATCCTCTTCACTTACTGTAGTTCAATAACCAAAAAGGATTTTTTTCAAAGTCAATGTATCATGCCATAGCTGATACCCCATTCTTTCTGCAGACATTGTGGAATCCTAATTCGAAAAACGTGGACACAAAAAACTGAAGGAGATTTTACTGAAATTCAGTATAAATTGTTAAAAGGATTCATTGTGCATGGAGTTGTATGGGTTGTTAAACTTTGAAATCAATGTTTTTGTTTGGCGTACTTTTTAATAAAAAAATCTGTGTCTCGGCGCAAGTTCGTTATCATGGAATTGCCCCCTGCGGTCTTGTGTGAATTCTCCCTCTCCGTCCCTCACCCCTGCCATGTGTGTTGTCAGTGAGCTCGTCTGACTAGGGCTGTCGTGCTGTAAGTGTGTCAAACCAGCTTTCTTTCCTTTCCACACCACAGGTTTTGTTTCTGTTCTGTAATAGAAAATAGTCTTTCTCAGGATTCAACACGATTTAATCCTCTCTTCCTGTCTGGGGTATTTTCTATACAAGCTTTTGATCGTTTCAAGGAACGGTAGAAATAGTCTAGAATGTCATTGTGTGCTCTAGCCTTAAGATTTCCATTCACTGGAACTATGGGGCCTTGAAAACAGCCCCAGAGCTACTCCTCCTCCACCAAACTTTACAGTTGACACTATGCATCCGGGGAGGTAGCGTTCTCCTGGCATCCGCCAAACCCAGATTTGTCCGTCGGACTGCCAGATGGTGAAACGTGATTCATCACTCCAGAGAACGTGTTTCCACTGCTCCAGAGTAAAATGGTGGCGAGCTTTACGCCACTCCAGCCAACGCTTGGCATTGCGCATGGTGATCTTAGGCTTGTGTGCGGCTGCTCGGCCATGAAAACCCATTTCTTGAAGTTCCCGACGAACAGTTATTGTGCTGATGTTGCTTCCAGAATCATTTTGGAACTTGGTAGTGAGTGTTGCAAGCGCTACACGCTTCAGCATTCGGCGGTCCCGTTCTGTGAGCTTGTGTGGCCTACCACTTTGCGGCTGAGCCGTTGTTGCTCCTTGACGTTTCCACTTCAAAGTAACAGCACTTACAGTTGACCGGGGCAGCTCTAGCAGGGCAGAAATTTGACGAACTGTCTTGTTGGAAAGGTTGCATCCTATGACGGTGCCACGTTGAAAGTCAGTGTGCTCCTTAGTATGGGCAATTCTACTGCCAATGTTTGTCTACGGAGATTGCATGGCGGTGTGACCGATTTTTATACACCTGTCAGCAATGGGTGTGGCTGAACTAGCCGAATCCACTAATTTGAAAGGGTGTCCACATTTTTTTTGTGTGTATCTAATCTAAAATCAGTTTAAACATCTAAAATTATAGTAGGCCACAACAAACAAAACACTGTCTTTACATGAAACCAAAATTCCAGTACCGTATGCGGTATTGTGACCTGGCCAGGTTATTTCTCATTAGCTTTACAAATTAGCAATTAAATAACAAAACACAATGTAATACAAATGCAATCTCTCTCCTCCCTCCATCCAGCAGTCCTGTATACAGGTTCCATCCCCCAGGCTCCCATGGCCTCCCCATGGCCTTGGTCCCATCATCCTGACCTTTAACCCCCACATACTGTAACACATGGATGACCTGGATGCTGTCAGAGGACTTTCTCCTCGACCCCCTCCTCCTGAGGACTCTGTGTCCCTCTCCTCGTCCAGCACCGACATCATCAACTTAGAAGGTACAGGATCAGGGAGTCAGCTACACTACAGTAGTTGCAGTAGTTAGTCCTGTATGTGTTATTGTATCTGTCTTATATTTGTTGTGTGTTATTGTGACACTTTTATTGTGTGTGTCTAGATGTCCATTAAGCTGTGTGTGTGTTATTGTGTGTGTGTAGATGGCCACTACAGTGCCCTGCTAGCGGAGTTGGAGGCTGATGCTCAGGACCTAGAGGGAGAGTCCTGGAGTGTCTCTGTGGACCAGCAGTACATAAAGAGACTACACAAAGATGCTATAAAGAGGCAAGATGTCATCTATGGTAAGACTATAGCTGGGGTAGCTGATCTTATCATTCAAGAACTGGTTTGGGTGATGATGATAACCATTGCTACAATTATGTTGTTGATGACTTCTTTATAACAGTAATAATGATGACGATGGTAGTAACTTTATAACCGTAATAATGATGATGCTGTATTTGTGTGTGTGTGTGTCAGAGTTGATCCAGACTGAGGTGTACCACATGCGGACCTTGAAGCTGCTGCTGAGTGTGTACCAGTATGAGCTGAGACACAACCTACAGATGGAGGAGACTAGGCTGGACAGGATGTTCCCTCAGGTAACACACACACACACACACACACACGTACATACAGAGAGATGGGGAGAGAGAGAGATCTGAGACAGAGCCTACAGATGAAGGAGCATAAGCTGGACAGGATGTTCCCTCCGGTGACTCCATCTCCTGCTTAAAACGAATAGGTGTGTATTACATGTACAGTAATCATTTCCTTTACTCTTCCATCAGATGGACAGCCTGCTGCACATACACCAACACTTCCTGTGGTGTCTTAGAGACTGCCGCGACGGACAGAATCACTACACAGTCACACAGCTGGGAGCTATACTCATCAACCAGGTAGGAACCATTACACCCTTACACAGACAGGTAGGAACCATTACACTGTTACACAAACAGGTAGCAACCATTAATTACACTGTTACACAGAAGGGTAGACACCACTTCACTGTAACACAGACAGGTAGGAACCATTACAAAGTGACACAGACCAGGGGAAAATGACTGCCACCTCTCATTTAAGCCATGGAAGTTGAAGGCCGACCGCGGTACTACAGGCATTGTGAGCAAAAAACATGATCCCCCATTTTAGTGAATGGATAAAATGGCAATCTTCGTGAAAATATCGAAGACAATCAAAGTACCAATAATTGCTTCTAATACACCAGATGTTTATCTTTGAACCGATTATTTTAAAATCGCACACAGAATAAGTTATTTTTGTTGATTTTGTTAATTTTGTTGCTCATGGCAGCCTGCAGTACCCAGGTCCGCCTTCATCTTGAGTTAATGAATGTGAAGGGGCAGCACTGAGCTAGCCTGCAACTTCACTTCCTGGAGTAGCTCAAACTGCGCATGCTGTCTCCAAGAGACGCCATCTTAACCGACTTCATTTGGCTTCAATGCGCTATTGAGTCTTCACATAGGATTGAATGGTTTCACGTGATTGATGGCTTGGTCCATTCATATACACAATCATTGAAACAGACATGTAGGAACCATTACACTGTAACACAAATGGGTAGGAGCTATTATACTGTCACACAGCTGGGAGATATACTGATCAACTAGGTAGCCCGCCTCTCTCTCTGATTCTGAGAAAACATTCTCAAGAAATCATGACTCTCTCTGTACTATCCCTTTGTCATATATTGAGTGATACCTGATGTTTGCTTGTTTATTGTTGTTTACCTGATCATTATCATGATGATGTGGTGGTGTAGTTTTCAGGTGAGATGGGAGAGAGGATGAAGGAGAGCTATGGAGACTGCTGCAGTCACCACACAGATGCTGTCAGCTTCTACAAAGAACAGCTACAGAACAACAAGAAGTTCCAGAACTTGATTACGAAAATCGGTCGGTTGTCCATCGTGCGGCAGTTAGGAGTCCCAGAATGTATTCTGTTGGTGACTCAGCGGCTCACAAAGTACCCCTTTCTGGTCGAACGCATTCTACAGAACACTGATGGTAACTAACAAACTCAGTTAGGTAACTGAATGCCTTTAAGGTGGACTCAGCTGGGCTAGGATGCATATCTCTTTGCACTATAGGCCCCCAGGCCCAGCATGCTTGATAACCGCGCTGTTCACAAGTGAAATTAGATTTTACTTCCTGAATTGACTGAATTGAATTGGAATGAACCCAAACCCAATCCTCTACTCTCATCCCATCTTCTCCCATCAGCTGACAGTGAGGAGCACGATGCCCTGGCCCAAGCCCTGGTTCTGATCAGAGAGACAATCTCTGCTGTGGACTCTCAGGTCCATGACTATGAGAGGGCCTCTTGGTTGAGAGACATCGGCAGCAGTTTGCAACCTCATTCCCACGGCAGGCTGAAGGACGAAAGGGTGTTCAAGAGAGAGGACCTGGCAGTGGGGACCAGAACCCTGCTCCATGAGGGGACTGTCAACTGGCAGGCAGCCAACGGATGGCTGAAAGGTGATTTAAAATAAATACTGTCAGATCCAACATTTTTGATACCCTTGATAAAGATCAGCAAAAAAACAGTATCAAATAAATAATACACATACTGAGCTATATTGTATGCAAAAAAAAAAATTTACATGTAAAATCTTTTCTCTCAAAAACATTGGGGTCAAAATTATTGGCACCGCTGTTTTCGGAATCTTTCCAGATCCTTGATATCCTTCATCTGCGCTTATGGACTGCCCAACCACAGGTTTTCACCGTGATTCAAGTCCGGAGACTGAGATGGCCAATGCAAAATGTTGATTTTTGTGGTCAATTAACCAATTATTTGGGGTTATTGTCTTGCTGGAAGATCTGCTTTCGGCCAAGTTTCAGCCTTCTGGCAGAGGCAACCAGGTTTTTTGGCAAAAATGTCCTGGTACTGGGTGAAGTTCATGAGTTGACCTTAAAGATATTCTCTGGTACTTTTGAATACCTTTTAGCCAGTTTTTCTGAAAGTAGCATCCACGAGCCAAAAGTGGTCACCGAAAATTGCTTACTACGTCACAAATGTACAGTTACAGTGAGCTCCAAAAGTATTGGGACAGTGACACATTTGTTGTTGTTTTGGCTCTGTACAGTCATGGCCAAAAGTTTTGAGAATGACACAAATATACATTTTCACAAAGTCTGCTGCATCAGTTTGTATGATGCCAATTTGTATATACTCCAGAATGTTATGAAGAGTGATCAGATGAATTGCAATTAATTGCAAAGTCCCTCTTTGCCATGCAAATTAACTGAATCCCCCAAAAACATTTCCACTGCATTTCAGCCCTGCCACAAAAGGACCAGCTGACATCATGTCAGTGATTCTCTTGTTAACACAGGTGTGAGTAGTGACGAGGACAAGGCTGGAGATCATTCTGTCATGCTGATTGAGTTCGAATAACAGACTGGAAGCTTCAAAAGGAGGGTGGTGCTTGGAATCATTGTTCTTCCTCTGTCAACCATGGTTTCCTGCAAGGAAACACGTGCCGTCATCATTGCTTTGCACAAAAAGGACTTCACAGGCAAGGATATTGCTGCCAGTAAGATTGCACCTAAATCAACCATTTATCGGATCACCAAGAACTTAAAGGAGAGCGGGTCAATTGTGGTGAAGAAGGCTTCAGGGCGCCCAAGAAAGTCCAGCAAGCGCCAGGACCGTCTCCTAAAGTTGATTCAGCTGCGGGATCGGGGCGCCACCAGTACACCACCAGCTTGCTCAGGAATGTCAGCAGGCAGGTGTGAGTGCATCTGCACGCACAGTGAGGTGAAGACTTTTGGAGGATGGCCTGGTGTCAAGAAGGACAGCAAAGAAGCCACTTCTCTCTAGGAAAAACATCAGGGACAGACTGATATTCTGCAAAAGGTACAGGGATTGGACTGCTGAGGACTGGGGTAAAGTAATTTTCTCTGAATCCCCTTTCCGATTGTTTGGGGCATCCGGAAAAAAGCTTGTCCGGAGAAGACAAGGTGAGCGCTATACCATCAGTCCTGTGTCATGCCAACAGTAAAGCATCCTGAGACCATTCATGTGTGGGGTTGCTTCTCAGCCAAGGGAGTGGACTCACTCACAATTTTGTCTAAGAACACAGCCATGAATAAAGAATGGTACCAACATATCCTCCGAGAGCAACTTCTCCCAACCATCCAGGAACAGTTTAGTGACGAACAATGTATTTTCCAGCATGGTGGAGCACCTTGCCATAAGGCAACAGTGATAACTAAGTGGCTCGGGGAACAAAACATCGATATTTTGGGTCCATGGCCAGGAAACTCCCCAGACCTTAATCCCATTGAGAACTTGTGGTCAATCCTCAAGAGGCGGGTGGACAAACAAAAACCCACAAATTCTGACAAACTCCAAGCATTGATTATGCAAGAATGGGCTGCCATCAGTCAGGATGTGGCCCAGAAGTTAATTGACAGCATGCCAGGGCGGATTGCAGAGGTCTTGAAAAATAAGGGTCAACACTGCAAATATTGACTCTTTGCATCAACTTCATGTAATTGTCAATAAAAGCCTTTGACACTTATGAAATGCTTGTAATTATACTTCAGTATTCCATAGTAACATCTGCCAAAAATATCTAAAGACACTGAAGCAGCAAACTTTGTGGAAATTAATATTTGTCATTCTCAAAACGTTTGGCCACGACTGTACGCTAGCACTTTGGATTTGAAATGACACAATGAAAAGGAGGTTAAAGTGCAGACTGTCAGCTTTAATTTGAAGGTATTTTCATCCATATCGGGTGAACCCTTTAGAAAGTACAGCACTTTTTGTACATAGTCCCCCCATTTTAGGGGACCAAAAGTATTGGGACATATTCACTTGTATGTGTATTGAAGTAGTACAAAGTTAAGCATTTAGTCCCATATTCATAGCACGCAATGACTACATCCAGCTTGTGACTCTACACATTTGTTGGATGCATTTGCTGTTTGTTTTTGTTGTGTTTGTGTTTTGTGCCCAATAGAAATGAATGATTCATAATGTATTGTCATTTTGGAGTCACTTTTATTGTAACGCACAAATATCATATCCCCTCAAAAATGCTAACCTCCCCTGTTATTGTAATGGTGACAGGTTATTATGTCTTGGGGGTTTGATATTTGTGCATCTGTAACTTTCTCACTCATCATTATTCACAATTCATTCAGGATTATCCATAATCATGGTAGCATCCACATTCATGTAGAAGTGTTTAGAAACATAATCTATTCTAATTTACAAAAAAGTGACTCCAAAACGACACAATACATGATGAATCATTCATTTCTATTGGGCATAATCTGAAACACAACCAAAACAAACAGCAAATGCATCCAACAAATGTGCAGAGTCACAAGCTTGATCTAGTCATTGTGTGCTATGAATATGGGACCAAATACTAAACCTTTTATTACTTTAATACACAGGAATTTGTCCCAATACTTTTGGTCCCCTAAAACGGGGGGACTATTTACAAAAAGTGCTGTAATTTCTAAACAGTTGACCCCATGTGGATTAAAATCCCCTCAAATTAAAACGGACAGTCTACACTTTAACCCCATAGTCATTGTATAATTTCAAAGTGCTGGAGTACAGAGCTAAAACAACAACATGTGTCACTGTCCCAATACTTTTGGAGCTCACTCTATGTGCACCAAGTCATTGCTCTCTCTCTCTCTCTCTTACTCTACTGTGTGTGCATCTTGCTAGCTGTCACTCAAATAGCGAGGGGCTGAAGCTCATTGGCTGAAACTCGAATTGCTAAGGGCACTGACCAGCGTGGGGTTAATTTATGCTCATGCATCCTTATTTTGACTCCAAACCCACCACTGGTGTGTGTGGCCAAAGAGATCTATTTTCATGTCATCCGACCATAACACTGGTTCCAATCCAAGTGCCAATGACATTTGGCATCCAAGTGCCAACTCCAGGCGTTTTTAAGATTTGTTGGATGACAAGAAAATAGAGCTCTTTGGCCACGCACACGATGGAGGAGCAGCTGTACAGTGAACAGGAGGAGGCCAGGCTAAACCAGTCTCAGAGACTTCCAAGGTAAAAGACGCTACCCATACCAGCTCTACCCGAGCGCTTCAAAATGTCCTCGATAACAGCTGCCTGCAACTCCCATTGTCAGGTCATATGGAATATATGTGTGTGTATCTGTAGGTCTGTTTTTTTTCTGACCATAGAATCTGTGTGTGTCTCCAGGGAGTCTATGTATGAAGGATGCCCAGATCATGCAGAGCCTGACAGAGAAGCTGCGTATCTTTGCTGACATGGCGGAGGCTGTAACAGGGCTGGAGGATGTAGCTAATCACTCTCGTCTGCTGCTCCACAGTGACGACTTAGACCCCCAGCAGGGGGAGACACTGCTCAAGGGGGCCATCACTGAGGGTAGGTTTGAATGATAAATCCACCCCTAGACCTTATGCAATTGTGGAGATCTGAGAGGATTTGATAGGTTAAAGCAATATTGTAATAGCTCCACCTTCACCTCTGATAGGCTGGCCTTGGTACTCCTGCTAGGTCTGATAGGATCTGATAATAGGGAACTTAACCCTTTTCTTTAGTAAATCTGATATACAGTTGAAGTCAGAACTTTACATACAACTTAGCCAAATACATTTAAACTCAGTTTTTCACAATTCCTGACATTTAATCCTTGTAAAAATTCCCTGTTTTAGGTCAGTTATGATCACCACTTTATTTTAAGAATGTGAAATGTCAGAATAATAGTAGAGAGTGATTTATTTCAGCTTTTATTTCTTTCATCACATTCCTAGTTGGTCAGAAGTTTACATACACTCAATTAGTATTTGGTAGCATTGCCTTTAAATTGTTTAACTTGGGGCAAACGTTTTGGGTAGCCTTCCACAAGCTTCCCACAATAAGTTGGGTGAATTTTGGCCCATTCCTCCTAACAGAGCTGGTGTAACCGAGTCAGGTTTGTAGGCCTCCTTGCTCGCACATGCTTTTTCAGTTCTGCCCACAACTTTTCTATGGGATTGAGGTCAGGGCTTTGTGATGGCCACTCCAATACCTTGATTTTGTAGTCCTTAAGCCATTTTGCCACAACTTTGGAAGTATGCTTGGGGTCATTGTCCATTTGGAAGACCCATTTGCGACCAAGCTTTAACTTCCTGACTGATGTCTTGAGATGTTGCTTCAATATATCCACACACATTTCCATCCTGATGATGCCATCTATTTTGTGAATTGCACCAGTCCCTCCTGCAGCAAAGCACCCCCACAACATGATGCTGCCACCCCCGTGCTTCACGGTTGGCATGGTGTTCTTCAGCTTGCAAGCCAACCCCATTTTTCCTCCAAACATAACGATGGTGATTATGGCCAAACAGTTATATTTTTGTTTCATCAGACCAGAGGACATTTCTCCAAAAAGTACAATCTTTGTCCCCATGTGCAGCTGCAAACCGTAGTCTGGCTTTTTTATGGCGGTTTTGGAGCAGTTGCTTCTTCCTTGCTGAGCAGCCTTTCAGGTTATGTCGATATAGGACCCGTTTTACTGTGGATATAGATACTTTTGTACCTATTTCCTCCAGCATCTTCACAGGGTCCTTTGCTGTTGTTCTGGGATTGATTTTCACTTTTCGCACCAAAGTACGTTCATCTCTAGGAGACAGAACGCGCCTCCTTCCTGAGCGGTATGACGGCTGCGTGGTCCCATGGTGTGTATACTTGCGTACTATTGTTTGTACAGATGAACGAGGTAGCTTCAGGCATTTGGAAATTGCTCCCAAGGATGAACCATACTTGTGGAGTTCTACAATGTCTTTTCGGAGGTCTTGGCAGTTTCTTTAGATTTTCCCATGATGTCAAACAAAGAAGCACTGAGTTTGAAGGTAGGCCTTGAAATACATCCACAGGTACTCCTCCAATTGACTGAAATTATGTCAATTAGCCTATCAGAAGCTTCTAAAGACATGACATCATTTTCTGGAATTTTCAAAGCTGTTTAAAGGCACAGTCAACTTTGTGTATGTAAACTTCTGACCCACTGGAATTGTGATACAGTGAATTATAAGTGAAATAATCTGTCTGTAAACAATGCACAAAGTAGATGTCCTAACCGACTTGCCAAAACTATAGTTTGTTAACAAGAAATGTGTGGAGTGGTTGAAAAACGAGATTTAATGACTCCAACCTAAGTGTATGTAAACTTCCAACTTCAATTGTAAATACTTATTGATCCACCATGAGAATCCAATGTCAGCTTGTCAGTCAGATAATCAGCTTTTAGTTTATTCTTCTTCTCTCTTCAGTGGAGAATCTGCAGAACCTTCTCCTGTCCAGTGTGACTCTGAGAGACCCCTACCCCCCTCCAGAGGACTTCCTGGGATCACGGGGATACAGTTTGAGGCCAGAAGATCTACGGCTCCTTCGAGGGGGGCTAGGCCTTGGGAACCTGGCCGCACTCAGGAGAGCCGAAACCTTAGGGGGCTATGTCTGCAATCCCATACCCCCTATGAAGAGTAAGTCTACCGCTCAGTCTACAACTCATATTGCTGTGGTTGCTGGATTGACCCCCGCACCTGTCTGATTCAGAGGGGTCGGGTTAAATGCGGAAGACACATTTCAGTTGAATGCATTCAGTTGTACAACTGACTAGGTATCTCCCTTCCCCTTATTATACCACTGTTCGTATTCATATCTGGTCATGCTGTATCATTCCTCTTATCTCACAAATCCAGTGTTTTCTTTGGAACACAGTTGAACATTATTTGTTCAACATTTGCTGAATGTTTTCAGCAAACATTTGCTGCATGTTTTCCAGATGGTAATATACAGGCTGGAGAACGGCCAGGCAGTGTGGCGGTACAACCTCTAGACAGAGGTCAGCATTCAAACTCTGACCCCCAGCTACAGGACCTTGACCAGTCAGAGAGTCTGGAACTGTCGGTGAGTGACTGGCTGTCCCATTCTCTCCCTTTCAATTCCAAGTGGGCACTTGTTCCCTCCTACAAGTGTGCTCTTGTTCTCTGAGAGAGAGGGAGGGAGGGAGGTATTGACTGGTTTAGTTCGTCTGATTCATGGTATTGTGATTACAGGCTGATGAGTCACCAGCACCAGCATCATACTGGACTTCTCCATGCCCAAATCCATCCTTTCCTGAAGCGGAGGTAAGTGTTGCTAGATGACTCTGAAGTCTGAACATATCTTGATGATTAGGTTCATGAATATCTCTAGTCACATTTTTTTTATTGTGCTAACCAAATATGCAAATATTTGTCTATTAGATAATATTTATATTTAAGGATCATTTAATTTATGTACAAGTGCTGTGAAAAAGTATTTACCCCCTTTCTGATTTTCTCTATTTTTGCATATTTTTGACACCGAATGTTTTCAGATCTTCAACCAAATCCTAATATTAAATAAAGGGAACCTGACTGAAAAAAGTTAAACAAAGTTGCGCAACACCCAAAACCCCCTTACTCAATAGCTGGTTGTGCTATCTTTAGCTGCAATGACTGCAACCAAACACTTCCTAGAGTCGTTGAACAGTCTCTCACGTCACTGTGGAGAAATTTTGCCCCACTCTTCCATGCAGAACTGTTTTAACTCAGCAACAACATTTGTGGGTTTTCGAGCATGAACTGCTCGTTTCAGGTTCTGCCACAACATCTCAATCAGGTTTAGGTCTCGACTTTGACAAGGCCATTCCAAAACGTTTAAATATGTTGCTTTTCAGCTATTCTGATGTAGACTTGCTTGTGTGTTTTGGATCATTGTCTTGCTGCATGACCCAACTGTACTTCAGCTTCAGCTCACGGACGGATAGCCTGACGTTCTTTTTTAGAATTCTCTGGTACAGAGCAGAATTCATGGTTCCTTCAATGATGGCAAGTCATCCAGGTCCCGAGGCAGCAAAGCATCCCCGAACCATCACACTACCACCGCCATGCTTGACCGTTGGTATGAGGTTCTTACTGTGGAATGCAGTGTTTAGTTTTCGAGAGACGTAACAACGTTCCACTTTTGACACATCTGTCCATAGAACATTCTTGACAATCATCCAGGTGCTTTTTGGCCAATTTGAGTCGACTTTTTAGACGACATGGGTCCCGTTATGTCTGACGAAAACCAATCACTGCATTCCACAGTAAGAACCTCATGCCAACGGTCAAGCAATGGCGGTGGTAGTGTGATGGTTCGGGGTAGCTTTGCTGCCTTCTGACCTGGATGACTTGCCATCATTGAAGGAACCATGATTTCTGCTCTGTATTAAAGAAATGTATTTTTATTTTTTATCCCCAATTTCGATCTTGTCTCTTGCAACTCCCCAACGGGCTTGGGAGGCAAAGGTCGAGTCATGCGTCCTCCGAAACATGACCCGCCAAACTTCGCTTCTTAACAGCACCAATGTGTCGGAGGATACACCATTCAACTGACGACCGAAGTCAGCCTGCAGGCGCCCGGCCCGCCACATAGTCACTAGAGCGCAATTAACCAAGTAAAGCCCCCCCGACCAAACCCTCCCCTAACCCGGACGAAGCTGGGCCAATTGTGCGTAGCCCAATGGGACTCCCGATCACGGCAGATTGTGACACCTCCTGGGATCGAACCCGGGTGTGTAGTGACACCTTAGACCGCTGCACCACTTGGGATGCCTGTATTAGAGAATTCTAAAGGAGAATGTCAGGCTATCCATCCGTGAGCTGAAGCTGAAGCGTAGCTGGGTCATGGAGCAAGACAATTATCCAAAACACAGAAGCAACTCTACATCAGAATGGCTGAAAATCTACAAATGTAAAGTTTTGGAATGGCCTAGTCAAAGTCCAGACCTGAACCTGATTTGAAATGTTGTGGCAGAACCTGAAATGAGCAGTTCATGCATTAAAAACCCACAAATATTTCTAAGTTAAAGTAAGAAGAGGGGGCCAAAATTCCTCCACAGCGATGTGAGTATGATCAACAACTCTACGAAGTGTTTGGTTGCAGTCATTGCAGCTAAAGATGGCACAACCAGTTAATGGGTGTAAGGGGGCAATTTCTGTTTTCACACAGGGGCATTTGGTATTGCATAACTTTATCAAAATGTTGTGTTATTTGTTCACTCAGGTTCCCGTTATCCAACATCAGGTTTTGGTTGAAGATCTGATAACATTCGGTGTCAAAAATATATAGAAAAAAATATATAGAAAATCAGAAAGGGGGCAAATTATTTTTCACGGCACTCGATATGGTTTATGCATTATTTTGGTTATGCTCTATTATTTTAATTCTAATAGGCCAATTACTCCCTCTATCCTCAATTAGTTGTAAGTATGGGTGGGCCTGCCCGGGTATATAGAAACAGGAAGTGAGGCCTACGAGTTATGGCAAACGTTTTACCTTGATCTAATTTGTATACCTGGAATACCGGAACCTTTTGTTTACCTTGCACTTATTTGTTTGGAATCTTGAGTTTACGATGGGATGTGCTTCTCAAATCTTGCAATTGGTTTTCCCACGGCTATTCGAAAGCTGCTACACAAACCTATTTCTATCTCTCTCTCCCCAGTTCTTTGACAGAGTGCTGCTGCTCTCACAGAAACTCTACAGTCTGCTGGTAAGACATACTGTATCTATTCTTTACATTCTACAGACAGTTGCTATGTTTGACTGGTCTTATCTTACTATTAGATATGTTTTAACTGTGTCCCCTGCCCGTCCCCTGGTCTGAAGTTTGTCCTCTGCCTCCTGGTGTTAAGTTTGTCCCCTGCCCGTCCCCGTAGGCCATCGTGTCCCAGCAGGACAGCCACATTGAGTTGCAGCGTGCCTCGCTGTCAGAGCGTGAGCATCCGGGCCGTTCTCGTGGAAATGTGCTCCTGGAGCAGGAGAAACAACGTAACATGGAGAAACAGAGAGAGGAGATGGCTAACTTCCACAAGCTGCAGACACAGCACAGACAAGAACAGGTATTGATCTAGAACACAGGTTATTACATTATAGAAATGGAGAGAGGAGATGGCCAACTTCCACAAACTGCAGACAGCACAGACTAGAACACAGTTTAAAACCCTGAGGTAGAAAATTGTTTATATGTTAGAGACACGGAGAGAGACACCATCAGGAACAGACACCATCAGGAACAGGTAGCTAGAATAGAGCTTTAAACTGCAGACACTGTATCAGTTATTACGTCTTTCAGCTTTTACCAAATATTGTATAAGTATACATACAATCTTGTTACATGGTTACACCTGCTGGATGAATGTTGCTTGTCTGTCTGTGCACAAGTACTTGCGATTTCCTGCGTCTTTATTTTTATCTCGATTAATCCTCTATCTATTAATTGAACTATCTATTGTGTTTATCTATGATATCCATCTCATCTCTCTGCCTCACAGGTGTCAAACTCGTTCCACGGAGGGCAGAGTGTCTGCATGTTTTTTTAAACTTCTCCCTTGTAATTGATTGATCACTGATTTAGTTAGGAACTTTCCTCGCCTGGTTTTCTAGTTGCTCCAGCAGAAACTCAGGCCTCCGTGTAATGAGTTTGACACCCCTGCTTATCTATCTCACTTTTCTCTCATTGCTATTTGATCCGTCTCATTCTCAGGCTCGCTGCGGGGAGGAGCGGGAGCGTCGCCAGTTGCAGGCGGAGGTCCTGGAGGTGGAGCTAAGACACAGAGAGGAGGAGTGTAGGAGAATGAAGGCGAAGCTAGCAGAGGAGAGGGGGGAGCTGGAGAGATGGAGAGAAACCTACCAACAGGTTTCTGCTTTGTTTTGTTACATTATACAGTGTTACAATATAACAGTTGTGGTCTTACTGTGATAAGAGTGTGCTAAATGACCAAAATGTAAAGTGGTCTATTAAGAGTTTAAAAAATAAGTTAAAACAAAGCTTCAATTGCCGATTTTATCCAAGTGAGTGCTGCTGGCATGTTTCCATTGTTCATGTGACGTACCTTGCCAACAGGATCTGGAGAGGCTGAGAGAGGCTACAAGGACTGTGGAGAAACAGAAGGAACGCCTGGATTTACAGATGAAGTTGAAGAAGAGCAAGACCATTGCCAAACCTGGGAGTTTTAACTTCAACACTCAGCAGGTGAGGAGGTGGTGTGGTCGTTTAGGACTGAGGACCAATAGTGAGAGGGCTGTTAATTATGCATTTATAGATATTGACGTATGGGATGTTTAGGTCATCTGGTCATTCTCGTCTTCTTCTCAGGCTGTCCCCCACTCCCAGTCGTTCCGAGGGGACCTCCCCCACTCTGCTTCCTTCCGAGGGGACCTCTCCCAGTCGTTCCGAGGGGACCTGATTGGTGGTTGGACCACGGGAGGTGACGTGACCCCCATCCCGGCCTCTAAGGTCCACGTCCAACACAGCCCCTCTCTAGCCACAGCTTTCTTCCTGGAGCCGCCCCCAGAGGTGAGACATAGCTAGGACGTAATGTGGCCTAGACTACATGGATGGACAGTATACCAACCACAGATAGGGTTGACAAATTCCGGCAACTTTCCCCAAATTCTAGAAATAGGAAATATGAGAAGTAGAAGATTTCTGGAAAATTTTGGAAAAGTTAACGGTACTTTGCAAACCCTATCCACAGGACTATGTGAATATGTGTGTTCACCTTCCAGCGTTTTTGTATTCTATTTGTTGTAGCGTGTTGATGTTTTGTATGCTGACCTCACAAAATGCATTTCCATGAAAAGTGACAAAGTTCCCTATCAGATGGTACACTCGATACAACACTCTTACGAGTTTGATCCTCATAGCTGTGTGTTGTAACTCGTTTCCCAGTAGTTCCCAGTATTTATAATCTCGTTCCCAGAGACTTCCGCCCTAAATGTGAGTCTGGTGGACCAACGTGTCAAACTTTCCCTTCGTTAGCCAATACAGAAAGAGCAGGAGAAACTCCCAGAGCATAAGCATTAACTTAATCTACCAACCAATCATCTCCGACAACTAAGGTTGGGCGGTATTCAGATTTTCATACAGTTTCTGTACCACCCGGAGTATACGGTATTACCGGAAGTGCACACAAGGGACGCCATTTCCAAAAATAACATCTAAAAAAAATTACGAATAATATATATGCACAAACAATTAAGGCAACAGGGATCTTGATCCAGGAGGAGATTGAATGTGTCTGCTGTAAACAAGAAGCTGGATTTTGACATATAGCCACTTAGCTAGCAATTTAGCAAACCAAATGCCTAGATGGAGCCCTGAGCTGGATATACAGTGCCTTCAGAAAGTATTCAAACCCCTTGGCTTATTCCACTTTTTGTTGTTACAGCCTGAATTCAAAATTGATTAAATAAAATACAACTCACCCATCTACACACAATACCCCATAATGACAAAGTGAAAACATGTTTTTAGAAATGTTTGCACAGTTATTGAAAATGACAGAAATACAGAAATATCCCATTTACATACTGTAAGTATTCACACCCCTGAGTCAATACTTTGTAGAAGCACCTTTGGCAGTGATTACAGCTGTGAGTCTTTCTGGGTAAGTCTCTAAGAGCTTTCCACACCTGGATTGTGCAACATTTGCCCATTATTCTTTTCAAAGTTCTTCAAGCTCAAATTGGTTGTTGATCTTTGCTAGACAACCATTTTCAGGTCTTGCCATTAGATTCTGAAGTAGATTTTGAAGTAGATTTAAGTATTACCTGGCCACTCAGGAACATTCACTGTCTTCTTGGTAAGCAACTCCAGTGTAGATTGTCCTGCTGAAAGGTGAATTAATCTCCCAGTATCTAGTGGAAAGCAGACTGAACCAAGTTTTCCTCTGGGATTTTGCCTGTGCTTAGCTCCATTACATTTATTTTTTATCCTGAAAAACTCCCCAGTCCTTGCTGATGAAACGCATGACATAACATGATACAGCTACCACCATGCTTGAAAATATGAAGAGTGGTACTCCATAATGTGTTGGATTTGCCTCAAACATAACACTTTGTATTCAGGAGATAAAATAAAATAAATCACTCTGTCATTTAGGTTAGTATTGTGGAGTAACTACAATGTTGATCCATCCTCTGTTTTCTCCTATCACAGCCATTAAACTGTTGAACATTTTTAAAGTCAGAATTGGCATCATGGTAAAATCCCTGAGCGTTTTCCTTCCTCTCCGGCAACTGAGTTTGGAAGGATGACTGCATGTTTGTAGTGACTGGGTGTATTGATACACAATCCAAAGTGTAATTAATAACTTCACCATGCTCAAAAGGATATTCAATGTTTGCTGCTTTTTTTTTTTACCCATCTACCAATAGGTGCCCTTCTTTGCGAGGCATTGGAAAATGTTCCTGGTCTTTGTGGTTGAATATGTGTTTGAAATTCACTCCTCAACTGAGGGACCTTACAGATAATTGTATGTGTGGGGTACAGAGATGAGGTAGTCATTCAAATATCATGTTAAACACTATTATTGCACACAGAGTGAGTCCATGCAACTTAACAATGTGACGTACGCAAATGTTTCCTCCTGAACGTATATAGGCTTGCCATAAGAGGGACAAAACATTTCAGCTTTTCATTTTTGATTAATTTGTAAACATTTCTAAACATAATTCCACTTTGACATTATGGGGTATTGTGTGTCACTGGCCTACACACAATCTCAATTTAATCAGGCTGTAACAACAAAATTAGGAAAAAGTCCCGGGGGTGTGAATACTTTCTGAACACACTAATTTATTTGACACATCTTAATTTCCTATAGTTACATTTATAGGTTGTTATAAAGAGTGGCGTAGCACGCACCCCCCAAAATCATACCGTCGGTATTTCGTAATACCCCGGTGTACGGTATATAGCCCATGTCTACCCACAATCCCTCCCCCATAATCCTCCCTCCCCCGTATGCTCCTCGCACTCGTGTGATTCGCCAAAATTAAATGATGACAAATACTTTACTTCGTAAGGTCCCTCCCATAGAATTCTATGGTCAATCCCACTAAGGCCAACTTTGAATCGTAGATGTACCAGGTTTATATTTGCTGTGCGCGATAGCCTGGGGACAAGGTTACAGTATTCATAACTTTACATTATTGTATTGTAGGCGCCCCTTCATAGGGAGAGCATCAGCCCTGCGCCCCCTAAAGCGGAGGTTCCCATTCACCTGATCAGCACCACCAACCAGGTGGTCCACAAGCCAGGGGCTGTGCAGCAGCAGATCCCCACCAAGCTGGCTACCCTCAGCAGCAAGGGCAAGGAGAAGAGCAGAAAAAAGGGATCGCACCAGCGCATGCATAGTGCAGGTCAGAACACAGCACTGTAGAATATAACAGAATACTTCATGGTAGAAATTATCACATAAGAAAACTACCCACACTGGATGGTTAGATGCTCCTATAGTTTTTATTAGCAATGTATTGAGACAAAGGCTCTTCATCAGGCTGTGGGAAGGCTCCTCAGAGGAGGAAGGGGAGGACCATCTTCAGTGAATTTTATAAAAAATAGTGAAGCATAAAAAAAGTTATCCTACACTAAATATATTCACATGTCACCAAATAAGATTAAAACACAGTGTTTTGCAATGAAGGTCTACAGTAGCCTCAACAGCACTCTGTAGGGTAGCACCATGGTGTAGCCAGGGGACAGTTAGCTTCCGTCCTCGTCTGGGTACACTGACTTCAATACAAAACCTAAGAGGCTCAAGGTTCTCAACGCCTTCCGTAGATTTACACAGTACAGGAGGTTGGTGTCACCTTAATTGGGGAGGACGAGGGCTCATGGTAATGGCTGGAGCGGAATTAGTGGAATGGTATCAAACACATTAAACACATCCTTTTCATATGTCCAACACTGGAACTCTTCCAAGTCAAGGTAAGCTTTTGGTTTGACTCATTTATTGCCACCGGGGCCTGCTTTCTAAACTGCTTACTGACTGTACACTGTACTGCATGATTGTAGTGGGTTTACAAACACATTAGTTTTATTAGCTATGTTGACTATGACATTACTTTAGCTAATATGGTGACAACAATGTAGGCTATGTGTATTGGATATGAAGGTATAGCTTGGACATTTCCCCCCTGGTCACAGACAGCTGATGTGTTGTGCATTGAAGTCCACAAGCGAAGGGAAAAGGTGAGAGGAAGAGAGTGGGTAGATGTGAGAAGGAATACAACAAGCTATGAAAGTGAACTGTTTGCGTGTGATCAGGGGTATATTCATTCTGCCGATTCTGTTGAAAAACGTTTCTTAAACAGAAGCAAATGGAACCAAACAGGGATAAACATACCTTAATTTGTCCAATAGAAACTCTCGTTTGCAACTGTGCACCTACATTGTAAACTTTCATTCATAGGCTAGGTTGTAGCAACCTCATGGGTATAGGGAGAATTCAAGTAGTAGCCTAAATCTGTCGATGTTACATCGAACTGGGTGAATGGGATACAAATGACAGTCATCCAATATGCTGTTATAGAAATAAGGCCATGCTCATAGAGCCTTAACAGCACCAACCGCCACTGGTGGGATCATGATGTCAATCACAAGTCAGATCTTTGAGCAAATTATAACATTTACCTCCACTGTTGATATTTTTTATCTGTTAGGGAGTGAGTAGTTGTCTTTCTTCCTGCAGCATCTATAGACATGTCTCAGGTGGTGCCGATCAGAGTGACAAGAAAAGAGTGCGGGAGTCTGCGAGGGAAGGGGACTGTGAGTCCTCACAGGAGCTACCAATCAGGTAAGACGAGAACCTCGGGATTTCCAGGTACACACGATCAGATTATTACCATGACTGGAGATGTGTTTTAAAGTCTCAGGATCTAAATGAACATGGAGCACGCATGCACACATGTCCAGACACACGATGAGTAAGTTAACCCTATGTTGTTATCCCTCCTTAGATCGTTTCTTTAGTCCTCCAGAGCCTCTGTCCAATGCCAAGCACTCCCAGACCCTGTTGTCCAACAGCAGCATGAGGAACAGCCAGAGCCACTTCCCTCCACCCGAACCTCCCCGTCCTCCCCCCTTCCCAAAAGACATAGCAAGCAAACCAACCAAGGAACGCGTAATCTACCTGTAAGGACACAGGGTAAGACCAAAACCCTAACTCATAGGGCCTATGCCAGGGGTCTGCAACTGGGTGCCTGTGTGCCAAAACTGGTCCACAAGTGATTTTATTTGGCCCGCCAAAGCAGTCTGTTCTGATCGAAGTAAAGATGTGATTTAAAAAAAAAAATGAAATTGAACTGATTTGGCTTTTCTAATTCCTTGTACTTCTTGAGTGCCTGTTGAATTTCCAAAGACATTTATATTGTTCTGATGAGTGTTTCTGTCATGGTTTAAGAGAAAGTGTCTCTAACTACTCAAGTCTTTACTTTTAAAAGGATTCTTATTCATGTTGAGCGGTGTTGTTAGGAAGCTGTTTATTATTTTAACTTGTTTACAGATCTGAGGTGCCAAGCATGTTTTATTCTCAGAGCACATTACTACTCTAATCTATATAGTTTACCTGCTGCTTGAAATCAGAATGTCTTAATGAAAATAACGCATGGAAGTAAATGTAGCTTAGAGGGAATAATAACTGTATGGGGTTATGGTGTATTTTCACACTGAATAATAATGACTACTGGACATAAAGGATGCCAATTCTACTGTGGTTTCTGTCATGAGGGAGACAGGAATGGGTGTCATGACAGTTTGTGCACTTGGTGGACTGTTGAATGCAGAAGGCCTGACCACGCGATGTCAACGCTCAAAATGGATTGTAGTAAGTCAAGTTTTACCACACAGCTTCCCTGTGTGCGTGAATGTACAGAAATGTTAGGACACTCTGTGTTTAGTTTGAACTGGAGCAAATAGTTTTTCCTTTTTGCTCATTGTGTAACTGTAACAAGGTTATGTTCTGGGAACCAAGGTAACTTGTAAATAATGTTTTAATAATAATGAAACTTTTTGAATTATGTTTTAACACGGGGGAGGTTGTTTGGAAGGATTTGTGAATCATGTTGCTCAGTTTCCAGTGAACACATAAATATAATTAGAACACGTTATATACAGTGCCTTCAGAACGTATTCATACCCCTTGACTTATTCCACATTTTGTTGGGTTACAGCCTGAATTCAAAATTGATTGTTTCTGACCCACCTGCAAACAATACCCCATAATGAGTGAAAACATGTAAAAAAAAAAGTTTTGCAAATGTAATACAGAAATCGAATTTACATAAGTATTCGTACCCCTTTGCTATGACACTCCAAATCGAGCTCAGGTGCATCCAATGCTCTTTGATTATCCTTGAGATGTCACGACAACTTGGTTAAATTGTTTGGACATGAATTTGAAAGAAACACACCTGTCTATATAAGGTCCCACAGTTGACAGTGCATGTCAGAGCAGAAACTATACTATGACGTCCAAGGAACTGTCCTTAGATCTGAGAGAGAATTGTGATGAGGTATATATCTGGGGAAGGGTATAAAACTATTTCTAGATTGTTGAAAGTTTCCAAGAACACCGTGGTCTCTATCATTGGGAAATTGAAAAAATATGGAACTACCCAGACTCTGCCTAGAGTTGGCCTTCTGTCCAAACTGAACAACTGAACAAGAAGGCCCTTGGTCAGAGAGGCAATGATCACTCTGACAGAACTACAGAATTCCTTGGCTGAGATGGGAGAACCTGCCAGAAGGACAACATTCTCTACAGCACTTCACCAATCTGGGCTTTATGGGAGGATGTCCAGATGTTAGACATTTCTGAGAAAAAGGCACATGACAGCACACCTGGAGTTTGAAAAAAGGCATGTGAAAGACTGATCATAAGGCAAAAGTTTGTGGTCTGAAGAGACAAATGTAACTCTTTGGCCTGAATGCAAAGCGCTGAGAAAACCAGGCACAGCTCACCACCTGTTGACCACCACCCCTACTGTGAAGCATGATGCTGGTGGCAGCATCATGCTATGAGGATTATTTTCAGTGGCAGGAACTGGGAGAGTGGTAAGGATAGAGGAAACATTGAATGGAGCCAAATACAGGCAAATCCTTGATGAGAACCTGCTTCAGAGTGCAAATGACCTTAGACTGGGGGGGGGGGGGGGATTTACGTTCCAACAGGACATTGACCCCAAGCATACAGCCAAAGAAACACTGGAATGGCTTGTAAAAGTCCTTGAGTGTCCCAGCCAAAGCCCAGACTTGAATACCATTGAAAATCTATGGAAAGACCAAGATTGCTGTTCACCACCGCTCCCTATCTAGCTTAACAGAGCTTGAGAACACCTGAAAGGAATAAAATCCAGACGTACAACGCTCATACAGACATACCCAAGATGACTCAAATCTGTAATCGCTGCCAAAAGGTGCTTCTACAAAGTATTGACTCAGGGGTGTGAATACTTCTGTAAATGAGATTTCTGTATTTCATTTTTAATACATGAGCAAACATGTCTACACGTTTCATTATGGGGTATTGCGTGTAGAGGGGCGGAAAGCATTTCATCCATTTAGAATTCTGCCTGTAACAACAATGTGGAATAAGTCAAGGGGTATGAATACTTTCTGAAGGCACTGTAGATCTCTATGGTCTTGACTATTGTTGTAATATCATTGTTCTGCTGAACTGCTGCTGTTCTTCCCATCCACAGCTGATAGAAATAATAAAAAGAACCATGATGACGTATGTAGCCAGCCTTGCCTGTTTGTTAAGGCTGTCGAGTCAATGTCATCTCCGAATTACTCCCCTCCTACCCTTTCCAGTCTAAAACAGAAATAGTGATTTTATTAGGATGCCCATTAGCCGATGCCAATTGCGACAGCTAGTCTTACTGGGGTCCAAGACGGTACTTTACAATTGAAATTTAAAAACATGAACATGTTTGTTTGCATCTATCAGTTACACATTTCATATCAGTACATACAAAGTAGGTCACATGGAGAGGCGTTGCTTTATTTGTTTTTTTTTAAACCAAGTTTGTTGCTGACTTGCGCTATATGAGATGGAAGTGAGTTCCATGCAATCATGGCTCTCTATAATACTGTACGTTTCCTTGAATTTGTTCTGAACCTGGGGACTGAAAAGACCCCTGGTGGGGTAAGTGTGTGTGTGTGTGTAAGTTGACTATGCAAACAATCTGGAATTTAACACATTCATGTTTCTTATAAAAACAAGAATTGATGCAGTCAGTTTTTCCTCAACTCTTAGCCAAGAGAGACTGGCATACATATGATTGATATTAACCCTCTAATTACAATTGAGCAAAATGTGCTGCTCTGTTCTGGGCCAGCTGCAGCTTAACTAGGGCCTTCTTTGCAACACTTGACCATATGACTAGACAATAATCAAGTTAAGATAAAACTTGAGCCTGCAGGACTTGCTTTGTGTGTGTTGTCAAAAAAGCAGACAGACCTCTCCCTATCTTTACAACTCTTGAATCACAATGTTTTGACCATGACATTATACAATCTAAAGGTAAAACGGACTGCGACTCTTTGTTTAGGGCTGCTGTGGTTGCGTACCCCCCCAACACACACTTTGCAACCAAAACATTTCAGTAACCCACCCGTGACAGCAAAAACGTATGTTTTAACGTTCCTTTCCTGCCATTTTGCCATGTGGCGTAGAGAAAATGTTGCCGTTTTAAAGCAAGTTTGCTGCAATTCTACACATTTTCCCATGGGGCGGAAAGAAAGATGTGCAGTTTTACAGCTAATTTCCTGTAATTCTACACATTTCCCACACCGTTCAACTGACTACCGGAAGTCAGCCTGCAGGTGCCCGGCCCGCCACAAGGAGTCGCTAGAGCGCTATGAGCCAAGTAAAAGACCCCCGGCCAAACATCCCCTAACCTGGACGACGCTGGGCCAATTGTGCACCGCCCTATGGGACTCCAGGTCACGGCCGGTTGTGACAGCCTGGGATCGAACCCGGGACTGTAGTGACGCCTCAAGTAGTGACGCCTCAGTGCCTTCGCTTCGACCCCGGGACTGTAGTGACGCCTCAGTGCCTTCGACCGCTGCGCCACTCAGGAGGCCCCATGTTTGCAGTTAATATAACTGATGATCAATGGCTCCACCCTGTCGGTATTTAGACCATGCTTACGATAAGTTTAGATAGCTGTCCGCTAAACTAATGTACCAGTCTAAGAAAGATTTAGCTGACATGGGCCAATTGAGTGACTGCTGATGCTCAACCACACTTTTTAATTGCTCCTTGTGTATTGTATTACTCTGTCAGCACTAAGTTGACACTGACTGATTTACAAAAACATGTATTATATATTTTTTATTTGTCCGAGGACCTACAAAAGGGTCGGCAGTTTAGACCATGGTCAAAAGTAGTGGACTGTACAGGAAATAGGGTACCATTTGGGATGCAGACAAAAATATTGCGCAAATGCATCGAGTAAGTCAATCGATAATTGAGACTGTTGGTAATTATTATGAGACACCCACCAAACTTCAAAATGATCACTTATCATAGTTTAATTACGAAACAAACACAGCACTCTGTCTTCATAAAGCAATATGCACAGAGACATTCAAATTGTAACCATGGATACAAGTAAGGCCAAAACCCATTTAAGACAATATTGAATATTATAACCAAATCGGTCAATCTAGGGGATTTGATTCAATCCGTATTGCTTAAGTTCAGCACTATTGTGCACTTGAAATAAAGGTAATTTCAGATTGAGCCATTATATACAGCATTTACCATGAATGCAGCGGGAACGTTGCCTTTCAATTTCAATCGTGCTATAGCGCTGGACTTTGGTGATATGGATTGAATCGAGCGCTTAAGTCTCCTTATAACGTAGTTACGTACTGGTAAGTAGTTAGTGTAATGAATTAGGTAAACAGTTTAAGTTGTAAGTACTATGTAAGAATGTTTGCCTAGCTGCCTACAATGTAATTAAACACATACATGGGTTTTACACCTACTATAAAGTGGAACCACAACATCTACTGGAAAAAGAGTGGGGACAACCTTAATTGTTGCAACCTTAAATGTATATAAAAGACAGCCTGGATCAAACCAAACCCATAGCAAGCAAAGGTAAGATAAAAAAAAAAATATATATATATATATATTTGGGAAGATTTCCCAAACAGATTAAATCTTATTCTGGATTTATAAACACTTTACATGAAGATTCTCCACAAAGCTTGCTTTTTAGTCCACTAGTAAAGTATCCCTTTATGCCCTAAATCAATAATCATTATTATCATATACCTTTGGCTGGCTGAGAATCCATGATAGCACCACATGAAAAAGGGTATGTCTGATACTTCAGTCATCTTTGATGTACAGCGGACAGGCCGTAGTGTGGCTCTTTCGTTCTTCATAGTACTTAAAGAAGAAAAAGAAAGGGAACAAGCCGACCGATTTATAATGGTGGGACACATTGGTATCATCCCAAATCGCACCCCATTTCCTATACAGTGCGCTACTTTTGACCAGGGCCCTATTTAGGGAACAGGGTGTAATTTAGAATGCACATATTGACCTTCTAGTAGTGTAGATTATAATGGCTGCCAGGCCTCCCTTAAAAAAAGAGATTCAAATGGGACTCACCTGGTTAAATAAAGAGTAAAATGTAAAAATGATTGAATGCTTTTCTGCATAGAATTGGTGGGGGAGACAAACTGAACAGGATGGTGTTGAGGGTGGGATGTTGAGCAGGGCAGGTCATGTGTATTGGATGCGACTCAGGCTGACTACATGGGAGATGCATGAACATAATCGGCTACCACATCATATGGGGTTGAACAGGGCAGAGTAGGCAATCTATAGTGATGTGACTCAATTTCAGTCACGGGGGTCTAACTCATATGGGAAGGTCCAGGGGCTGTTGGTTAGCGTAAACCTTTATTTCCAGCCTACCTCATGTCCGATTGGAATAGCCGAGTAGTGAACAAGACTTTGGCATAGTGTGTGGTGAGAAAATTAGACATACTTTTTACTTAGAGAAGTGTCTATTGTTATATGCTAGTGTTTTTCCCCCCCTGATACAATCTTGTCGACAGCTAAGAGCCGTTTGGGTGCAAACGCAGCATGCGACATCACGTTTTATCTATCTCCCGGAACTCAGCTGTGTGGAAACTTGCTGAAATGAGCACAGTGTGAGCTGTGGCAAATGCCGTTAGACGGTTAAGCCCTCGTGCTTTCTTAATCTGCACAGACAAACTAATCGCCTTTTACACACTGTTCCACGCCCCTGTTTACACACATCTGCTAACTGCCACATACACCAAGAGGTTGTAATTTCATATGAAAGCTGAGACCCAACTGTTCGTTGGGCTCTAAATCTGCACAATTGAGTGACTTAACTGCTCCGTTTTTAAGTTGTTTGAAGAATCAGGTCTCTCTTCCTTTTGGTTAGAATTTCCATGACAATGGTAACAAGGGACTAGGTCAGCGTAGGTCGAAGCTATATTGTGCTCTTTGCCTGCCTCGGTGTTGTTTAGCCTGGGTCACGTCTGGCTCATTTACCAGGACTCCCATGGCTGATCCTGCCGCCCCAAGGATATGAAGAACAGCCACTGTAGGTTGGGTGCCCTCTTTCCCTCCCTCCCGCTCATCCATTCTTCCCTTTCATCCATCCTCTTTACACACCAAGTGCACTGAAATGTTCATAATTTTTGTCCGTTACGAATGTCTAGAGTTCCATTGAGAACCTTTGTAAAAAAAGAACAGAAACTAAATGAATAGGAAATTGGCATCCTAGAAATCCTTTATTCTGATTTGCTGGCCTCTGGAAGGGGTGTGTCCTGAAGTGGGGGAGGAAGAGGGTCCTCACTCTGCTTCAGGACCTTGTAGTTCAGGATTGGTGAGGGGCTCCTCTATGGGTGGTCCTGGGGTTTGCGTACAGTTGATTGGTTGCAGAACTATGGGAGGCTGGGAGGGACAAATAGAGGAGAGATATCAGACCACTGTGGAGCTAGTGTGAGACAACAATAAGCACACGACAGTTTATGCAGAACACCAAAACATATACTGCCATTCCTCTGTCAACAAGTCAATTCTAGATCAATGGACTAAATAAAGCCTTCATTGTATTTCTTATCACAGCAATCCACTGACTGGAGGAGTGTGCTACTATAGCAAGCTTGTTAGTGCTCTAGTATCTGTGCATTAAAGATTTTCACTATGAGTAGGTGTCTCTAACGCCCAGGAACCTCTGATTCAAACTCCCATTAGACAGCTCCGCAAGAGTTATAGGTTCGTTCCTCACCAAATATGGAGTTTCGTTGAGAAACTATCTTCATTTACTCCGGTTACGGCCAGTATGTACTTCCAAAAAAGGTCTAAATAAAAATAAATAAAAAAGCAACCCAAAAAAAGCCTATTTGGCACCTCCAATCACTCATTACTGCAATGCACAGGTCGGAAGTCTACAACAGCAGAATACATTGAAGCTAACTGAAGATTTTTATTTTTTATTTTTTTTAATCGGTTTCTTGTATCTTTTTTTGGAAGTACATACTGGCCGTAATGGGAGTAAATGAAGATAGTTGCTCAGCGAAACTCCATATTTGGTGAGTAACAATCGTATTTTGACATAGCGTTTGCAGAGCTCTCTAATGGGAGTTTGAAATCGGAGATTCCTGGGTGTTAGAGAGGAGACATCTTTAAACACACTTTTTATTTATTAAGTCAGTTAAGAATTTGTTCCTATTTACAATGACGACATACCAGAAGGCAAAGGGCATCTTGCGGAGACGGGGGCTGGGATTAAAAATAAATATATATAGGACAAAACACACAACACTACATAAAGATAGACCTAAGACGACAACATAGCATGATAGCAGCACAAAACATGGTACAAACATTTGGCACAGACAACAGCACAAAGGGCAAGAAGGTACAGACAATACCTTACGCGAAGCAGCCACAACTGTCAGGAAGAGTGTCTATGATTGAGTCTTCAAATGAAGAGATGGAGATAAAACTGTCCAGTTTGAGTGTTTTGTTGCAGCTCGTTCCAGTCGCTAGCGGCAGCAAACTGAAAAGAGGAGCGGCCCAGGGATGTGTGCGCTTAGGGGGCCTTTAACAGAATGTGGCAGAACGGGTGTTGTATGTGGAGGATGAGGGCTGCAGTAGATATCTCAGATACGGGGGAATGAGGCCGAAAAGGGTTTTAAAAATAAGCATCAACCAGTGGGTCTTGCAACAGCTATACAGAGATGACCAGTTTACAGAGAAGTATCGAGTGCAGTGTGATGTGTCCTATCAGGAGCATTTGTGGCAAATCTGATGGCCGAATGGTAAAGAACATCTTGCCGCTCGAGAGCACCCTTACCTGCCGATCTATAAATGATGTCGCCATAATCTAGCATGGGTAGGATGGTCATCTGAATCAGGGTTAGTTTGGCAGCTGTGGTAAAAGAGGAGAGATTACTATAAAGGCAACCAAGTCTAGATTTAATCTTAGCCTACAGCTTTGATATGTTTTGAGAAGGTACCGTCTAGCCATACTCCCAAGTACTTGTATGAAGTGACTACCTCAAGCTCTACACCCTCAGAGGTAGTAATAACACCTGTGGGAGGAGGGCATTCTTCTTACCAAACCACATGACCTTTGTTTTGGAGGTGTTCAGAACAAGGTTAAGGGCAGAGAAAGCTTGTTGGACAATAAGAAAGCTGTGTTGTGGAGCGTTTAACACAAAATCCGGGGAGGGGCCAGCTGAGTATAAGACAGAATCATCAGCATATAAATGAATGAGAGAGCTTCCTACTGTCTGAGCTAGGTTGTTGATGTAAATTGAGAAGAGCGTGGGGCCTAGGATCAAGCCTTGGGGTACTCCCTTGCTGACAGGCAGACAGCAGATTTTCTGACTTTATACACTGCACTCTGGGGTAGTTAGCAAACCAGGCCAAAGACTCCTCAGAGACACCAATACTCTTTAGCTGGCCCACAAGAATGGAATGGTCTACCGTATCAAAAGCTTTGGCCAAGTCAATAAAAATTGCAGCACAACATTGCTTAGAATCAAGGGCAATGGTGACATCATTGAGGACCTTTAAGGTTGCAGTGACACATCCATAACCTGAGCGGAAACCAGATTGCATACCCGAGAGAATATTCTAGATATCAAGAAAGCCAGTCAGTTGATTATTGAGAAGTTTTTCCAACACTTGATAAACAGGGCAAAATAGAAATAGGCCTATAACAGTTAGGATTATCTTGATCTCCCCTTTAAATAAAGGACACACCGTGGCTGCCTTCCAAGCAATGGGAGCGAGAGACAGGTTAAAAAGGTCAGAGATTGGCTTGGCGGTGATAGGGGCAGCAACCTTAAAGAAGAAAGGGTCTAAACCAGATGTTTTTTTTGGGGTCAAGTTTAAGGAGCTCCTTTAGCACCCCGCCTGCAGGGAGAAACATTGTAGCGGGGCAGGGGAAAGAGGGGAGATGAGGAAATGTTGGATGGGCAAGGAGGCATGGCAGAGTCAAATAGGAATCCTGACTTAATGAAGTGGTGATGAAAGAGCTCGGCCATGTGCTCCTTGTCTGTAACAACCACATTGTCAACATTAAGGGACATGGGCAGCTGTGAGGAGGGTTTATTCTCCAGGTCTTTAACCGTTTTCCAGAACTTCTTGGGGTTAGACCCATAGAGAGAACTGCTCCTTAAAGTAACTAATTTTGGCCTTCCGGATAGCTTGAGTGCACTTTTCTAGTTTGCCTGAACGAGAGCCAGTCAGCCCGAGTATGCGTGGGCCGAGCGATTTGCCAAATAGCATTCTTGAGGTGGAGTGTAACTCTACCAGATCACGGTCGAACCAGGGGCTGAACCTGTTTTAATTCTAATTTTCTTTATGGGCGCATATTTGTTAACGATACCCCTGGGGGAAGAAAAAAAAAATCCAAGCGTCTTCGACAGAGGGGATCAAGCTGATTCTATACCAATTTACAGAGGCCAGCTCATGAAGGAAGGCTTGCTCATTAAAGTTTTTTAGCAAGCGTCTATGACAAGTCGTTTCACTGAGCAGCCATTACAAACACAGGCTGTAAAACAGTGATCACTAAGGTCATTACAGAAAACACCAGACCGATACCTATCATGATTATTTGTAAGGATGACATCAAGGAGAGTAGCCTTTTCGGGGTATTTGGAGTCATACCTTGTAGGATTGGTAATAATCTGAGAAAGATTTAGGGAGTCCCATTGCTTTAGGACTTGGTCAGGTGGTTTAAGCACGGCCCAGTTTAGGTCACCTAGCAGGACAAATTCAGACAGTGTAAGGGCATTTAGGGTACAGGCCGGTGCTGATGGTGGACGATAACACCCAGCAAGTCAACAAAGAGCTATTTGAAAGCTTAACGTCTAAAACCAGCAAATGAAATGGTTTGGGGATCGACTTTGTGGAGACAACCGAGCACAAAAGGTATTCCTTGGTAAAGATTGCCACTCCACCACCTTTGGAAGATCTGTCTTGCCAAAAAAGGTTAACATTAGTGTTCAAAACACTATTTTTTAACCACGTCTCATTAATGACCAACACATCTGGATTGCAGCAGTGAACTCACACTTTCAATTGATACATTTTAGGTAAAAAGCTTCTAGGTGTTAACGTGCAGAAAACCTAGGCTTTTACGAGAGCAGAAATCAGTGAAGCAGAGCACAAGTCAGAATTGGGGCTAGCAACAGACGGGCCAGGGTGTACATGCGCATTTCCAGAAAAAAAACAGCAGTAATACAATTAGGGCACGGCTGAGGACAGGGAGAGCTCTGCAGTGTTGACTTAGAACATTTGAATGTTCATTAGATGGCAACAAGATCGTATTGTAAAGCAATTTCATCAGGTAACATGAATACAAAGCCGGCGAGAGGTGGTTAGCATAGGATGGGAGGCCAAAAGTCGAGGGAGGCCAACCAATGGAGCAAGGCTGTCCAAACCTGTTCCTGGAGAGCGACCCTCCTGTAGGTTTTCAACCCCAGTTGTAACTAACCTGATTCAGCTTATCAACCAGCTAATTATTAGTCAGGTGCGCTAGATTAGGGTTGGCGCGAAAACCTACAGGATGGTAGCTCTCCAGGAGGAGGGTTGGACAGCCCTGCAATAGAGAGTCAGAGTCCCGAGTGTGGGAACACACAGATTGTCCCACAGTTGGGTAAACAAGCAAGTTCATAGTCAACATAGCACACAGGAGTCATGAGGCAAATATCATAAAGCACAAGAGAAAAATATAACAACTTGGGGCTAGCCATTGTAAGTTCAGAGTCACTGGCCCCAACAGTGCATGTGTGCTGGAGGTGATCGAAAGCTCGAGAGAGAAGGGGGAGTGTGGCGGGGGTACCTGTACCAGACAGGGGGAGACAGGCCAGGGAGACGGCGAACAGATTTCCAGGTGGAATCCAAGCAGCAGTGCAGCAGGCAATGGGAGTAGGTGAGAGAAGTTTGAGAAGTTTTTTTTCTCTGCACAGATGGAAGGGGCTTCAAAGGCCTCATTTGGGGGGGGGGGGGGGCTGTGAAACTCTCCCGCCATTGTTAGGCCGAGAGTTCACATCTCTCACTTTGCACTTCAGTGCTAATTTCAGTCAGATTCTTTCCTAGCAGCTTGATAGCCTTAATTATTAAGCTTTATATAACAAAATTACCTAGAGACAGTATTTTACTGTTTGGCTTCAGAAAGGAGGTTCAGACTGAATATTACTCACTCAGTTTTGTGTTGGATGGTATTTCCAGGTTCCGCTGTGTTTCTTCTGAAGGTTTTGGCTTGTTAGAAGTTTGTTTTTCTTGATAGTCCTTGGTGGTAATAGTCCATTCAGGTAATTTTATCCAAAATCAAGGTTTTAGGTATGGAATTGTGAATTGTAATAAAGGTTTTGATGTTAGTATCCTATAATAAGTCCTTGCAAATTTTTGTTTGACTTTTATCTACATTTATTAAACTCTAATTCTATGTTTTTGCAGAAGAACTCAGGAGCCCATGCTCTCTGTGTGTCTCCGTCTCGCTCCCTGACCACAGATAGTGGGGCAGCTTGTTAGCAGTACATTGTTGGCTGTACATTGAGCGATAGATCTGACACACAGAGGTGGAGGAAACATTAAGAGGAAAGCAAGAGCTTTAAGAGCACCTTGTGATACAAAACCCAGTAGCTTCTAGAAACATGTTCACAGTGTGCAGTTCAGAGAAAAAGGGGTGAGATACAAAGTACAGTACACTCCCTTGTCACCGCCAGATACTATGCGTTGTCAACTACCTATCAAATGGTGTTTAATGACCCAAAACCCTATAACGCATTGTGTCTATTCCAACACCACGGCATTACAATCTACTGTAAGACAATCTGACTGGTATCTAGCAGCAGAAGACTATAATTATACTAGTAAAGAATAAAGGCAAGCCCAGATCAGATATCGGCAGCGACATTCATAGACACCTGATAGCAAAGAACCCACAGTAAAATGACAGTATGGGTTGGGAGGGCAGAGCAGGGGGAACAAAGAAACCGATATCTAGTTTTCAGGGCTACAGTACTCAACAGTGAACCTAGAATTTAAAGTTTGGTACATAACACTAGACATGTTCCTGTCCATAGGCGGCGGCGGCGACACTCATATCAAACTGGTAATCACCACAAATCCACTTCCTGTCCAGAATAAGGGCAGCTCTTTGCGCCACAGCGCCACCGCCAGGCTGGAGAGGAGGGTGCAAGGCACCAGGTACAACAGGGCCGGCTGACCCATCTGCATCAGTGCCAGAGCTACAAAGGTGATGAGCAGCCCGATACCATAACCTGGAGAGCGGGAGCAAGGGAGAGGGTGAAAGAGGTAGAGGAAGCGTGAATCAGGTGTGTTACTGCTTGGTTGGAACAAATATTGTCCGGTATAGACTACAAACAAAGTCGATTTGACTATCAAAAAGATTATGCAAATCAAAATGTGTTGGTCTTACCGATAGTGCAGGCCAGGAAATAGAACCGTGAGGACTGCATGAGGATGTCAAACCTATGACAGTAGGCTACCAGCAGACCTGACACACACAGAGAGTGAGGCAGAGAGCGAGAGACCATGTCAGCTAAGCCGGGACGAGTTCAGATAGCAGCTTTATCTCGCCACAGAAAGATGCTGTATGATATAGGTCCAGGTCAGGGAGAATTCCTGGCCCTAAAGGAGATTTAGATTAGGCACTATGGGTGTTACCTGGTACTAAGACAGGATACAAGAGTAGAGTAAATCAAATTGTATTTGCCACATGCTTCATAACCAACGGTGTAGACTAACAGTGAATTGTTTACTAACGGGCCCTTCCCAACAATGCAGGGAGAATTTTTTTTTATATAATAATAATAATAATAATAATAATAATACGAGGAATAAATACAATGACTAACGATAACTTGGCTATATACAGTGCATTCGGAAAGTATTCAGAGCGCTTGATTTTTTCCACATTTTGTCACGTTACAACCTCATTGTTAAATGGATTCAATACTCCCCGCCCTCATCAATTTACACACAATACCCCATAATGACGACAAAGCAAAAACGGATATATCACATTTACATAATTATTCAGGCAGTTTACTCAGTAATTTGTTGAAGCACATTTGGCAGCGATTACAGCCTCGAGTCTTCTTGGCTAACATCTTGGCACACCTGTATTTGGGGAGTTTCTAGCATTCTTCTTTACAGATCCTCTCAAGCTCTGTCAGGTTGGATGGGGAGTGTAGCTACACAGCTATTTTCAGGTCTCTCCAGAGATGTTCGATCGGGTTCAAGTCCGGGCTCTGGCTGGGCCACTCAAGGATTCAGAGACTTGTCCTGAAGCCACTGCTACGTTGTCTTGGCGGTGTGCTTAGGGTCGTTGTCCTGTTGGAAGGTAAACCTTCGTCCCAGTCTGAGGTCCTGAGCGCTCTGGAGTAGGTTTTCATCAAGGATCTCTGTACTTTGCTTCATTCATCTTTCCCTCGATCCTGACTAGTCTGCAAGTCCCTGCCACTGAAAAACATCCCCAGAGCATGATGCTGCCACCACCATGCTTCACCGTAGGGATGGTGCCAGGTTTCCTCCAGACGTGACACTTGGCATTCAAGCCAAAGAGTTCAAGCTTGTTTCTCATGGTCTGAGAGTCTTTAGGTGCCTTTTGGCAAACTTTAGGTGCATTTTGGCAAACTCCAAGCGGTCTGTCATGTGCCTTTTGCTGAGGAGTGGCTTCCATCTGGCCACTCTACGATGAAGGCCTGATTGATGGAGTGCTGCAGAGATGGTTGTCCTTCTGATTCTCCCATCTCCACAGAGGAACTCTGGAGCTCTGTCAGAGTGACCATCGGGTTCTTGGTCACCTCCCTGACCAAGGCCCTTCTACCCCTATTGCTTGGGTTTGGCTGTTTGGCTGGGCAGCCAGCTCTAGGAAGAGTCTTGGTGGTTCCGAACTTCTTCCAAATAAGAATGATGGAGGCTGGGGTGTTCTTGGGGACCTTCAGTGCTGCAGAACATTTTTGGTACCCTTCCCCAGATCTGTGCCTTGACACAATACTGTCTTGGAGCTCTACGGACAATTGCTTCGACCTCATGGCTTGGTTTTTGCGCTGACATGCACTGTAAACTGTGGGGCCTTATATAGACAGGCGTGTGCCTTTCCAAATCATGTCCAATCAATTGAATTTACCATAGGTGGACTCCAAGTTGTAGAAACATCTCAAGGATGATCAATGGAAACAGGATACACCTGAGCTCAATTTTGAGTCTCATAGCAAAGGGTCTGAATACTTAGGTAAATCTGCATTTTATTTTTAATAAATTTGCTAACATTTCTAAAAACCTGTTTTTGCTTTGTCATTATTGTGTGTAGATTGAGGACATTTTTGTAACGTAACAAATGTGGAAAAAGTCTGAATTGGGGTCTGGGGGTCTGAATTGATGTGCAGGGTTACAAGGTAATTGAGGTAGAGACAGTATGTATACTGAACAAAAATATAAAAACGCAACATGCAACAATTTCATAGATTTTACTGAGTTACAGATCATATGAGGAAATCAGTCAATTGAAATAAATGTATTAGGCCTTAATCTATGGATTTCACATGCCTGGGAACACAGATATGCATCTGTTAGTCATAGTTACCTTAAAATGGACCTCGCAATGGGCCTCAGGATCCCATCACGGTATTTTTGTGCATTCAAATTGCCATTGATAAAATGCAATTGTGTTCGTTAACAGTAGCTTATGCCTGCCCATGCCATCATGGAGCACTCTGTTCATGTCATTGACATCAACAAACCGCTCACCCACACGACACCATACACTTGGTGTGCGGTTGTGAGGCAAGATGGATGTACTGCCAAATTCTTTAAAATGACGTTGGGGGTGGATTATGGTAAAGAAATTAACATTCAATGCTCTGGTGGACATTCCTGCAGTCAGCATGCCAATTGCACACCTGTGGCATTGTGTTGTGTGCATTTTAGAGTGTCCTTTTATTGTCCCCAGCACAAGGTGCACCTGTGTAATGATAATGCTGTTAAGTCAGCTTCTTGATATGCCACACCTGTCACGTGGATGAATAATGCTCACTAACAAGGATGTAAACAAATTTGAGCACAAAATGAAAGAAACAAGCTTTTAGTGCATATGGAACATTTCTGGAATGTTTTATTTCAGCTCATGAAACATGGGACCAACACTTTACATGTTATGTTTATACTTTTGTTCAGTGTACATATAGGTAGGGGTAAAGTGACTAGGCTAGACTAGGATAGATAATAAGCAGTAGCAGCAGCGTATGTGATGAGTCAAAGGAGTTAGTGCAGGGGGAGGGGGACGTGTCAATGTAAATAGTCCGGGTGGCCATTTGATTAATTGTTCAGCAGTCTTAATGGCTTCGGGGTAGAAGCTGTTAAGGAGGCTTTCGGTCCTAGAGTTGGCGCTCCGGTACCAGTTGCCGTGCAGTAGCAGAGAGAACAGTCTATAACTTGGGTGACTGGAGTTTTTGACAATTTTTGGGGTCTTCCTCTGACACCGCCTAGTGTATAGGTCCTGGTTGGTAGGAAGCTTGGCCCCAGTGATGTACTGGGCCGTACGCACTACCCTCTAACGCCTTACGGTCAGATGCCGAGCAGTTGCCACACCAGGTGGTGATGCAACCGGTCAGGATGCTCTCGATGGTGCAGCTGTAAAACTTTTTGAGGATCTGGGGACCCATGACAAATCTTTTCAGTGTACTGAGGGGGAAAAAGTGTTGTCGTGCCCTGTTCATGACTGTCTTGGTGTGTTTGGACCATGATAGTTCATTGGTGATGTGGACACCAAGGAACTTTTAAACTATACCTGCTCCACTACAGCCCCGTCAATGTTAATTGTGGCCTGTTCTGCCCGCCCTTTCCTGTAGTCCACAATCAGCTCCTTTGTCTTGCTCACATTGAGGGAGAGGTTGTTGTCCTCACACCACACTGCCAGGTCTCTGACCTCCTCCCTACAGGCTGTCTCATCATTGTCGGTGACCAGGCCTACCACTGTTGTCTCGTCAGCAAACTTGATGGTGTTGGAGTCATGTTTGGCCACACAGTCGTGGGTGAATAGGGAGTACAGGAGGGAACTAAGCACGCACATCTGAGGGGGCCCAGTGTTGAGGATCAGCATGGCAGATGTGTTGTTGCCTACACTTATCACCTGGGGGCGACCCTCAACGCCTTGATGATAGTGTTGGAGTCGTGTGCGGCCACGCAGTTGTGGGTTAACAGAGAATACAGGAGGGGACTAAGGACACACCCCTGAGGGGCCCCCAAGTTGAGTGTCAGCGTGGCGGATGTGTTGTTGCCTACCCTCAACACCTGGGGGCAGCCCATCAGGAGGTCTAGGATCCAGTTGCAGAGTAAGGTGTTCAGTCCCAGGGTCCTGAGATTAGTGTTGAGCTTGTACGGGATTATGGTGTTGAACGTTGAGCTGTAGTTGTGGGAGCTACGCATTATATATAAATATAAATAGGTGTAGTTGCCATGCTGAAGTAGCAAGGACATGCACATTAAAAGAAGATGACACCCAGGCCATACTCCATTTCTGAAAGGGTAACATGCCAAAGAGTACATTAACCAAGGCCATACGTACATACTATGGTCAGAAGGATACAGGAAGGAGGATGGTAGCAAAATGACTGATGACCAACAGGTGAAACATAGGCATGCAATGCATGCATTATTTTTAGGACGTGAAAAGGGTCCCGCCACCATTATAACCTATACAGCTGTCAGGTGTGGGCGTTAACAAGCTCTGAGATGAAAAGATAATAATGGAGAAAGGTCAAGGGAAGCTATTTTCATATAGAGGGAGGGGACTCTATACGTTATGCAAAGACAGAATCCTATAACGGCAGGACTCTGTAATATGAGAATTTAGTCTCTTTCCATGGAGGGGCTCGGCTCTGGTACGTTTGTGATAGGGTCCTTCCATGGAAGGGCTCGGCTTTACTACTTTGTATTAAAGTCTATATTGAATTCACAAGTTCTTGTAAGAGTGTTATATTTGAGACAATTTTCCACGACATAGTCAATGAACAACATTCCTCTTATCCAGGTGGAACAGGGCAGTCTGGAGTGTAATAGAGATTGCGACATCTGTGGATCTGTTGGGGCGGTAGGCGAATTGGAGTGGGTCCAGGGTGTCTGGGATGGTGGTGTTGATGTGAGCCATGACCAGCCTTTCAAAGCCTTTCATGGCTACATATGTGAGTGCTGATGGATTCTGGGTTCTGACTCCTAAACTTGGAATAGTGTTAATTATCAGGTATCCTATTGAAATATTGAGTGCTATAGTCTAGGGTCAACACCAGAAGTTAATGGTTATCTGTAGGAGGAATGTATATGGTGGAGGGCAATCACATGTGGCAGGGACTGATAAGAGTGGAGAGATGTGGTTTAGTGAGGAAGGGGGCCGAGGTCAGGTCAGGTCACGTTAAGGGAGAAGGAACAGTTTATGGCCCGCATCACTTAATTTCCTGCCCAGCAATAAAGATGTAATGTTGAGAGAGAAGGAGGACAAAACCCAAATTGGGATATATATATATAAACCACTGGTGGAACCATGTCTTTGTCTTATGCAGCTGTGTGACCCAATGGGTGAATAAACTTAGTCATTTAGACAGGTTACCTTGGCGGTCTGCTTGAAACATGTAGGTAGAGGGCAGAGTATAGAACAATAATGTTACCTGGTACTAAGATGTCTCCAAATCCCAGCAGAGAGAAAGGCCTGTCACACAGAGCCAGGGGGGAGGAGTTGAGGCGGGGCACTTTAAGCACCATAGGAAGCTGGAGAAAGGACAGGAAGGACAGCGAGCATAGATTAGTACATTATTTCTTACTTCTATTACTACATCGGTTCAAGTGAAAAAACAACTCTTGTGACACCAAATCAACAACAAAACATATAAAACCAATTGATTGACCGATTGATTAATGATGCCAACTGTACCTTCTCATGTGTGGAGGAGTCAGAGGGACCAGCCGCAACCTCCCCCATTATACTCTCACCACTCTGAAGAGAGAAACACAGGAAACATGGTAGTGGCTTAATGTATGGTACATTTATCTAGCAAGTTATAGTTCTTTAAGTTCTTCCTGTAACAAAAAGCGTTTTAGAATGAAA
Organism: Salvelinus namaycush; assembly: GCF_016432855.1. Lineage (NCBI taxonomy): Eukaryota > Metazoa > Chordata > Actinopteri > Salmoniformes > Salmonidae > Salvelinus > Salvelinus namaycush. Next base: position 731,809 of record NC_052331.1, read on the forward strand.
ATGTATCATTATTTCTTAATGAAAAGTTGGGCTCAACCATGAATGACTGACGTACCTTGGTAAAGAGAGGTGTGATAAATACAAAGAAAATATCGTAGACAAATAGGGTCACCAACAGCATGGTGCAGGCCTGGAAGAAAGAACATGGAAGAAGACATTACTATGACTGTCTTTTCATGCCCATGGTTAGATACACAGGCCATTGAGTGTCATAGGTGTGGTTAGGAAAGTCCTGGTCATTAACACACATGCATGATCATCAGTACAACTCGTGACCCTAGTTAGTTATTAAATGTGGTCAGTACCATAGACATAAAATCACTTTAAAAATTGTCCCAAGACAATCCACGACAGACCGATCGACTTTCTTGGATACGGACTTAAGCCTGTTTTAACATAATTGTATAATTAGCCTAGCAGTAGTAATTGTGTTATGGGTTAGATGGAATGATCTGTGTGCATTGTATTTGGGCAGAGAGAAAGTACAAAGGCCTGTCTCTGAGGGCAAGGTTTGAATAAGAGCCAAGTGTCTGGCGATAGAGCTGATAGAACAGTATTTACAATCTAGAACCGTGTCTTATACCATTATATATTCTTAAGATAAATATATAGCACATTACATACACATACCAATCCAAGGTTTGGACACACCTACTTATTTATTATTATTTTTTATTTTATTTTATACATTGTAACATAATAGTGAAGACATCAAAACTATGAAATAACACATATGGAATCATCTAGTAACCAGAAGTGTTAAACCAATCAAAAAAAAATATATATTTGAGATTCTTCAAAGTAGGCACCCTTTCCCTTGACAGCTTTGCACACTTTTGGCATTCTCTCAACCAGCTTCATGAGTTAGTCGCCTGGAATGCATTTAAATTAAAAAAAGGTGTGCCTTGTTAGAAGTTAATCTGTGGAATTTCTTTCCTTCTTATTGCGTTTGAGCCAGTCAGTTGTTTTGTGACAAGGTAGGGGGGGTATAGAGAAGATAGCCCTATTGGTAAAAGACCAAGTCCATATTATGGAAAGAACAGCTCAAATAAGCAAAGAGAAATGACAGTCCATCATTACTTTAAGACATGAAGGTCAGTCAATCTGGAAAATATCAAGAATTTTGAACGTTTCTTCAAGTGCAGTCGCAAAAACCATCAAGCGCTATGATGAAACTGGCTCTCGTGCGGACCGCCACATAAAAGGAAGACCCAGATACCTCTGCCTCAGAAATTGAAGCCCAAATAAATGCTTTAGAGTTTAAGTAACAGACACATCTCAAAATCAACTGTTCAGAAGAGATTGCGTGAATCAGGTCTTCATGGTCGAAATGCTGCAAAGAAACCACTACTAAAGGCCACCAATAAGAAGAAGAGACTTGATTGGGCCAAGAAAAATGAGCAATGGACATGAGACCGGTGGAAATCTGCCCTTTGGTCTGATGAGCCCAAATTTGAGATTTTAGGTTCCAAACGCCATGTCTTTGTGAGACGCAGAGTAGGTGAACGGATGATCTCCGCATGTGTGGTTCCCACCGTGAAGCATGGAGGAGGAAATGTGATGGTGTGGGGGTGCTTTGCTGGTGACACTGTTGGTGATTTATTTAGAATTCAAGATACACTTACCAGCATGGCTACCACAGCATTCTGCAGCGATACGCCATCCCACCTGGTTTGCGCTTAGTGGGACAATAATTTGTTTTTCAACAGGACAATGACCCAACACAACCCACACTCTAGGCTGTGTAAGGCCTATTTGACCAAGAAGGAGAGTGCTGCATCAGTGCTGCATCAGATGACCTGGCCTCCACAATCATCCGACCTCGACCCAATTGAGATGGTTTGGGATGAGTTGGACCGCAGAGTGAAGGAAAAGCAGCCAACAAGTGCTCAGCATATGTGGGAACTTCTTCAAGACTGTTGGAAAAGCATTCCAGGTGAAGCTGGTTGAGAGAATGCCAAGAGTGTGCAAAGCTGTCATCAAGGCAAAGGGTGGCTACATTGAAGAATCTAAAATCATTTTTGGGGGTTACTACATGATTCCATGTTTTATTTCATAGTTTTGATGTCTTCACAATTATTCTACAATGTAGAAAATAGTAAAAATAAAGATAAACCCTTGAATGAGTAAGTGTGTCCAAACTTTTGACTGGTACCGTTTGGGAAGGGGGGCCTAGTCGGAGGTTATAAATATATGCTTGTAACGCTACAACACCCAGTGCGGTGTATAAATCTAGCCTGAGCTTTCTTTGATATCTGTCTGGGTTATTGAACCATAATGTAGAAACTAACAACTTGAATGAGGATGTCCATTCTAATGATTATACTTCTGTGGTCAGTACATTATAGAGCTCCATCTATGCTAGTGTACCCATAGAAAAACATAAAAAGTAATCTTGTTATAGGATCTCTATACAGGTGTACCCACCTTAAATGTAGGCAGTCTGATAGTCTTGAGCAAGTAGAGACAGAAGGCTATGCCCAGGGCATCCTGTAACACCCACGCCCACCTAGGTGAGGGGACACACACACACACACACACACACACACACACACACACACACACACACACACACACACACACACAATATCACAAAAGTGAGTACACCCCTCACATTTTTGTAAATATTTGAGTATATCTTTTCATGTGACAACACTGAAGAAATGACACTTTGCTACAATGTAAAGTAGTGAGTGTACAGCTTGTATAACAGTTTGCTGTCCCCTCAAAATAACTCACACAGCCATTAATGTCTAAACCGCTGGCAACAAAAGTGAGTACACCCCTAAGTGAAAATGTCCAAATTGGGCCCAAAGTGTCAATATTTTGTGTGGCCACCATCATTTCCCAGCACTGCCTTAACCCTCTTGGGCATGGAGTTCACCAGAGCTTCACAGGTTGCCACTGGAGTCCTCTTCCACTCCCCCATGACGACATCACGGAGCTGGTGGATGTTAGAGACCTTGCACTCCACCTTCCGTTTGAGGATGCCCCACAGATGCTCAATAGGGTTTAGGTCTGGAGACATGCTTGGCCAGTCCATCACCTTTACCATCAGCTTCTTTAGCAAGGCAGTGGTCGTCTTGGAGGTGTGTTTAGGGTCGTTATCATGTTGGAATACTGCCCTGCGGCCCAGTCTCCGAAGGGAGGGGATCATGCTCTGCTTCAGTATGTCACAGTACATGTTGGCATTCATGGTTCCCTCAATGAACTGTAGCTCCCCAGTGCCGGCAGCACTCATGCAGCCCCAGACCATGACACCCCCACCACCATGCTTGACTGTAGGCAAGACACACTTGCCTCACCTGGTTGCCGCCACACACGCTTGACACCATCTGAACCAAATAAGTTTATCTTGGTCTCATCAGACCACAGGACATGGTTCCAGTAATCCATGTCCTTAGTCTTCTTGTCTTCAGCAAACTGTTTGCGGGCTTTCTTGTGCATCATCTTTAGAAGAGGCTTCCTTCTGGGACGACAGCCATGCAGACCAATTTGATGCAGTGTACGGCGTATGGTCTGAGCACTGACAGGCTGACCCCCCACCCCTTCAACCTCTGCAGCAATGCTGGCAGCACTCATACGTCTATTTCCCAAAGACAACCTTGGATATGACGCTGAGCACGTGCACTCAACTTCTTTGGCCGACCATGGCGAGGCCTATTCTGAGTGGAACATGTCCAGTTAAACCGCTGTATGGTCTTGGCCACGGTGCTGCAGCTCAGTTTCAGGGTCTTGGCAATGTTCTTATAGCCCAGGCCATCTTTATATAGAGCAACAATTCTTTTTTTCAGATCCTCAGAGAGTTCTTTGCCATAAGGTGCCATGTTGAACTTCCAGTGACCAGTCAGTATGAGGGAGTGTGAGAGCGATGACACCAGATTTAACACACCTGCTCCCCATTCACACCTGAGACCTTGTAACACTAACGAGTCACATGACACCGGGGAGGGAAAATGGCTAATTGGGCCCAATTTGGACATTTTCACTTAGGGGTGTACTCACTTTTGTTGCCAGCGGTTTAGACATTAATGGCTGTGTGAGTTATTTTGAGGGGACAGCAAACTGTTATACAAGCTATACACTCACTACTTTACATTGTAGCAAAGTGTCATTTCTTCAGTGTTGTCACATGAAAAGATATACTCAAATATTTACAAAAATGTGAGGGGTGTACTCACTTTTGTGATATACTGTATATACATACATACATACGGTGGGGCAAAAAAGTATTTAGTCAGCCACCAATTGTGCAAGTTCTCCCACTTAAAAAGATGAGAGAGGCCTGTAATTTTCATCATAGGTACACTTCAACTATGACAGACAAAATGAGAAAAGAAAATCCAGAAAAATCACATTGTAGGATTTTTAATGAATTTATTTGCAAATTATGGTGGAAAATAAGTATTTGGTCAATAACAAAAGTTTCTCAATACTTTGTTATATACCCTTTGTTGGCAATGACAGAGGTCAAACGTTTTCTGTAAGTCTTCACAAGGTTTTCACACACTGTTGCTGGTATTTTGGCCCATTCCTCCATGCAGATCTCCTCTGGAGCAGTGATGTTTTGGGGCTGTTGCTGGGCAACATGGACTTTCAACTCCCTCCAAAGATTCTCTATGGGGTTGAGATCTGGAGACTGGCTAGGCCACTCCAGGACCTTGAAATGCTTCTTACGAAGCCACTCCTTCGTTGCCCGGGCGGTGTGTTTGGGATCATTGTCATGCTGAAAGACCCAGCCACGTTTCATCTTCAATGCCCTTGCTGATGGAAGGAGGTTTTCACTCAAAATCTCACGATACATGGCCCCATTCATTCGTTCCTTTACACGGATCAGTCGTCCTGGTCCCTTTGCTGTTTCCACCCCCATGCTTCACAGTAGGTATGGTGTTATTTGGATGCAACTCAGCATTCTTTGTCCTCCAAACACAACGAGTTGAGTTTTTACCAAAAAGTTATATTTTGGTTTCATCTGACATTCTCCCAATCTTCTTCTGGATCATCCAAATGCTCTCTAGCAAACTTCAGACGGGCCTGGACATGTACTGGCTTAAGCAGGGGGACACGTCTGGCACTGCAGGATTTGAGTCCCTGGCGGCTTAGTGTGTTACTGATGGTAGGCTTTGTTACTTTGGTCCAAGCTCTCTGCAGGTCATTCACTAGGTCCCCCCGTGTAGTTCTGGGATTTTTGCTCACTGTTCTTGTGATCATTTTGACCCCACGGGGTGAGATCTTGCGTGGAGCCCCAGATCGAGGGAGATTATCAGTGGTCTTGTATGTCTTCCATTTCCTAATAATTGCTCCCACAGTTGATTTTGTCAAACCAAGCTGCTTACCTATTGCAGATTCAGTCTTCCCAGCCTGGTGCAGGTCTACAATTTTGTTTCTGGTGTCCTTTGACAGCTCTTTGGTCTTGGTCATAGTGGAGTTTGGAGTGTGACTGTTTGAGGTTGTGGACAGGTGTCTTTTATACTGATAACAAGTTCAAACAGGTGCCATTAATACAGGTAACGAGTGGAGGACAGAGGAGCCTCTTAAAGAAGAAGTTACAGGTCTGTGAGAGCCAGAAATCTTGCTTGTTTGTAGGTGACCAAATACTTATTTTCCACCATAATTTGCAAATAAATTCATTAAAAATCCTACAATGTGATTTTCTGGATTTTTTTCCCTCATTTTGTCTGTCATAGTTGAAGTGTACGTACCTATGATGAAAATTACAGGCCTCATCTTTTTAAGTGGGAGAACTTGCACAATTGGTGGCTGACTAAATACTTTTTTGCCCCACTGTATATATATAATAATTTTGGGGGTGCAGGTGGTTAGAGCGTGGTTAGAGCAACCGAAAGGTTGCTTGATCGAAACCCCGAGCTGACAAGGTAAAAATCTGTCGTTCTGCCCCTGAACAAGGCAGTTAACCCACTGTTCCCCGGTAGGCCGTCATTGTAAGCAAGAATTTGTTCTTAACTGACTTGCCTAGTTAAATAAAGGTTAAATAAAAAAAATGGCCGACTTTTTGGCTGATAAAATACATTAAAAAACGACAAATAAAATTGCCGCCAGCTAATTGTCCATGAGAATAAAAAAATCCCATAGCAAAATACAGCTTTTTCAACTATTCGTTCATGAAAATACCTGTCGATGATAAGTATATTTGACTGTACTGCTATGGGATCCCCCATGGCTATGCTAATGCTAATTTGCTAACTATGCTAATTTGTATGTGGGTTACAGGGAGAAACAGTCTATTTTCAATCCTCTCAAAAATGTTTTCTTGCCTAACATCATTATTTGGAAACGGTATATTGATGATATTTTTGTTCTATGGAGGGGTGATGCAAAACAGCTCCAGGCATTCCATGCTTTTCTTAACTCCTGTTCTGAGCATCTGAGATTTACTATGCAATCTGATACACATCAAATCAGTTTTCTTGATCTTCTGATCTTGTGTGAAGATAATGTTCTATACACTGATCTTTACAGGAAACCTAATGATCGTAACAGTTTGTTGAGGGCTGATAGTTGTCACCTACTTCCCTTGAAAAACAGTCTGCACTACAGCCAATTCTGTAGAATCAAAAGAATTTGTAAAAAACCAAATCAGATTTCGACAGAAATATGGCTGAGACGCACAGAAAATTCAAGGAGAGGGGGTACAAAAATTGTCAGATTAATACTGCCATTGAGAAAATTCAAAACAAAACGACCTTTTTCAAGGTCAATCTCGCAAAAAGAAGCATTCTTGCATTCTAACTACCCGCTATTCAAAGTGCTCTGAACAAATTAAGGGAATCGTTCACAAATATTGGCACATTCTATGATCCGATGATAGTATCGGTAATGTTTTCGGACCTCGGTCGTATTATCGCGGGGCAGAAACCTCAGATCAATTGGTAAACTCTGATTGGATGGAAACTACAAGTGTAATGGCTGTGCTCAATGCAATGGCCCTTATAAATGTAGATCCTTCAAACACCCCCAAACAGGGAAACAGAGCCCAATCAAAAGGTGTTATCACGTGCTCCACTAAGGCAGTTATTTATCTTATAACTTGTCCTTGTGATAAAAATTGTGTGTGTAAAACAAAGCATGAATTAAAAGTACGTATCTCGGAGCATCGTAGCACCATTAGGTTCAAAAACCCAACTTACCCAGTTGCGGCCCACTTTCTGGAAGCAAACCACTCGATTTCGTCTCTACGTTATATCGGCATCGAACATGTCACCCTCCCTAGGAGGGGGTGACCTCGACAATTTATTATTAAAACGAGAGGCTGCCTGGATCTTTAATTTAAACGTAGACTTTGATCTGAAGCCATTCTTGTGATTTTGCTATTGTAAATGTTTGTAGGCTTATGTAGCCAAATTGTATCTATGATCGTACGCTATCCATTTATGTTTTTTGTATGCTATTTTAATATATGAGAATTAAATCAATGATATCAGGCCACACCCGGCCATGATTACAGACACCTGTGTGTGTCTTTTGAAACTATATTCTTGCATGTCAGTTCAGTGCACACTGCGTAAAGGAAAATACAACATTTGAGAATATATTTTTTTGTATTAGGCCGTCATCTCCAAATCAGAGTTTTCAACTAATTGTATTATGAACCTAACATTTACGCATAGCCTACTGCTGCACTGCGTATGAATACAAGTTTGAAATGTTTTAGGCTAAATGTTCTGATCTGTTGCATCAGTCTTATTGCTTTTTAAAGTTTTTTTATGTACTGGTTGAATGAATTTAGGATCTATCATTCCACAACTGTCCCGGAGTCTGTTTGGAATAGGCTATCCTCGCACAGAAGGACACGCTGACCAATAGAATAGGTCAACTTTTCTACTATGGGGGATAGTAGATTGACATAGACTAGTGATTTTGCTGTTCATTACTCGTCTTGCTGGCTGAGGAAAAGTAAATGTCTTCAAAGTCCACATCGGAATTCGGTAAAGAAGGCCACGCCATTGCATCCTTGTGTTGCATGTTCTGTTAAGATGAATTCCCATAATCTAAATGTGATTTATGTCATTCTGAGCACCATGGGAGGACGCCCTAATCAGGTTGCGCAGCCAATGCATATGGGTCGGTAAACATCTCAAATGTCTGGTAAATTAAAATGCTGCTGGTCAAATGTCCCCCGACACATTAAAAAAAATTTTTTTTAACAAAATTATACATTTGGAGTTAGATAAACTTGGATTTTTCAGCAGGTACATAATGCAGGATACTGCCTTCGCTCCAGATCAAAACTCCAAACCTACAACCTCATTTTGACCAAAATTAACAAGAGAGATGACTGCTTCCAACGTTTTTTCCCCAAGCTATACAGAGGGTGCTCTGGCAAACAAACAGCAGAGACCAGAGGACACCATCCAACCTGGAACTGAGTGAGTAGTGTTTGGTCTGATGCTATTTTGAAAGCCAAGAAGAAAAAGAAAACATTTTTAAAAAGTACATTACAATGATATATTTTATTTTAAATGGAGACTGAATGCTGAGTTAAGGCCCCTAGGCTTGCAAGGACAGACCAGATGCAAATTCAATTAGCACTAAGGTGTGAAGTAAAAGGTGTCGAGGCCTTTGGGCCCAACAAGTGGCAGGAGTCTTTGAAGCATCCTCTGAAGCCCCCTCCTGCTGTTCAAAGACCATTCACTGGCATTTTCTACAAGAAATCTGCCTCCAGAAATAAAAGCGTCACCCAAGTGGGTGTGACACCTACTATCGTTGCACTGCTGCTTGGATTCCACCTGGTGATCTGTTCACTGTCTGCCTCCCCCTGTCTGGTACAGGTACCCCCACCACACTCCTTCCTCTCTCCCGAGCTTTTGGTCACCTCCAGCACACACACACACACTGTTGGGGCGAGTAACTCTGAACTTACAATGGCCAAGTCGTTATATATATATTTTTTTCTTGTGCATTTTTCTATTTGCCTCATGACTCCTGCATACTTTGTTGACTACAAACTGTCTTTACCCAACCGTGGGACCGACTAGGTTTTTTCCCCACACTTGGGACTCTGCCTCTCTATTGGTTACACAGACTTTTGGCCTCCCATCCTATTCTAACCACCTCTCGCCGGCTTTGTATTCATGTTACCTGATGAAATTGCTTTACAATATGATCCTGCTGCCATCTGATCCACATTCAGATGTCATAAATCAGCACTGCAGAGCTCTCCCTGTCCTCTGCCGTGCCTTGATTGTATTACTGTTGATGATATCTGGAAATGTGCATGAACACCCTGGCCTATCTACTGTTGCTAGCCCCAATTCTGACTTGTGCTCTGCTTCACTGATTTCTGCTCTCGTAAAAGCCTGCGTTTTCTGCACGTTAACACTAGAAGCTTTTTACCTTAAAATGGATCATTTGAAAGTGTGGGTTCACAGCAACAAACCAGATGTGTTGGTCATTACTGAGACGTGGTTAAGGAAGAGTGTTTTGAATACCGATGTCAACCTTTCTGGTTATAACCTTTTCGGCAAGACAGATCTTCCAAAGGTGGGGTAGTGGAAATCTTTACCAATTATCACCTTCAGTGCTTGGTCTTTCCCCAAACAATTTTATTTGCTGGTTTTAAGCATAAAAAAAATAACTCTTTGTTATTTCAAATAACTCTTTGTTGACCTGTTGCTGGGTGCTATCGTCCTCCATCAGCACTGGCCTGTACCCTACCTGCCCTAAGCTCTCTCCTGGCCCCTTACACTAAGTCTGAATTTGTCCTGCTTGGTGACCTAAACTCGGACATGCTTAAACCACCTGAGCACATGGCTAGCTCTTTAATCACCACTTCATTAAGTCAGGATTCCTATTTTACTCTGCCATGCCTCCTTGCCCGTCCAACATTTCCTCATCTCCCACCTCTTCTAATGCGACTATCCCCGATGCTCCTCCCTCTTTTTCCCCTGCCCCGCTACAAAGTTTCTCCCTGCAGGCAGTCACTGAGTCCGAGGTGCTGCCTTCCAAGCAATGGGTACCTCCCCAGAAAAGAGACAGGCTTGGCGATAATCGGGCAGCAACCTTAAAGAAGAAAGTTTTTTGGGGGTCAAGTTTAAATGCTCGACAACAAAGCTTTCTTAGTGTCCAACAAACTTTCTCTACCCTAAACCTTGTTCTGAACGCCTCCAAAACTAAGGTCATGTGGTTTGGTAAGAAGAATGCCCCTCCTCCCACAGGTGTTATTACTACCTCTGAGGGTTTAGAGCTTGAGGTAGTCACTTCATACAAGTACTTGGGAGTATGGCTAGATGGTGCACTGTCCTTCTCTCAGCACATATCAAAGCTGCAGGCTAAAGTTAAATCTAGATTTGGTTTCCTCTATCGTAATTACTCTTTCACCCCAGTTGCCAAACTAACCCTGATTCAGATGACCATCCTACCCATGCTAGATTATGGCGACATCATTTATAGATTGCAGGTAAGTGTGCTCTCGAGCGGCTAGATGTTCTTTACCATTCGGCCATCAGATTTGCCACCAATGCTCCTTATAGGACACATCACTGCACTCTATACTCCTCTGTAAACTGGACATCTCTGTATACCCGTCGCAAGACCCACTGGTTGATGCTTATTTATAAAACCCTCTTAGGCCTCACTCCCCCCTATCTGAGATATCTAAGGCAGCCCTCATCCTCCACATACAACACCTGTTCTGCCAGTCACATTCTGTTAAAGGTCCCCAAAGCACACACATCACTGGGTCGCTCCTCTTTTCAGTTCGCTGCAGCTAGCGAGTGGAACGAACTGCAGCAAACACTCAAACTGGACAGTTTTATCTCAATCTCGTCATTCAAAGACTCAATCATGGACACTCTTACTGACAGTTGTGGCTGCTTTGGTGATGTATTGTTGTCTCTACCTTCTTGCCCTTTGTGCTGATGTCTGTGCACAATAATGTTTGTACCATGTTTTGTGCTGCTACCATGTTGTTATGTTGTGTTGCTATCATGCTGTGTTGTCATCTTAAGTCTCTCTTTATGTAGTGTTATCTCTCTTGTTGTGATGTGTTTTGTCCTATATCTATATTGTTTGTATTTTAAATGTTTAATCCCAGGCCCCCGTCCCCGCAGGAGTCCATTTGCCTTTTGGTAGGCCTTCATTGTAAATAAGAATTTATTCTTAACTGACTTGCCTAGTTAAAAAAATATATATATATATTTAAACGGAAACTCTGACACAAACACCTCAAGAAGACTATGTTAGCCTACTGAGCTGAAACCACCTGAAGCCTTTGCATTCATTATATCTGGGAGCAAAAGGCTGAAGCCAGTCTTCAGGTCTCAGGCAATGTTACTCATCCCTCTAGCATAGTTAACCAGTGAGACGGTTGGAAGATTCCTGGAATAAGGAGAGAATAAGCAGGAAATCCAGAAATCCCAGGATTTCTGAAAATCTGTAGCCGATGTGAGAAAGACCTTTAAACAGGGCAACATTCAAAGCCACGGGTCCAAACGGATTACCAGGACGTGTACTCAAAGCATACGTGGACCAACTGGCAAGTGTCTTCACTGACATTTTCAAACTCTCCCTGACCGAGTCTGTAAAACCTACATGTTTCTAACAGACCACCATAGTCCCTGTGCCCAAGGAAGCGAAGGTAACATGCCTAAATGATTACCGCCCGTGGTACTCATGGCAGTAGCCATGAAGTGCTTTGAAAGGCTGGTCATGGCTCACAACAGCATCCTCCCGGATCAACAGATACACACAGATGACGCAATCTCAATCGCACTCCACACTGCCCTTTCCCACCTGGACAAAAGGAACACCTATGTGAGAATGCTTTTCAATGACTACAGCTCAGCGTTCAACACCATAGTGCCCTCAAATCTCATCACTAAGCTAAGGACCCTGGGACTAAACCCCTCCCTCTGTAACTGGATCCTGGACTTCCTGACTGGCCGCCCCCCAGATGGTAAGGGTCGGCAACAACACGTCTGCCACGCTGATCCTCAACACTGGGGCCCCTCAGGGGTGTGTACTTAGTCCCGTCCTGTACTCCCTGTTCTCCGACGACTGCGTGACCAAGCACGACTCCATCATCATCATTGAGTTTGCTAACTCCTGACAACGATGAGAGCCTATAGGGAGGTCAGCGAACTGGCAGTGTGGCGCCAGGACAACAACCTCTTCCACAATGTGAGCAAGACAAAGGAGCTGATCGTGGACTACAGGAAAAGGAGGGCCGAACAGGCCCCCATTAACATCAACAGGGCTGTAGTGGTGTGGGTCGAGAGTTTAAAAGTTCCTTGGTGTCCACATCACCAACAAACTATTATGGTCCAAACAAACCAAGACAGTCGTGAAGAGGGCACGTCAACACCTTTTCCTCCTCAGGAGACTGAAAAGATTTGGCATGGGTCCTCAGATCCTCAAAAAGTTCTACAGCTGCACCATCAAGAGCATCCTGACCGGTTGCATCACCGCCTGGTATGGCAACTGCTCGCCATCTGACCGTAAGGCGCTACAGAGGGTAGTGCGTATGGGCCAGTACATCACTGGGGCCAAGCTTCCTGCCATCCAGGACCTATATAATATGTCAGAGGAAAGCCCATAAAATTGTCATAGACTCCAGTCACCCAAGTCATAGACTGTTTTCTCTGCTACCGCACGGCAAGTGCCAAGTCTAGGACCAAAAGGCTCCTTAACAGCTTCTACCCCCAAGCCATAAGACTGCTGAATAATTAATCAAATGGCCACTGGACTATTTACATTGACCCCCCTTCATTTGTTTTGTACACTCCTACTACTCGCTTATTATCTATGCATAGCCACTTCACAGCTACCTACATGTACAAATGACCTCAACTAACCTGTACCCCTGCACACTGACTCGTTACTGGTACCCCCTGTCTATAGCCTCGTTATTGTTATTTTATTGTGTTACTTTTTATAATTTTTTTAGTTTGGTAAATATTGTTCTTGTAAAAAAAAAACATTGTAAAAACTGTTCTTGAACTGCACTGTTGGTTAAGGTCTTTCACGGTAAGGTCAACACTTGTTGTATTCGGCGCATGTGACAAAGTTCGATTTGATTTGATCACACGCTCACAGACACTCACTGGTCTTCGTTGCGGAACACGCCCCAGATAACACTGACTCCGATGCAGAAGGCTGACAGCAGCAGCATGCGGACCTGAGGCCTCTTGTGGCAGTAGGGAAGGTTGTTCTCTGGGATCCTATATACACACACACAACAAACCAGGAATAAGTTAGAAGTTAGAAAAAGTAAAAAAAAAACAATAGTTAGAGAAGAGTAAACTATTTGCATTGATTCAGTTAGTGTTTTTGATTGGTTGATTGAATAGGCCTACTCATCTTGTGAGTTGTGTTGTTAGGTTATTGGTTACCCCTTAATCTGTGAATATGAACAGATCTTTGTTATTTGATAAGTCTCTCACCTGCACTTGCCAAAGGGGAGTCTCCTCACAAAGGGCCAGAGACAGCTGTAGAGGCCAACAGACGAGGCCAGGCAGAATATCCCAATAATGATATACACTATACCGACAGAGAGCGCGAGGATTAGCATACACACTATATACACACAGAGAGAAATTAACAGGAGGGCTGTGGCTAAAGCAACAAACAAAAAAAGGTATGTAGAACTCAGATCGAGTGTCTGTGGGGTGAAGTTAACCTCCCCTTTCATGTAAAAAAGGCATGACCATCATGCTTTTAGGGAAAGAGGATTAAATCTTGTACATGTATTAAACTGAGTTTGACCAATGCCAGTCATTTTCTCTGTGACGGAAAACTTTAACCCCTGCAGGAAGGGCAGTGTATATCAACTAGCTTATTATAATGTAATTACTTATTTTTTTACTGACAACTGCAAAAACAGCTAGAGAGAAAGAGAGACATGGAGAAAGGCTGAGGGAGGCGGACAGACAGACAAAGAGAGAGAGAGAGAGAGACAGAACGCTACAGGTAGAGAGAGAGAGGTAGAGATAACGACAGCTACAGGCGTATATCTAGGTGTGTACCCAGGTGGTCGTAAAAGAAGTAGAGCAGCACCAGCATCGAGCAGCACATGACCACAAACACAGAGATCATGATGGGCGTCACGTCCACCGTCTCATCCTGCTTCTCCGCGCTGTCGTCACGCTTGTGCCTCATGTAGCGCCTGCAGAGGGACACAACAGGGACACATGAGGGAAGATGCCCCTGGGATGCCGAACTGACCTCTGATCAGTAGAGGCAATTTCACTCTAGCCCTCTCTCTCTCTCTCTCTCCACTCTGCTCTTAGTCACCCAGGCAACGGCCACTCAGCCTTGCAGTGTAGCTGGCTCTTTCTCTCTGGTCAACGTCACTACTGAGTCACTCTAAACGACAACACCAGTCACACAGCCATGCTCTCCACTCCACATAGAATGTCTCTTCAGACAACACGAGGATTCACTCAGCCTTGCCCTATGACACTGCCTCCACACGCAGTAGAATGAGTCTTCAGACTGCAATTCAATGGGATAACATCGGACAAGATTAAACTGTGTTGGGTGGGTTTTCCCCAGAGATGATAACTAGGGATGTGCATCTGACTCTATACATGGACTCTAATTCGATACAGGAACGATCCATTTTAATTTGAAACAATTCGGTTTGATTAGAGAACGAATCGATGCGATTCGGTAAGATACACTAACATTTGTTGCATAAACGCATACATTTTCCATTCTAAATTAAAATGGCGCCGGAGCAGAAGGCAGACGTTTTACGTGCCCCCAACCGATTGTGTTTCTTTTTGTTCGTTTATCTGCGTTGTTTGTAACTTCTTTACTATTTTTGTACATAATGTTGCCGCTGTCTCTCGAAAATAACTTCTAGACATCAGGACTGCGATTACTCACCACGGACTAGCAGAATCCTTTTTCTTCTTTCACGACTCTGACGAGCCCGAGGTGGAGGATATACGGCACCCTCAGGAACAGGCCCCTACCCCAGTGATCTGCGTGAAGAGGCGGAGAAAGAGTGGCCGGATGGCGGGCTGCCTTCTGAGGAGTAGGCAGTGATCGAATAAACCCCTACTCCCCTCAATTCTGCTCGCAAACATGCAATCTTTGGACAATAAAATGGACGAGTTATTGGGAAGATTAAACTACCAAAGGGACATTAAAAACTAACATCCTATGCTTCACGGAGTCGTGGCTGAGCGACGACAATATCAACATACAGCTGGCTGGTTATACGATGTACCGGCAGAATATAACAGCGGCGTCTGTTAAGACAAGGGGAGGCGGTCTATGTATTTTTGTAAACAACAGCTGGTGCACGATATCTAAGGAAGTCTCGATCCATTGCTCGCCTGAGGTAGAGATAAGCTGCAGACAACATTACCTACCGAGAGAGTTCTAATCTATATTCTTTGTAGCTGTTTACATACCACCACAATCAGAGGCTGGCACCAAGACAGCATTGAATGAGCTGCATTCCGCCATAAGCAAACAAGAAAACGCTCACCCAGAAGCGGCGCTCCTAGTAGCCAGGGACTTTAATGCAGGGGAAACTGAAATCAGTTTAACCTAATATCTATCAACATGTTAAAATGTGCAACCAGAGAGAAAATAACTCCAGACCACCTTTACTCCACACACAGAGACACGTACAAAGCTCTCCCTCGCCCTCAATTTGGCAAATCTGACCACAATTCTATCCTCCTGATTTCTGCTTACAAGCAAAAATGAAAGCAGGAAGCACCAGTGACTAGATCAATAAAAAAAGTGGTCAGATGAAGCAGATGGTAAGCTAAAGGACTATTTTGCTAGCACAGACTGGAATGTGTTCTGGGATTCCTCCAATGGCATTGAGGAGTACACCACATCAGTCATTGGCTTCATCAATAAGTACATTAAAAAAAAAAAAAAAAAAATATGAATGTATGTACTTGTAAGTCGCTCTGGATAAGAGCGTCTGCTAAATGACTTAAATGTAATGTAAATGTACACAATTGACGTCGTCCAAACAGTGACCGTACGTACATACCCCAACCAGAAACCATGGATTACAGGCAGCATCCGCACTGAGCTAAAGGCTAGAGCTGCCGCTTTCAAGGAGCAGGACCCGGAAGCTTATAAGAAATCCCGCTATGCCCTCCGACGAACCATCAAACAGGAAAAGCGTCAAAACAGGAATAAGATCGAGTCGTACACCGGCTCCGACGCTCGTTGGATGTGGCAGGGCCTGCAAACCATTACAGACTACAAAGGGAAGCACAGCCGAGAGCTGCCCAGTGACATGAGCCTACCGGATGAGCTAAACTACTTCTACGCTCGCTTCGAGGCAAATAACACTGAAACATGCATGAGCGCACCAACTGTACCGGAAGACTGTATGATTACGCTCTCCGCAGTCCATGTGAGTAAGACCTTTAGACAGGTCAACATTCACAAGGCCGCAGGGCCAGACGGGTTACCAGGACGTGGACTGCGAGCATGCGCTGACCAACTAGCAAGTGTCTTCACTCACATTTTCAACCTCTCCCTGTTCGAGTCTATAATACCAACATGTTTTAAGCTGACCACTATAGTGCCTGTGCCCAAGAACACTAAGGTAACCTGCCTAAATGACCACTGACCCGTAGCACTCACGTTTGTAGCCATGAAGTGCTTTGAAAGGCTGGTCATGGCTCACATCAACACCATCATCCCAGAAACCCTAGACCCACTCCAATTTGTATACCGCCCCAACAGATCCACAGATGATGCAGTCTCTATTGCACTCCACACTGCCCTTTCCCACCTGGACAAAAGGAACACCTATGTGAGAATGCTTTTCAATGACTACAGCTCAGCGTGCAACACCATAGTGCCCTCAAAGCTCATCAATAAGCTAAGGACCCTGAGACTAAACACCTCCCTCTGCAACTGGATCATGGACTACCTGACGGGCCGCCCCCAGGTGGTAAGGGTAGTTAACAACACATCTGCCACGCTGATCCTCAACACAGTGGCCCCTCAGGGGTGTGTGCTCAGCCCCCTCCTGTACTCCCTGTTCACTCATGACTGCACGGCTAGGCACAACTCCAACACCATCATTAAATTTGCCGATGACACAACATTGGTAAACCTGATCACCGACAAATAACGAGACAGCCTATAGGGACGAGATCAGTGTGGTGCCAGGACAACAACCTCTCCCTCAACGTGATCAAGACAAAGGAGATGATTATGGACTACAGGAAAAAGAGGACCGAGCAAGCCCCCATTCTCATCGACGGGGCTGCAGTGGAGCAGGTTGAGAGCTTCAAGTTCCTTGGCGTCCACATCACCAACAAACTAACATGGT
The DNA here is from genome assembly GCF_016432855.1 of Salvelinus namaycush. Classification (NCBI taxonomy): domain Eukaryota; kingdom Metazoa; phylum Chordata; class Actinopteri; order Salmoniformes; family Salmonidae; genus Salvelinus; species Salvelinus namaycush. Next base: position 749,090 of record NC_052331.1, read on the forward strand.
CCAAGCACACCATGACAGTCGTGAAGCAGGCACGACAAAACCTATTCCCCTTCAGGAGACTGAAAAGATTTGGCATGGCTCCTCAGATCCTCAAAAGGTTCTACAGCTGCATCATCGAGAGCATCCTGACCGGTTGCATCACTGCCTGGTATGGCAACTGCTCGGCCTCCAACCACAAGACACTACATAGGATAGTGCGAACGGCCCAGTACTTCACTGGGGCCAAGCTTTCTGCCATCCAGGACCTTTATACCAGGCGGTTTCAGAGGAAGGCCCTGAAAATTGTCAAAGACTCCAGCCACCCTAGTCATAGACTGTTCTCTCTGCTACCACATGGCAAGCGGTACCGGAGCATCAAGTCTAGGTCCAAGAGGCTTCTAAACAGCTTCTACCCCCAAGCCATAAGACTCCTGAACATCTAGTCAAATGGCTACCCAGACTATTCACATTGCCCCCCTCTCCACACCACTGCCACTCTCTGTTGTCATCTATGCATAGTCACTTTAATTTACTATACCTACATGTACATACTACCTCATACTAACTAACCGGTGATCCCGCACATTGACTCTGTACCGGCACCCCCCTGTATATATTGTTATTTTTTTACTGCTCCGCTTTAATCTCTTATTCTTAGCCGTATTATTTGGAGCTGCACTGTCGGTTAGGGGCTTGTAAGTAAGCATTTCACTGTAAGGTCTACACCTGTTGTATTCGGCGCATGTGACTAATAAAATTTGATTTGATTTAAATTAAAATCTGCTGCTGATGTAGCTCATGAGCTGGGCCTCTCTGAACTGGAGCCGTCTGAGCTGACACGTGTGTGTGAGAGTGTAAATTATATATGTCTATGGTGTGTACTATGTAGGCACCTGAGCTGAGCCAAAGGGAGACTCGGCATCTACCGACCCACTATCAGATTTTGTCCCCCCACTTTGGTTCTGAAATCACCGTCACTTGTACATTTTTCAGATTAAGTGTTTGAGCTAGTAATGTAACAATATTTAACGTCTACAAATTATCCAATGAATATGTAGTACAACTTTGGATTCCATCCCATCTCAAAATCGAATGGTTTTGAATTCGATTCGGCCATGCAGTGCGCCTCGCAAACGTGATTGCCGTCCTCGTTATGAAATTTTCAACTTTACCCTGTTTATCTACAAATGCACTGATTGTTTAAAGCATAACTACCAAAACCATTGCTGATGGTGAACCTGAACAAAATATATTGTAAGCACTGTTCAGCAGGTATAGCCAGATGAGTTGTCTTCAGAAGCTTACTTTTATACCAGTAAAACACACTTTTTAAACCACGCGTAGATCACAATAACCTAGCAAATCACATATGTTGTCACTCAACTAATAAAGCCTAATATCACGCAAGCCATTTTAGCATTTGAATGCTGAAAGTGCAGCATAGATGTGCAAGATCAGGAACAGGCCGACTACCTCGGTCTGCGAGCGAAGCTGGGCACAGTGCGCAGTTTGACAAGGCTACTGATATTGCCTGGGGTTATCCGGCATGCAAAATGACTTGTAGATTAATGACTGTCAACCCAGTTACATGCAGTTCGACACTTAAAGAGAGGACGCATCAGTTGTCACAGAAGATGAGCGGGGCCTCCTGAGTGGCGCAGTGGTCTAAGGCCAGAGATTCTGGGTTCGAGTCTAGGCTCTTTCGCAGCCGGCCGCGACCGAGAGACTCATGGGGCGGCGCACAATTGGCCCAGCGTCGTCCGGGTTAGGGGAGGGTTTGGCCGGCATGGATGTCCTTGTCCCATCGCACACTAGCGACTCCTACGGCGGACCGGGCGCAGTGCACGCTGACACGGTTGCCAGGTGTACGGAGTTTCTTCCGACACATTGGTGCAGCTGCCTTCCGGGTTAAGTGGGTAGTGTCAAGAAGCAGTGCGCCTTGGTTGGGTTGTGTTTCGGAGGATACACGGCTCTCGACCTTCGCCTCTCACAAGTCCATACGGGAGTTGCAGTGATGAGACAAGACTAACTACCAATTGGATACCACAAAATTGGGGAGAAAAAGGGGTAAAAAAAATAAATAATAATTTACGAACAAAAAAAAACATTTGCTAAACATTTTAGCATATCGGCAATTTGTAGCATTTTAATCTATTTTCTGACAGGTGCGCGGTGCATGTGCACGGTCCGATGCACTTGTACCTTAAACATTTGAATCAGGGACTGATGCGTATCGGTGAATCATTACATCCCAAATGATAACCCTTGATAATTAAACCGTGGTCTAAATGAAGCCCCCCACCACACTTCCCTTGTAGTCTCAGAGCACACTGCTTTCCACAACTGTCTGTTGGAGTGCCTTAGGGTGGTATAGCGGTCTACGCTGCTGCCTCCAGATCACATATACTGCTGCAGCATTGATTTGAATCTGGCCCAATGCCATTTCAGCGCACACTCTCTCCTCTATTTCTCTCTACCTCTTTCCTATCCAAAAAAAAACAAAACATGTGACTCGTTAATATCATTCATTCATACATTTATGTTTGGTTTCTGAGCTTGAACTATTATTAATCATCAGTTATAAAAGAGACATGAGGGGTGCCATAATGAAGCTTGGGAGAGGCTGAGTGCAGGGAAAATGGTCACATGTGGAAGTACTGATAAGGGGAGGAACTGTTTAAGGCCCATTTCACTCAGCTCCCTGCCTAGCAATAAGGATGCAATGTGTAGTGATAAGGAGGAGACTCCACCAAAAGTTGGGTATGTATACTACCACGGGTGAAACCATGTCTTTGTGTAATGCAGCTGTATTGAACCTCTGGGCAGAAAAACTTGGTTTAAAGCTTTCATAGTGTCCGATGAGTTTGTACTCTGAAAATTAGAAACTATTTATCTATATATACAGTTGAAGTCGGAGGTTTACATACACCTTAGCCAAATACATTTAAACTCAGTTTCACAATTCCTGACATTTAATCCTAGTAAAAATTCCCTGTCTTAGGTCAGTTAGCATCACCACTTTATTTTAAGAATGTAAAATGTCAGAATAATAGTAGAGAATGATTTATTTCAGCTTTTATTTCTTTCATCACATTCCCAGTGGGTCAGAAGTTTACATACACTCAATTAGTATTTGGTAGCATTGCCTTTAAATTGTTTAACTTGGGTCAAACGTTTTGGGTAGCCTTCCACAAGCTTCCCACAATAAGTTGGGTGAATTTTGGCCCATTCCTCCTGACAGTGCTGGTGTAACAGTCAGGTTTGTAGGCCTCCTTGCTCGCACACGCTTTTTCAGTTCTGCCCACACATTTTCTATGGGATTGAGGTCAGGGCTTTGTGATGGCCACTCCAATACCTTGACTTTGTTGTCGTTAAGCCATTTTGCCACAACTTTGGAAGTATGCTTGGGGTCATTGTCCATTTGGAAGACCCATTTGCGACCAAGCTTTAACTTCCTGAATGATGTCTTGAGATGTTGCTTCAATATATCTACATAATTTTCCTACCTCAAGATGCCATCTATTTTGTGAAGTGCACCAGTCCCTCCTGCAGTAAAGCACTCCCACAACATGATGCTGCCACCCCCGTGCTTCACGTTTGGGATGGTGTTCTTCGGCTTGCAAGCATCCCCCTTTTCCCTCCAAACATAACGATGGTCATTATGGCCAAACAGTTCTATTTTTGTTTCATCAGACGAGAGGACATTTCTCCAAAATGTATGATCTTTGTCCCCATGTGCAGTTGCAAACCGTAGTCTGGCTTTTTTATGGTGGTTTTGGAGCAGTGGCTTCTTCCTTGCTGAGCAGCCTTTCAGGTTATGTCGATATAGGACTCGTTTTACTGTGGATATAGATACGTTTGTACCCGTTTCCTCCAGCATTTTCACAAGGTCCTTTGCTGTTGTTCTGGGATTGATTTTCACTTTTCGCACCAAAGTACGTTCATCTCTAGGAGACAGAACGCGCCTCCTTCCTGAGCGGTATGACGGCTGCATGGTCCCATGGTGTTTATACTTGTGTACTATTGTTTGTACAGATGAACGTGGTACCTTCAGGCATTTGGAAATTGCTCCCAAGGATGAACCAGACTTGTGGAGGTCTACAATTTCTTTTCTGAGGTCTTGTCTGATTTCTTTTGATTTTCCCATGATGTCAAGCAAAGAGGCACTGAGTTTGAAGGTAGGCCTTGAAATACATCCATGGGTACACCTCCAATTGATTCAAATGATGACAATTAGCCTATCAGAAGCTTTTAAAGCAATGACATCATTTTCTGGAATTTTCCAACCTGTTTAAAAGCACAGTCAACTCAGTGCATGTAAACTTCTGACCCACTGGAATTGTGATACAGTGAATTATAAGTGAAATAATCTGTCTGTAAACAATTGTTGGAAAAATGACTTGTGTCATGCACAAAGTAGATGTCCTAACCGACTTGCCAAAACTATAGTTTGTTAACAAGAAATGTTTGTAGTGGTTGAAAAACGAGTTTTAATGACTCCAACCTAAGTGTATGTAAACTTCGGACTTCAACTGTACACACACACACACACACACACTACTAGTCAAAAAAAATGTGGACACCTACTCATTCAAGGGTTTTTCTTCCTTTTTACACTGTAGAAGTGAAGACATCAAAACTTTGAAATAAGACATATGCAATCATGTAGTAACGAAAAAAATTGCTAAACAAATCAAAATATTAAATATATTTGAGATTCTTCAAAGTAGCCACCCTTTGCCTTGATGACAGCTTTGTACACTCTTGGCTTTCTCTCAACAAGCTTCATTAGGTAGTCACCTGGAATGCATTTTAATTAACAGGTGTGCCTTCTTAAAAGTTAATTTGTGGAATTTCTTTCCTTCTTATTGCGTTTGAGCCAAACAGTTGTGTTGTGACAAGGTAGGGGTGTTCTTGCCATATTATGGGAAGAACAGCTCAAATAAGCAAAGAGAAACGACAGTCCATCATTACTTTAAGACATAAAGGTCAGTCAATCCGGAAAACGTCAATAACTTTGAACGTTTCTTCAAGTGCAGTCGCAAAAACCCATCAAGCGCTATTTATTTAGAATTCAAGGCACACTTAACTACCATGGCTACCACAGCATTCTGCAGCGATACACCATCCATCTGGTTTGCGCTTAGTGGGACTATCATTTGTTTTTCAACAGGACAATGACCCAACACACCTCCAGGCGGTGTAAGGGCTATTTGACCAAGAAGGAGAGTGATGGAGTGCTGCATCAGATGACCTGGCCTCAACAGTCCCCCGACCTCAACCCAATTGAGATGGTTTTGGATGAGTTGGACTGCAGAGTAAAGGAAAAGCAGCCAACATGTGCTCAGCATATCTGGGAACTCCTTCAAGATTGTTGGAAAAGTATTCCAGGTGAAACTGGTTGAGAGAATGCCAAGCTGTCATCAAGGCAAAGGGTGGCTACTTTGAAGAATCTAACATCTAAAATATACACTTTTTTGGGGTACTACATGATTCCATATGTGTTATGTCAGTGTTGATGTCTTCACTATTATTCTACAATGTAAAAATAGTACAAATAAAGAAAAACCCTTGAATGAGTAGGTGTCCATACTGTACATATCTGCCACACTTCTTGATGTCCTTGCTGACACTACTACCACCAGTCTCACTTGTTGTTGTCCTTACTGCTACTACTACTACTAGACTACTACCAGTCTTACTTCTTGATGTCCTTGCTGCCGGCCCAGTATCCTCCGATGGCCACCGTCCCCACAGCCATGAGGAAGATGACGACCATGTTGTAGTCCAGGACAGGCTCGCTCGGGGCGTACATGGCCACCTCTTGGCCCGGTCCAAACGTCTGCAGGGGACAGGAACATGGCATTTGGGTCAATTTATTGATATTTGTTAGTCAAGTTAATTGTCAAACATTACGTTTGTTTGAACAGAGTCACATACAGGAGGATGCAACATGCCAACGGCGGCAGATAAAACATGTCATAAATAGAACTGACCTGGTACCTTACCCTCAATGCTTTCTCTACATGTTAGAGACATCTCTGATCTATAAGACATATGCTTTACTGAACATTGCACAATCCCACATTGTGCCTTGCTGAACAGTGTTGATGTAGCCTGGTCCCAGATCTGTTTGTGCCATCATTCTACTCCTTGACACTCCTTGTCATGCCAAACAAGCATGATGGCTGGTACCTAGGCTAATATTGGTTGGTCTCCCCTCTCACCTTACTGATGTCCAGCATGTCAGTGTAGCTAAGCAGCGCCACAGGGATGTCAATCTTCTCATACTGAGTCTTGTTTCCTGCCGGTGGGGTCTTATCAGGAAAAATAAATGAGCAAATACTGTACAGAACCAAAAGCCTTTTGGAAAAATCTATATTCAATCTATTATTCATACACCAAGTAGGCTACTAGGACAGATACACACGATGTCCTACAGTCACCTCCAAAATAATTGGCACCCTTGACAAAGCAAAAAAGTCTGTATAAAATAAATAATACAAATACTGTGCTATATTGTATGCTAAAATTATATTATGTTATACTAATGCAATTGCTCAGAGAAATATTTTTGTTTAACAAGTAAAACAACCAGAAAATAGGTGTCAAAATTATTGGCAGCCCTGTTTTTAATACTCCGGCATCTTTTTCAAAAATATTTCATGAATTTGGAGAACACATTGGGAAGGATCTTAGACCATTCCTCCAAACAGAATATTTCCAGATCCTTGATATCCTTCAGTCTGCACTTATGGACCGCCCTCTTCCATTTAAACCACAGATTTTTTAAATCAGGTTCGAGTCAGGAGACAGATGGCCAATGCAAAATGTGGATTTTGTGGTCAATTAACCACTTCATTGTGAATTTTGAAGTGTACTTGGGGTTATTGATCCACAAGTTTCGGCCTCCTGGCAAAATCAGACAGGTTTTTGGCTAAAATATCCTGGTACTTGTTAAGGTCAACGGCATCAGGAACTCTACCAAGGGCCCCAGGACCAGTGGAAGCAAATCAGCCGCATAACATCAAAAGATCCACCACCATATAGGTAGGTACCAGTAGGTATGAGGATATTTTCTGCATACTTATTTTGACGCCAAACCCACCACTGGTGTACATGGTTTTGAGACTTAGTGACCCGAAGATACCAAGTTCTGTAATTTTCCAACTTTGGCTCTTAGATTTTTCTTTGACTCCCAAACCATCTTCTTCACTGTGCATGGGGACACTTGCGTCCAATACCAGGCAAGTTGACCACTGTTCCAGTTGTTTTAAACTTCTTAATTGTTGCCCTAATAGTGGTAAGTGTTCATTTTTCTAGCAATTTTTGTTGTACCTAATGCCTGATTTATGAAGGCGAACAACCATTTGTCTTTTCTTTGCCTTTTCTCATGGTGATGGATAACACATTGTACATGCGTGTTACCAAATTTTTAGACCCCCAGTGAAACGGGAAGACATGGAAGGCCACAATACAGTACAAACTGAGATAATTATTATTTTTTTAAGTAGAATGTTATTGCAGATTTCATTTTGTTTGATTTAATTTCTAAGAATCTTTAGGGGTGCCAATAATTTTGACACATCTTTGAGAAAACATATATTACTTCTTAAACAAAATCTATTTCTCTAAGCAATTGTATAATTTTTCATACAATATAGCACAGTATTTATATCATTTATTTATAGTCTTTTTTGCTCATCTTTATCAAGGGTGCCAATCATTTGTGGTGACTCTATAACCTGGATACTAAGGTGTGTTCCAATGCTCTTATCCTGCTTCTCTCCTTCCAAGCCTATTAGAACTGCAGTAGTGAAGATTAAAGGAAACAGGAGAGATCGCTAAAGAACATAGACAAGTATGGAACCACAGGCTAACATGATAGGACTTGCTGAATGATATAGTTTGACTCTTACTAGCCTGTCTTTTCTGAATGATATGAGTTGATTCATGCCAGCCTGTCTATGATATGAGTAGTCTCTTACCAGCTTGTCTTTGCTAAATGAGTTGACTCTTACCAGCCGGTCTTTGCTGAATGATATGACCAGTAATGTAGTTGTAAACGCTGATTGCCATTCGCAGTAAGTAAAGTTGCGCTCCCTATACTTTCAATGCCTTTTTTTCTGCAAAAGGTGGGTGAACACAAATTTGGTTTTACCCTCCAATACACCATTGGATGACTCTTACCAGCCCGTCTTTGAAGAACGATTCACCTCTTACCAGTCTGTCTTTGCTGATGATGAGCAGGCCTTTAGCTCCGTTGAGCTGGGCCAGGCGGACCTTCTCGTAGAAAGTGCAGTTCCCCCTCATTACCATGGGGATACGATTGGGGAAGCCCCCCTCCGGGACGTCCGACGAGGAACACAGGACTGACGGTGTCAGGTCATAGATCTGGAGACGGGACTGGAGACAAAGGATAGGTTAACAATGGGGGCCGCTCGCAATGTTTCAACTTGTCAGGGCGGCGGTGTTTCGAGAGTATCCAGCATAGAGCACAAACACACACAAATGTTTGTCCGACATCTCTCGAGAAGTTAGGTTACTCCACCACGTACTGCTTTGTTGAGGTGCTGAGGTAGACGAGCCCACTGGGAGTTGAAGAAGATGCAGTAATCTTTTCCTTTGCTCTGGCCTTTGTTTCTGAAATGGGCCATGCCGTATTCCCCGACAACCTTGCATAAGAGAATGAAGATTATTAACAGACGGTGACAGTGGTCAGAAGAACTGAAGATGTTTCATAGACTGACCTTAATAATGACTCTCAGTTCCATTACATTACACGTAAGAGTCATTGGACGAAGGTGTAATGTTCAGACCGAGCCCCGACACTCAATCAGAACCAGTGGAGGCTGCTGAGGGGAGGACGGCTCATAATAACGGCTGGAATGGAGTCAACGGAGTGGTATCAACCACATGGAAACCACGTCTTTGATGTGTAGGATACCATTCCATTGACTCCATTCAAGACATTATTATGAGCCGTCCTCCCCTCTGTAGCCCCCACTGGTCTGAACATTAAACACGCATCGCTTGCAGTAAGCATAAGGACCGTATCTTTCATATAAGCAAGAAATCATTAAAAAAAACTACAGGTTAAATTGACACACACTTTTACAGGGTTAGTGTTCCCACACAGCCATATCTCCATGTTACAGCACGTTTACGGAAGACAGAGGGACCACCTGTGCTAATTAGCTCTCTAGCATGCTACGAACACCTGTGTAACGGAAGAAGGCCGCCAGAAGCGTGTTGTCACCAAAAATATACTGTCGGCTGCAACTGTGATGAAGCCGGTTATAACACTGTACAGTAAGTGTATATTTTGCATTTGACAAATTATTTTGATGTAATATTAAAGTAAAGGGCTTTATGTTTCTAGAACAGTATCTAAATTGAGAATCGACACACGTTTAGATGGAGTATTTTGCTGTTTTGGCTGCCAGAGCCAGTCTACCTCTGAAAATAACAAGGTCCTTGGACTTAAGTGACAATCAGCAGTAGAAACAATAACAAAGGCGTGTCCCCGCCCCTGTTTCGGTAAAAAGCTGATAGGGCTGGAGAAATGTAACCACCCTCAAATTCATAGACAGAGCTACGATGCAAGGACTAACCATAAATGATATCAAAATTATAGTTTTAAAACCTCTACGGGATCGGTGTCCCCCCCCACGGGACGGAAGAGCTAACGTGCGCTAATGTGAGTCGCATGACGTTTTAAGTAACAAGAACATTTCCCAGGACATAGACATGTCTGATATGGGCAGAAAGCTTAAATTCTTGTTAATCTAACTGCAGTCCAATTTACACTAGCTATTACAGCGAAAGAATACCATGCTATTGTTTGAGGAGAGTGCACAGTTATGAACGTGAAAATGTATTAATAAACCAATTAGGCACATTTGGGCAGTCTTGATAAAACATTTTGAACAGAAATGCAATGGTTCATTGGATCAGTCTAAAACGTTGCACATACACTGCTGTCATCTAGTGGCCAAAATCTAAATTGAGCCTAACCTGGAATAATACATTGTGAACTTTCTCTTGCATTTCAAAGATGATTAAATTATAAAAACACTCCTCTGTAAAGTGGTCATCTCTGTAAACCCGTCGCAAGACCCACTAGTTGATGCTTATTTACAAAACTCTTAGGCCTCACTCCCCCCTATCTGTGATATCTACTGCAGTCATCATCCTCCACATACAACAACCGTGTTGCCAGTCACATTCTGTTAAAGCTCCCCAAAGCACACACATCCATGGGTTGGTCTCCTTTTCAGTTCGCTGCAGCTAGCGACTGGAACGAGCTGCAACAAACACTCAACTGGACCGTTTTATCTCCATCTCTTATTTCAAAGACTCAATCATGGACACTTTTACTGACAGTTGTGGCTGCTACGCGTGATGTATTGTTGTCTCTACCTTCTTGCCTTTGTGCTGTTATCTGTGCCCAATAATGTCTACCATGTTTTGTGCTGCTACCATGTTGTGTTGCTGCCATGTTGTTGTCATGTGGTGTTGCTACCATGCTATGTTGTCATAGGTCTCTCTTTATGTAGTGTTGCGGTGTCTCTGTTGTCGTGATGTGTGTTTTGTCCTATATTTTTAATCCCAGCCTGGTTGTGAATGAAGTTGTCAAGGAAGTGAATTTGTGTTTATTCAGGACCTACCCTCCCTGTATGGAGCCTCTGGTTCGCATTTCCAGAGCAAGCATAAATTGTCTTTAAGACTGGCCACACTAACGTTAACTGTGGGTGCAGTACTGCATCTTTCCAACACCAGTTAACGTTAGCTAGCTAGCTTTACTCTTATGCACAAACTTAGCTAGATATTTCTCAAAGTGACAATACCAGCAGACACGATATGAGAGGTGTATAAACGATTAGGAAATTCATCTTAAACCACCGCGATACTTAAATGATCAAAGTCATGTTACACAAGGATTTACAGAGGACGTCTAGCAGACCCTGAGTGGCGCAGCGGTCTAACATGCTGAACAGACCACCCGCGTGCGTCTTCGTGCGCATGTTGATTTTGTCCACCCACACTAGACGCGATCAGGACACAGGTTGAAATATCAAAATAAACTCTGAACCAACTATATTAATTTGAAGACAGGTCGAAAAGCATTAAACATTTATGGCAATTTAGCTCGCTAGCTTTCTGTTGTCCTGGGATATAAAAATGTGGTTGTTATTTTACCTGAAATGCACAAGGCCCTCTACTCTGACAATTAATCCACAGATAAAGGGGTAAACTGGAGTTAGTTTCTAATAATCTCTCCTCCTTCTGGCTTCTTCTTCTTCTTCTTTGGGCTTTATATGGAGGTTGGCAACCAACTTTAAGGTGCATTACCACTACCAACTGGACTGGAGTGTGGACCTCAGTTCATCTTTCAATCACCCAAGTGGGTATTTGCTCCTAAAAACCAATGAGGAGATGGGAGAGGCAGGACTTGCACATGTCAAGTGTCACACATAGAACCAAGTTCTATTTTAGCGTCTGGATACGGAGACGCTCGTTGATGCACACGCGATGCAAGCGGTGTGGTCAGCATGTAATGCACTGCATCGCAGTGCTAGAGGCGTCACTACAGACCCGGGTTCAATCCCAGGCTGTATCACAACCAGCCGTGATCAGGATTCCCATGTGGCAGCGCACAATTGGCCCAGCATCGTCAGGGTTTGGGGAGGGTTCGTTGTAAAAAACAATTTGTTCTTAACTGACTTGCCAGTTAAATAAAGGTTAAATAAATACACAATAAAAAGAGCCCTGTGTAGCTACGAATATTCTCAGCGCCCTACTGTACCTCGACTAACCTGTATCCCAGCACATTGACTCGGTACCGGTACCCCCTATATATAGCCTCGTTATTGTTATGTAATTTTCTTGTGTTACTTTTTGATTTGATTTAGTTTATTTACTAAATATCTAATAAACTCTATTTCTTTAACTGCATTGTTGTTTTTTTTTAAAGTACGCATTTCACGGTAAGGTCTACACCTGCTGTATTCGGCGCATGTGACAAATAAAATGTGATGTGATTTGATTTGTACTCAATCGTTGGGGTATGTTAGCATGCACACTAATTAACACCTCGACAAAAGTACAAGTACTGACTGTTTAGATTGTTTTACAGATTAAGGCCACACAGTATTGGGTGAATAGACATGAGACCAATCTCACCTGTTTTATGAGAATAACTGCCCAAACCAGGTTTAGCGAAGCCTTCATGTTGCTTAGCTTATTGTTATCTCCCCATTACCCGCACTGCTCTGGTCCGGTCGTGCCTAGTTACCACAGCCACAAAATCATAAGTATGGCTAAACTCCGCCTATTTCTAAAAAGTATCTTCTTAAAATCTGATTTTAAACCGAACCTTAACTACACTGCTAACCTTATGCCTAACCTTAACCTTAAATTAAGAGCAAAAAGCTCATTTTTGTTTTCATTAATTTGTATGATACCCACTGCTCAACACCAGCTGTTTTGCCAGCTCCCGCCCATATTAACAAATGCGTTTATCATTGGTTGATTTTGATCCATCGCCGAGGTACATACATTTTGATTGGTTTACATCGATGCCAATGAAATTATTGCGATAAAATCCAGGTGTTTTCTGTCAGCATACTAGCTAAACTTGTGGTTTACAATACATTGACGAGTTAAAATTGGTCTAAAAATAGGCTAAATTTGATTTAATGTATATAGAAACAACTTGAAACAGCTGAGCTAAAAATTGATTATTTTGCTTCTTCCGGGTCAAGGGTTGGAGTTCGAAAGACTTGGCTGGAACAGTTTAAAAATGGCGGTGAGTCAATCATATCTTCCATAAACTTTTTTTAAATCGTCGTAAACTATTTATTGACTATTGTATATTATTTACTTAGCGATTGGAAATACGTGTCTCTTTCAATCTAGCAACAGTATTCTGGTAACTAGCAAGTGAGGGCAGAGTAGACATTTGGGAGCGTGCTGTTTAGATTGCATCGTGTTGTCAATGAAACCGACACAAAACAAATTATCCACCCACTTGAATACATCTCTTGAAACCCCGTTTGGACGTTGCAGATGACGACAATATATTCAGCAAAACGTGCAACGTTAGACTACATAAGAAAATTCCGTATAGACATTAAAAAAAACGATCATCAAATGAACTCAGTTGTCTGAGAATGATGGGCCGTCTACTACAAAAACCAAACAGGGCAGTTCATACAGGCTGCAGGAGGTTGTGGAATATTTGGTAGAGGCTTTTATACTGAACTAACATTTTAACGCAACATGTAAAGTGTTGGTCCCATGTTTCATGAGCTGAAATCAAATATCCCAGAAATGTTATATGCGCTCAAATCGTATTTCTAAAATGTTGTGCACAACTGTTTACATCCCTGTTAGCAGTGTTTGACTTAGGATGGAAGAAGTGCAGGAGCAGTCTTTTTCCAAATCGGTCCATTAGACTATGTTCACTGAAATTCACAAATGACATTATGCTAGACAGACCTGATTATTCACTGTTAACGGTTTATACAAATTTTCCATGACTTCTAACCAAATGTTCATAACTATTATTATAGCCTACATGAAAAAGTAAGTATTATTGGCACTGGAAAGTTGCTCTGTGTGATGTAGACATACCACCTTCTACAGTGGTTGTGCCCTTAATCAAGGCACTTAGTCCCTCACGTAGAACTGCACTGTTAGTCACATGTTGTTAACATGTGGTCAACCCTTCATCTGAAGAGCTCCTGGTTGTGCAGGCTTTTTCAACATTACAACCAAATACTTTTGTCTTTATAAAATTATTCCCTCATTCAATAAATCAGGGATCAAATGGATACGGTAGGCTACTTCAAAGCAAGATATCTAACTAGACATGTTTATATATAAGGCTGAAATATTTATGTTTCTGGGGAGATCTATGCACAGCAAGTTATTTGTCAATTAGGCTACTCCTAGAATATTTTTAACATTGTCGCAATTACATGGCTAATGTTTAATAGAGGAGAATCCCAGCTTTCCAACTGTGCAGATGTATTTAGGCTCTACAGTGCAGGTGGAAAGGCAACAACGAAATGAATGCTTAGTTAGCTATAGTTACCTAGCGAGACAACTGCTACTAGTTATGTTTTGAATTGGTGATCTAGTTAGTCTGTCGTTATTTTATACCTGCTTCTGAAATGTCGCGCTCTCTCTCTCGGGCAACAGCCCACTCTCACTGGCACACACACAGCACCATAGACCTGCACTGAAGGGTGATTCCGATATTGGCTGATATGTACTTGTTTAATTGATTGATCATATTTAAAGTGTGCTTTCATGAATTACATTAACAGCAATTCTGAAACTAATTTCCATGACTTTTCGTGACCGTACAAACCCTCATTTGACAATCTGGAACAGCGCATCGCATCATGCCATTCAGGCTGGCACATTTTCAATCTGCGCAATCTCGAAAAGCCTACTGTCACACACAGATTCACAGATTAGAGGCAAATAAACTTGAACAAAGCGGAATCAAGAAATTAATACCCACTCTCCATTGCTATTCAATGAAGATCCCGCATTCATTCCGCTTTGATTAACCTTTTTGGCCTTGGTGTGTGCATCTGGAGCCAGTGATAGGCTATTTTAGTTTTTTATAGAGGAGCCGGTATGCAATTCCCAAAAATAGTGAAGTGTCGGTACAGCCTTCAAACAGCTCCCGCCCAAGTCAAGCACTGCCTGTTAAGGAGCACTCCTTTGCCAAGATATGCTACACCTGTTAGGTGGATGGATTATCAAGAAGCTGATTAAACAGCATGATCATTACACAGCTTCACCTTGTGCTGGGGACAATAAAAGGCCACAATGACACAGATGTCTCATGTTTTGAGGGAGTGTGCAATTGGTAACAGCTGTTGCCAGAGAATTGAATGTTACTTTATCTCCCCGTACTATTTGCATTGTCCCAGACCTTTTTTTACGCTACTGCTACTCGCTGTTTATTATCTATGCATAGTTACTTTACCCCTACCTACATGTACATATTACCTAAATTACCTTGATTAACCTGTATGGTATCCCCTATATAGAGCCTCGTTATTATTATTTCATTGCAATTTTTTTCTCTTTTTTTTCTTCTTGAAAATGCATTGTTGGTTAAGGTCTTGTAAGTAAGCATTTCACGGTAAGGTCTACACCTGTTGCATTCGGAGCATGTGACAAATACAATTTGATTTGATAAGCCGACCACCAATGTTGTTTTAGAGAATTTGGCAGTACGTCCAACCGGCCTCACAACCACAGACCATCTGTAACTACACCAGCCCAGGACCTCCACATCCGGCTTCTTCATCTGCGGGATCGTTCCGAGACCAGCCACTAGGAACGCTAATGAAACTGTGGTTTTGCACAACCAAAGACTTTCTGCACAAACCATCTCAGGGAAGCTCACCTGCATGCTCGTCATCCTCATCCGGGTCTTGACCTGACTGCATTTAAGCTTCAGTGGGCAAATGCTCATCGATGGCCATTGGCACGCTGGAGAAGTGTGCTCTTCATGGATGAATCCCGGTTTCAACTGTACCGGGCAGACGGTGTGTATGGCATTGTGTAGGCGAGCGGTTTGCTGAACAGAGTGCCCCATGGTGGGGTTATGGTATGGGGAGGCATAAGCTACGGACAACGAACACAATTGCATTTTATTGATGGCAATTTGAATGCACAGAGATACTGAAATACTGTGACGAGATCCTGGTAGCCGCCATCATGTTTCAACATGATAATGCACGGCCCCATGTTGCAAGGATTTGTACACAATTCCTGGAAGCTGAAAATGTCCCAGTTCTTTCATGGCCTGCATACTCATAAGACATGTCACCCATTGAGCATGTTTTGAGATGCTCTGAATCGACGTGTAAGACAGTGTGGTCCAGTTCCCGCCAATATCCAGCAACTTCGCACAGCCATTGAAGAGAAGTGAGACAACATTCCACAGGCCACAATCAACAGCCTGATCAACTCTATGCGAAGGAGATGTGTAGCGCTGCATGAGGCAAATGTTGGTCACACCAGATACTGACTGGTTTTCGGCTCTACGCCCCTACCTTTTTTTGTAAGGTATCTCTGACCCAACAGATGCGTATCTGTATTCCCAGTCATGTGAAATCCATAGATTAGGGCCTAATGAATTTATTTCAATTGACTGATTTCATTATATGAACTGTAACTCAGTAAAATCTTAGACATTATTGCATGTAGGGTTTATATTTTTGTTCAGTGTACAAGCATCCAAATGAATTTAGAAAAACTGGGGTGTATTCATTACTCATATTCTATTGAAAAACGCTTTGCAACAGAAACCGCTTACTCCAAACATAAAATGTTTTGCAACGAAAACTAGTTTATTGGACAAATTCAGGTAGTTCCGTTTGGTTCTTCAACGGTTTCCGTTGCAAGACGTAATGAATACACCTCTGGACAACCAGAAACTCCGTGCATTTATCAATAAAGGTGAAAAACGGAGGCGCAGTTCCTACTAGTGGCCAACTCAGGAGACTGCATGTACCAAGGGTAGCTGCAAAAAAAATGGCAGAGTGGATAATTTCTTCCATAAACTCTAGCCTTTTTGGATTTGGTTGCCACCTAGTGGTAATTCTGAGGTAATAATTTTGACCAGACTGAGCGAGCGTTTATGTGGTGAAATAGAATTAGGACTGCCCGCAACCTACGAGATAAATTGGAGCCAAGCAACCAGCATAGCAACGGACGCTTTGGTTCATTACGTAATCCGGTCAGAACGTTGCAAATTCTAGCAACAGCCCTAGCAACAGAATCTAGAGCTCATCGAATCCCATTGTGACGTAGAGGGGGACACTATTTGGTATGACAGCCCCCTTCTTGACATTACTTTCCTGCGATAGTACACATTTTCCCATTAGAAATGTTGCCGTAGAGAAAATAACCAGGTTTCCATCTAACCTTTTTATGCGAGTAAAGTACATGTTGGATAAAAAAATGTCATGACAGGCCTAAAGGAAATAGCTCATTTGTCTGTAAACCTTCCAAGTGTCAACAAAACACTCAAGACAAGGTGGGATCTTTTTGTGTCAGTAAAATCCATTATGCAAGAAATGGCGGGGGAAACGCTTTTATGCGCAAATAGTGATATAATAACCATCATATCGAGGTAAACTTGGATGAGCTTTTGCACTCAAGGTATTTAGAACTACTTAATTAATTTTGAACAATAGTTACACCTAATGGTTATTTTTACTTAAAATTATTATTGCAGATTTACCTAATATACACTGCTCAAAAAAATAAAGGGAACACTTAAACAACGCAATGTAACTCCAAGTCAATCACACTTCTGTGAAATCAAACTGTCCACTTAGGAAGCAACACTGATTGACAATAAATTTCGCATGCTGTTGTGCAAATGGAATAGACAACAGGTGGAAATTATAGGCAATTAGCAAGACACCCCCAATAAAGGAGTGGTTCTGCAGGTGGTGACCACAGACCACTTCTCAGTTCCTATGCTTCCTGGCTGATGTTTTGGTCACTTTTGAATGCTGGCGGTGCTTTCACTCTAGTGGTAGCATGAGACGGAGTCTACAACCCACACAAGTGGCTCAGGTAGTGCAGCTCATCCAGGATGGCACATCAATGCGAGCTGTGGCAAGAAGGTTTGCTGTGTCTGTCAGCGTAGTGTCCAGAGCATGGAGGCGCTACCAGGAGACAGGCCAGTACATCAGGAGACGTGGAGGAGGCCGTAGGAGGGCAACAACCCAGCAGCAGGACCGCTACCTCCGCCTTTGTGCAAGGAGGAGCACTGCCAGAGCCCTGCAAAATGACCTCCAGCAGGCCACAAATGTGCATGTGTCTGCTCAAACGTTCAGAAACAGACTCCATCAGGGTGGTATGAGGGCCCGGCGTCCACAGGTGGGGGTTGTGCTTACAGCCCAACACCGTGCAGGACGTTTGGCATTTGCCAGAGAACACCAAGATTGGCAAATTCGCCACTGGCGCCCTGTGCTCTTCACAGATGAAAGCAGGTTCACACGCACATGTGACAGACGTGACAGAGTCTGGAGACGCCGTGGAGAACGTTCTGCTGCCTGCAACATCCTCCAGCATGACCGGTTTGGCGGTGGGTCAGTCATGGTGTGGGGTGGCATTTCTTTGGGGCGAGCACAGCCCTCCATGTGCTCGCCAGAGGTAGCCTGACTGCCATTAGGTACCGAGATGAGATCCTCAGACCCCTTGTGAGACAATATGCTGGTGCGGTTGGCCCTGGGTTCCTCCTAATGCAAGACAATGCTAGACCTCATGTGGCTGGAGTGTGTCAGCAGTTCCTGCAAGAGGAAGGCATTGATGCTATGGACTGGCCCGCCCGTTCCCCAGACCTGAATCCAATTGAGCACATCTGGGACATCATGTCTCGCTCCATCCACCAACGCCACGTTGCACCACAGACTGTCCAGGAGTTGGCGGATGCTTTAGTCCAGGTCTGGGAGGAGATCCCTCAGGAGACCACCTGCCACCTCAGCAGGAGCATGCCCAGGCGTTGTAGGGAGGTCATACAGGCACGTGGAGGCCACACACAATACTGAGCCTCATTTTGACTTGTTTTAAGGACATTACATCAAAGTTGGATCAGCCTGTAGTGTGGTTTTCCACTTTAATTTTGAGTGTGACTCCAAATCCAGACCTCCATGGGTTGATAAATTTGATTTCCATTGATCATTTTTGTGTGATTTTGTTGTCAGCACATTCAACTATGTAGCGAAAAAAGTATTTAATAAGAATATTTCATTCATTCAGATCTAGGATGTGTTATTTTAGTGTTCCCTTTATTTTTTTGAGCAGTGTACTTGTTATTCAAACATTATTGAATTGATAAATAATCATTCGAAATTGTAAGGTTGACAATGTATGTAAGTCTTCACGTCTCTAACATAACTGGGTCAAATACCTCTAAAATGAATAAATTACTCCTTTCCAATAAATATTGATGGTCTTCTTCTGGTGACATGATGATCGATGCTTGGCTGCCAAATTATTATTATTATTATTAGATTTTTGAAAAATTCTTATTTACAATGGCGGCCAAATCCGGACAACGCTGGGCCAATTGTTCAACCGCACTATCGGACTCCCAATCACGGCCGGTTGTGATACAGCCTGGATTTGAACCAGGGTGTCTGTAGTGACGCCTCTAGCACTGAGATGCAGTGCCTTAGACCGCTGCGCCACTCGGGAGCCCCGATTGACCCCCCCCCCCCCCCCCACCCTGAGCTCTTATGTCCATAATAATGTCATCATGTACTAGGCTACCCGTACTGTATCTGCCAGTTGTTGGCTAGAGTGCACGTGCCAAGACCAGAGTGAGCACAATCGCTATTTAATGCAATTTTTTTGTGACAAAACCATCAGTAGAGTTGAAAATGCGATGGAAACCCATTTAACTTTGTTTTTATTCGGTACAATTTAACCACAAAAGTAATTTTGATGTGCACTACGTCATCATGCACAGCCTTTTATCCACAACAAGTCCATTTGATGGAAACACATCTGTGTTGGAAAATGTGCATATTGTTTTTAATGCCGATTTGTAGAATATTCACAAAAATCTGATGCCAATTGGATGGAAACCTAGCTAATGTTGTAGTTTTAAAGCAAGTTTTCTGCAATTCTACACATTTTGTGCAATTCTACTCCCTTTGCCATGGGGCAGAGATTTTTTTGTTGTTGCAGTTTTACAGCTTATTCCCTGCAATTCTACACATTTTGTCATGAGTTATGCCATGTTAATATGATATTTGATTGAGAATGACCAACAAAATCAATGATGGCCCCCTTGAGGTCCGCGCCCTGGGCATGTGCCTTGCATGCCTGTTGGTATTCATTGATGATTATTACAAGTTTAGATAGCTTGCAAGCTAACTGCTCCTGGTGTATATACATTTATATATTTTTAGGTCGGGGCTTCCTAGCGGCCAGGGGCCCTAAGCGACCGTTTATGTCGCTTATGCCTGGAACCGGCCCTGCATAAACTTATCCTAAACCACCTAATATATCGTCCACTATCTGTTCTATAGTTCTTACAATTTGAAAATAGGTGTCTTTTCAGTCTAGTTACAGTATTCTGACCACTACTAGCGAGAGATGGAGTGGGTTGAGATCTTTGTTAGCGTGAGGTGCAAACTCATGACTGAATCATAGCAACGTGCTAAATAAATATACTAAATGTTTTCCTTTCAGGACAGAAACCAGGACAGAAACAAGGAAGGAGAGAAGAAGAAGAAAGAGAGTATCTTTGACCTGTCAAAGTACATTGATAAACAAATCCGTGTGAAGTTTCAGGGCGGACGAGAGGGTAGGCCTAAATCAGTTTTTACCTTTTGATCTAGCTATTGAAAAGAAAGTGAAGATAACATTTACTTAGTCCTCTTCATTACTATGTGAAAACATGCAGCTTTCACAACAGAACACTGACAAACTTTTGCCTGTGTGGAAATGCTGTTCCATGACTGGCCACAGTCCTCATCCTTTTCTCTAGTGTTCTTCTCCCTGATTCCATTCAAGATAATAATCCAAATGTATTTGTCTCAGCCAGTGGAGTCCTGAAGGGGTTTGACCCCCTGTTGAACCTGGTATTGGACAGCACCATCGAGTACTTGCGGGGTATGTAGCAGAAACTAAGACTTGCTTGTATGACCTCATATCACTTCTACAGAAGTAAAAATGCACTCCTGGGTTTGTGACGAGACTGTTGCCCACAGACTTAAATGGAACATGTATGTGATGTAGCCCCTCAGTAAAAAAAAAATTTGACAATGAAACCAAAAGGTCATAACTTGCCAATTTTATAAAGAAGGTTGTGTTGGGTCATTCATGGTGTAGTTGCGCATACTGTCAATGACCTCTGGCCTGTTATGTCACTTCCTTCTGTTGTTTCCAGATCCTGACGACCAGTTCAAGTTGACTGAGGACACGCGGCAGCTGGGCCTGGTGGTTTGTAGAGGGACGTCCGTGGTGCTCATCTGTCCTCAGGATGGCATGGAAGCCATCCCCAACCCCTTCATCCAGCAGCAGGACGGATAGTCGGCCAGTCTCATTCCTCTCGGATAACCTCACAGTAGTCCAATTCCTGGGGTGTATGTCAATTGTATTTCCTTGATTCCTCGCATCCTCTACTTGCCTCCTTCGCAAAATGCATTGGAGAAGATCCGAGGGTGGGGAATGTAAGATTTACTCCATGTGCTTTGAGAAGGAGACAAGGAGGGAGGATGTGAGGATTCAATTAAATATAATTGAGATTAACTCCTATGCTCCCCTGTCCCATCTCCCCAAGGTGTACGTCATGTTTACAGCCTCACACGTCTTTGAGTCCCTATAATCAGGAAAATCATTTTTTTGTAATTTAGTTGGTGTTGTCAACCTGAATATTGATCTAGCAGGGTATGGTGTGATGGCATGTATTTTGTTTATAACTGAAGAATAGTGATTTAAATGTTCTTTTTTGTCTCTGACTGCAGATTTTTTGTTGTTGCTGTGATGGTAAAGACTGAAAATGGTTTTATTACTTTTTACTACTGTTTTCCCAGTCAGGCCAGGATTGAATGATATGGCATATTATGTTTTTACATTCCAAATGTAATACATTGACTATTTTCTTTATTCCTGTGTTTTGCATTGTCTTTGAGCCTCAATGGAACATAGGGCCCAACTGGAGTAAATAATTGTGATTAATGAAACAGACCCATACACATGCCAAGCAGTGGCGATTTTAGCATTTAAATCTTGGTGGGGCAAAAAAAACAAGTGGGATGCATGCTAGCAAACCCACAAGACTAAACATTAATTGCACTATAGCGGTGACAAACGATGCCCACAAACTGTTAGGGCCTACATAAAGCTGTCCCAATATAAACAGACAATGAGAAGCTCTTACAATATTCGATGATTACATTTCTCTAAAACAGGTTATAGGCTATATGTGCACCACCAAGTTAGAACAGTAGGCAAAATTAATTAGGATGAGGCACATTGAACACCGTTTAGGTCTTTGCGTGTCAAAAAAGATACACGTCATATAGCGCTATTTGACGTGTTAAATAAGCTTTTAATTTGACATGTCAAATAACACAATTCTATCATAGAATGTTGTGTGTGCTGAATTTGTACGTGCAAGCCAAGCGGCAGCACCACGAGTGACACAACACTGAGCCAATCACGGCGTAACGTTCCAGATTTAGCTGGCTCGCCCCACCACCACAGAAAGCACTGAGCTAGGCTGAAACATCTGCACTTTGGAGCTGCCTTACTCAAGAAAACAAAAGAGACCATGTGTGTATGCAGCTTTATTAACTGAATTATATATCTTTTTTTACATTGTTTGCAAACTGATATGTGATATGTATTAATTCCAAAATAACATGTAAAACAGGCAAGCCCAAAAAATATAATTATTTATTTTTGATACAAATGTGGAGCTCTGCCCCACCCGCCCTGGATGACGGGTCGCCACTGATGCCAAGATGTCCAAGTTATGGAAAAGATAATGTCATGTTTTAAAATGGATGAAAATGTGACACGTTGCAATTGTGCTGGGAACCATGAAGCAACTGCTTTGGAATGCCTGACAAGGGTGAAGGAGAATGAGGTGGCCAAAGTCAGGGCTGTCCAGAGCGTTTCACATGCAGCGGTTGTTAAAAGGGTTGAGGGTTCAAATGGTGTTCCAGAAGAGTCCATAGTGGTGCATAAGCCTTCACTGCAGACTGTAGGGGTTGCCTTTCACCAGCGGGACCGAGATATTTCAAAGGTTAAGAAGGTGGACATTGTGGCCTTTATAGCTATGGTGATTAATGGCACTGCCAAGGTGGAAAGAAGGTCCAGGAAAGTAGATGTTATTGTGGGTGCGGTTTCTGGGATTGAAATATTTCTTGGCGGAGGAGTTGCATGGAGTATTGTCACAAGCCCTATGGAGATTTGAAGGAAGAAGTGGGAGTTTGTTTTGTTTTTGTCAATGTACTATTTTTATTTGAGTGGATTAGGTTAGTTTTCCCTATCGTGTATGGATTTTCTTTTTACCTTTGTAATATATTAGCACACTGAGGAAGGAATGCAGGTAGAAGAACAATGTTTATCAGATGTCATGGGTCAAGTGCAAGTACAGACGATCACATGTAGTAATTAGTAACAGTGCCACTTTCAGGCACTCCAGGTAAGTACATGTACATACATGACATCTCCCTTAATTTAGACTTTTTTTTATCTCTCTTTCTGACTGTCTCTCGGAGTGTGTCTCCGGTTTCTTCTGTAGATTCTCTCGTTTGGTGTTTGTACTATTTATGACCTTGTCTGGTCATGTTTTCCAAGTAGAATTGCTGGTTACTATTTGTTGTCTTGTCTGATCCTGACTCGTTCTCCTTCATGACCGGAAGCTTATGTGTGCCTTGGTCAAAGTAGTGTTTTTGTCTCGGTTGTCTGAGACATGCTGATAAGAGTCCTGGCTTTAACAATCTCTTTGATGTCAGAATCTTTGTCTTCAGCCTTCTTCCCATTAGTAGTTGTGCAGGCGAGAGACGTACTCCATCCAGGGGTGGGTTTCTGTACTTAAGGAGAGCTATGTAAGGATCTCTGTTGATGTCTTGTGCTTTTTTCAACAGGTTCTTTACAGTCTGAACTGCTCTCTCAGCTTGGCCGTTTGACTAGAACTCTAGGGCTCGACGTGACATGATTGAACTCCCAGCTCGTAGAGAACTATGACATTTCTTGACTCACCAACTGTCTTCTATTGTCGGAGCACAAAAGGTCGGGCACCCCATGCCTTGAGAAGATCGACTTTAGTAATGATATGTTTACTTGCTGTCCCACTGCTCGGAGATTTCTGGGTATTTTGAGTAGTTATCCACAAATAGTAGATAATCTGTGTCGTAATGGAAGAGGTCCCCTCCAACTTTTGCCCAAGCTCTCTGGGACTGGATGAGACATGAGCGGCTCTCTTTGGTTGTTGTTTTAATGTGTGTTGCAGACTTCACATTTTGTCACAACATCTTCAATCTGTTTAGCCATGCCTGACCAGAACAAAACATCCCTTGCATTTTACGGTTCCCGTGTGTTATTCATGGATTTTTCCATAATTTCTTCTCTCATTATCTGAGGAACGACAAGTTTTGAACTATTGAACAGCAGTCCATCTGAGTATGTCAAGTCCTCTCTGAAAGTTCAGTAGTGCTGTATTTTCTTTGTAACTTTCCCTCTCGTGTCTGGCCATCCTTTAACTGTTTCTGTGACTAGTCTTAACTCTTCATCTTCTGCTGTTGCTGTTTTGAATTGCTGCAATTTCTCTTCTGAAACAGGAAGTTGATGAGTGATGTAGTTTACATCCAGCTCACCATCCAGCAATTTCGCTCTCTGTTCCTTCAGGTATGCTCAGCTCAGTGCATCAGTGATATGCATCTCTGTTCCTGGTTTGGTTATCACATGTAGACTGTATCTCTGTACTCTCATCAGCATTCTACTACACTGGCGCTGACGCTCGTCGGATGTGGCGGGGCTTAAACTATTACGGACTACAAAGGAAAACCCAGCCGCTAGCTGCCCAGTGACGCGAGCCTACCAGACGAGCTAAATGCCTTTCATGCTCGCTTTGAGGCGAGCAACACTGAAGCATGAGTGAGAGCACCAGCTGTTCCGGACGACTGTGTGATCACGCTCTCCGTAGCCGTTGTGAATTTGTTCTTAACTTACTTGCCTAGTTAAATAAAGGTAAAATAAATAAAAAACATCTGCGACGCTGATCCTCAACACTGGAGCCCCTCGGGGATGCTTAGTCCCTTCCTGTACTCCTTGTTCACCCACGACTGCGTGGCCAAGCACGACTCCAACACCATCATTAAGTTTGCTGACGACACAACAGTGGTAGGCCTAATCACTGACAACGATGAGACAGCCTATAGGGAGTAGGTCAGAACTGGCAGTGTGGTGCCAGGACTAGGGTTGCAAAGGGTCGTAAACTTTACGGAAATTTTCCATGGGAAGTTAAGCCCAGGAATTCATCAAAAACATTAGCTTATAACAGTGAATCAATCAATCAAATTATTTATAAAAGCCCTTCTTACATCAGCTGATGTCAAAGTGCTGTACAGAAACCCAGCCTAAAACCCCAAACAGCAAGCAATGCAGGTGTAGAAGCACAGGGGCTAGTAAAAACTCCCTAGAAAGGCCGAAACCTAGGAAGAAACCTGGAGAGGAACCAGGCTATGAGGGGTGGCCAGTCCTCTTTTGGCTGTGCCGGGTGGAGATTATAACAGTACTTGGCCAAGATATTAAAATTTTCATAGATGACCAGCAGGATCAGATAATAATATCAGTGGTTGTAGAGGGTGCAACAGGTCAGCACCTCAGGAGTAAATGTCAGTTGGCTTTTCATAGCCGATCATTTAGAGTATCTCTACCGCACCTGCTGTCTCTAGAGAGTTGAAAATAGCAGGTCTGGGACAAGGTAGCACGTCCGGTGGACAGGTCAGGGTTCCATAGCCGCAGGTAGAACAGTTGAAACTGGAGCAGCAGGACGACCAGGTGGACTGGGGACAGCAAGTAGTCATCAGGCCAGGTAGTCCTGAGGCATGGTCCTAGGTGCTTAGGTCCTCCGAGAGAGAGAATTAGAGAGAGCATACTTAAGCTCACACAGTACACCGGATATGACAGGAGAAATACTCCAGATATAACAGACTGACCCTAGCCCCCCGACACAAACTATTGCAGCATAAATACTGGAGGCTGAGACAGGAGCAGTCGGGAGACACTGTGGCCCCGTCCGACGATACCCCCGGACAGGGCCAAACAGGCAGGATATAACCCCACACCCTTTGCCAAAGCACAGCCCCCACCACCACAGGAAGGATATCTTCAACCAGCAACTTACTATCCTGAGACAAGGCCAAGTAGAGTCCACAAAGATCTCCCCCATGGCACGAACCCGAGGGGGAGCTCCAACTCGGACAGGAAGACCACATCAGTGACTCAACCCACTCAAGTGACGCACCCCTCCTAGGGACGGCATGGAAGAGCACCAGTAAGCCAGTGACTCAGCACCCGTAATAGGGTTTGAGGCAGAGAATCCCAGTGGAGAGAGGGGAACTGGCCAGGCAGAGAAAGCAAGGGCGGTTTGTTGCTCCAGTGCCTTTCCGTTCACCTTCACACTACTGGGCCAGACTACGCTCAATCATAGGAACTACTGAAGAAATGAGTCTTCAGTAAAGACTTAAAGGTCGAGACCGAGTCTGTGTCTCTCACATGGATAGGCAGATCATTTCCTAAAAATGGAGCTCTATAGGAGAATGCCCTGCCTCCAGCTGTTTGCTTAGAAAATCCAGGGACAGTAAGGAGGCCTGTGTCTTCTACGTGTAGGTACAGTTGAAGTCGAAAGTTTACATACACTTAGGTTGGAGTCATTAAAACTAGTTTTTCAACCACTCCACCAATTTCTTGTTAACAAACTATAGTTTTGGCAAGTTGGTTAGGACATCTACTTTGTGCATGACACAAGCCATTTTTCCAACAATTGTTTAGAGACAGATTATTTCACTTATAATTCACTGTATCACAATTCCAGTGGGTCAGAAGTTTACATACACTAAGTTGACTGTGCCTTTAAACAGCTTGAAAACTCCAGAAAATTATATAATGGCTTTAGAAGCTTCTGATAGGCTAATTGACATAATTTCAGTCAATTGGAGGTGTACCTGTGGATGTATTTCAAGGCCTACCTTCAAACTCAGTGCCTCTTTGTTTGACATCATGGGAAAATCAAAAGAAATCAGCGAAGACCTTAGAAAAGAAATTGGAGACCTCCACGAGTCTGGTTCATCCTTGGGAGCAATTTCCAAATACCTGAAGGTACCACGTTAATCTGTACAAACAATAGTACGCAAATAAAAACACCATGGGACCACGCAGCCGTCATACCGCTCAGGAAGGAGACTCTGTCTCCTACAGATGTACGTACTTTGGTGCGAAAAGTGCAAATCAATCCCAGAACAACAGCAAAGGACCTTGGAGGAAACAGGTACAAAAGTATCTATATCCACAGTAAAACGAGTCCTATATCAGCCTGAAAGGCTGCTCAGCAAGGAAGGAGCCACTGCTCCAAAACCACCATAAAAAAGCCAGACTACGGTTTGCAACTGCTCATGGGAACAAAGATTGTACTTTTTGGAGAAATGTCCTCTGGTCTGATGAAAAAAAAATAGAACTGTTTGGCCATAATGACCATTGTTATGTTTGGAGGAAAAAGGGGGATGCTTGCAAGCCGAAGAACACCATCCCAACCGTGAAGCACGGGGGTGGCAGCATCATGTTGTGGGAGTGCTTTGCTGCAGGAGGGACTGGTGCACTTAACAAAATAGATGGCATCATGAGGATCGAAATGTATGTGGCTATCTTGAAGCAACATCTCAAGACATCATTCAGGAAGTTAAAGCTTGGTCGCAAATGGGTCTTCCAAATGGACAATGACCCCAAGCATACTTCCAAAGTTGTGGCAAAATGGCTTAAGGGCAACAAAATCAAGGTATTGGAGTGGCCATCACAAAGCCCTGACCTCAATCCTATAGAACATTTGTGGACAGAACTGAAAAAGCATGTGCGAGCAAGGAGGCCTTACAAACCTGACTCAGTTACACCAGCTCTGTCAGGAGGAATGGGCCACAATTCACCCAACTTATTGTGGGAAGCTTGTGGAAGGCTACCTGAAACGTTTGACCCAAGTTAAACAATTTAAAGGCAATGCTACCAAATACTAATTGAGTGTATGTAAACTAATGACCCACTGAAATAAATCACTCTACTATTATTCTGACATTTCACATTCTTAAAATAAAGTGGTGATCCTAACTGACCTAATATAGGGAATTTTTACTAGGATTTCCATACATGTTTCATTTAAAACATTTATCTTACAAAGGAGTTGTTTAATCTAACTGCTAAACTATTTATCTGTACATGGAATTGTTTTTGTTTTACTAATTTTTTCTAATCTTTACAGGAAAATGCCACGGGCTCTATCTGATGTGTGGAGAAATTTCTCTGCAGCTAATGTAGAAGGAAAAGCTTTGTACATTTGCAAATATTGTGCCAAATCATATGTGAAAAATGCAACAAAGATGCAGAATCATCTGGCCAAGTGCATAAAGTTCCCTCAGCGCTCACAACAGGTGTAACCGATGTGAAATGGCTAGCTAGTTAGCGGGGTGTGCGCTAATAGCGTTTCAATCGGTGACGTCACTCGCTCTGAGACCTTGAAGTAGTTGTTGCCCTTGCTCTGCAAGGGCCGCGGCTTTTGTGGAGTGATGGGTAACGATGCTTCGAGGGTGGCTGTTGTTGATGTGTGCAGAGGGTCCCTGGTTCGAGCCCAGGTAGGGGCGAAGAGAGGGACGGAAGCTATACTGTTACACAAGCAACCTCTGACAAAAGTCCCTCTACTTCTATTCGAGGTGGAAATTATGAATCAGACACCTTATCGATAGCAACAGCTCATGGTCCTCCTGGAATCTGAAGTTTTTTTGACCCAATGGAGGAATGTAGTCAGAGAAATGCTGATGAATGTCTTGCTCAAGCTGTGTATGCAACTGGTTCACATCTGATGCTCACATGCAATGTGTATTGGAAGAGATTTCTGAATGTTCTTCGCCCAGCATACACCCCTCCAACCAGACATGTATTATCTACTCATTTGCTGGATGCAGAGTTCAACAGAGTTCGAGCGAAGGTCAAGCAAATCATAGCGAAAGCAGACTGTATTGCAATCATCTCTGATGGGTGGTCGAATGTTCGTGGGCAGGGAATAATTAACTACATCATCTTCACCCCTCAAGCAGTATTCTCAAGAGCACAGACACAAGAGACAACAGACACACCGGTCTCTACATTGCAAAGGAGCTGAAGGCAGTCATCAATGACCTTGGACCACAGAAGGTATTTGCGCTGGTGACAGACAATGCTGTGAACATGACGGCTGCTTGGTCTAAAGTAGGGGAGTCCTACCCTCACATCACAACCATTGGCTGTGCTGCTCATGCATTGAATCTGCTCCTCAAGGACATTATGGCACTGAAAACAATGGATACACTCTACAAGAGAGCCAAGGAAATGGTTAGGTATGTGAAGGGTCATCAAGTTATAGCAGCAATCTACCTCACCAAACAAAGTGAGAAGAATAAGGCCACCACATTGAAGCTTCCCAGCAACACCCATTGGGGTGGTGTTGTCATCATGTTTGACAGTCTCCTGGAGGGGAAGGAGTCTCCAAGAAATGGCCATATCACACTCTGCCGATATGGACAGCTCCATCAAGAGGATCCTCCTTGATGATGTATTTTGGGAGAGAGTGGTAAGCAGCCTGAAACTCCTGAAACCTATAGCAGTAGCCATTGCACAGATTGAGGGAGACAATGCCATCCTGTCTGATGTTCAGACTCTGTTTGCAGATGTAAGAGAAGAAATCTCCCTGCCCACTTCACTGTTGCTCCCAGCAGAGGAAACTGCAGTTCTGAAATACATCAAAAAGAGTGAAGACCTCTGCCTGAATCCCACACACGCTGCAGCGTACATGTTGGACCCCAAGTATGCTGGCAAAAGCATCCTGTCTGGTGCAGAGATCAACTAGGTCTATGGTGTCATCACTACCGTGTCTCGCCACCTTGTTCTGGAAGAGGGCAAGGTTCTTGGCAGTCTGGCGAAGTACACTTCCAAGCAAGGGCTTTGGGATGGAGTATATTTCATCAGCCACCTGGTGGAAGTGACTTTGTGGATCTGAGGCTCTTTCCCCTGTTGCCTCCATCATCCTCCAATTCCCACCAACATCAGCCGCCTCAGAGCGCAACTGGTCCTTGTTTGGGAACACTCACACCAAAGCACGCAACAGGCTGACCAATACAAGGGTTGAAAAATTGGTGGCCATCCGGGCAAATATGAGGCTTTTTGAGCCTGACAACGAGCAAAGGCGGCTGACGAACCTCCTCAACAAGGTTGGAAAGTGACAGTGAAGATGAGGCCTCAGAGTCTGATGTTCAAGAGGTGGACATTGAGGAAGTCCAGGGAGAAGACATGGAAGTCTGAGAGGAAGAAAACCAAAGCTTTTGTTTCTAGACTATCATTTTACAGATGTATGTTGAAAACTTTTTTGGGAGATGTGATGGATCATTGGGATCATTCAGTATTCCCTTTCTTTTGTTTTTCAGTGAAATCATCCCATGTGAAGAGTCAATTCATTTAATTGTAACTAAATATTTGTATTTATTTCTATTGGAAGGATTTAATCATTTGCAATTATGTCTTCTTATAAGGTTGAAAGGTTTATGTTTCTGTCTCCATATGATATGGTAAATATATTCAATGCAAAAACACATCTACATTTAAATGGTATTAATATTAATTTGCATATATTTCTGTTAATTCCCATATATTCCTGTTAATTCCAATATATTCCCGTTAATTCCCACGGAAAGTTTCCACCTCTGAATATTCCCCAAAATGTGCAACCCTAGCCAGGACAACAACCTCTCTCGCAATGTGAGCAAGACAAAGGAGCTGATTGTGGACTACAGGAAAAGGAGGGCCAAACAGCTGCTACTCGCTGTTTACCTACCTAACTGTTAACATTGGCTAAATTCCATCCAGCTGCGAGGTGAACACCCTCGTGGCACTGGGCCTGGTTATGAATACTCCTTCCTTTAATGAAGGCTGATTGAATTTCTCTGATTATATCATCAAGGCCTTGTTTCAGCCTATTGGCATAGACATGGGCTAGTAACTTATTGTCAGGTGCAACAACGTGATTGGTCTCCAATTGTCCAGGTAAAGAGAGTACTTCTTTGGTTTGGGTATAATAACTATTAGTCCCTGTCTCAAAGAAGGAGGTAAGATAGCATTAGCAATACCCTCTTTGTAGACCAAAAGCAATAACTCTCTAATATCAGGCCCAAAATTTTGATAGAATTCAGGAGACACCCATTCCGGTCCAGGAGATTTACCTATAGGCATTTGTTTAATGGCTTGGTCCAACTCAGTAATATCTACATCAGAATCACCGTTTCTTAAACCTTTCTTCTATAGGCTAAACAGAGTTATTAAAGGAATTAAAAAGGAATCCAAGTTGCCTTCCCAAAGATGAGATTGATATAGTGAACTGTAGAAAGAGTGTATTTTCTTATTA
Organism: Salvelinus namaycush; assembly: GCF_016432855.1. Classification (NCBI taxonomy): domain Eukaryota; kingdom Metazoa; phylum Chordata; class Actinopteri; order Salmoniformes; family Salmonidae; genus Salvelinus; species Salvelinus namaycush. The sequence continues at coordinate 780,279 of NC_052331.1, forward strand.
ATCACTTCAAAATCATCAGATATAGTGTCATTTACATAAATGGATTAAATCCTATTCCTACTCTGCCTACTTTTCTCCAAATTAAAGAAATAAGATGTTTTTTTCACCTTTTTCAATCCATCTGGCCTTTGAATGGATGAAGGCATCATGTGCCTTTTCGTTGTATATGTCGTTCACGTTGGCATATAGCAAGCTCTGGTTTTTCATCTTCATTTAAATCAAGTTTATTTCTCAGCCTGTTAATATCAACAATAATATCCATGAGCTTGATGAATCTTTTCCGAGCTAGCATTTTACCAGTAGCTACGGAACCCGTAGCAAGCAAGACATCGAATTCTGAATTTAATCATTTCCCATTTGTTAGTAGAAGAGCAGAATCGAGACAGGTCTCTCTGATACGAGCTTTAGACTGTAAACAAAATGACTCATTCTTTAAAATAAAATAATGAAATGTCCAATATGCTTTAGAAAATCTCTTGTCATTATCAAAACAAAAGAATAATGGAACAATAGTCTGTCAGAGGAGCTGAAGAAATACTACATTCACTGACAAGATTCATAAGATTGGAAGATACCATCCAATAATCATTTATAGATTTGAATTGTCTGTCGCTAGTTGTAGAGTTAAAACAATAACATTTTTTAAAGTTGGATTCTGAGAACGCCAAATATCGGAAAGGTGAAAGTTTGAGCAGAAATGTATAATTAAGTTATTTAAAAAATGGGCTGAATGCCTGGTGGGATACCTATCCATCCAGTCATCAGGAGCCCCTCATACCATATGGTCCATCCTGAAATGGAACATGCTGTAATTATCTTTAACCACATTTGACTCCGGAGACGAATGGGGGACCCGTAGCCGGTTAACGTTCTAATGTAGGTAGCTATCTATATTATTGTGATTAAATTACGTCATTTTTTAAATAAAATTGCCATCGTGTCGTTTTACACAAACGTTAGCGTTTGCTTCGAATCCCGACCTTGTGTATGACAAGCACAGCTAGCATGCAGCGATTGCTAAATTGGATAGCTAGACTGGCTAATGTAAGTTAGCAGCTAGCAAGTTAACTAGATACAATGTAATAGTTTTGTCAAATTGTTACAATAGCTTAAATGTTATGAATAGTTATCGATTTGACCCATTGTCATATCAGTCCGGTGTTTTAGCTAGGATTGCTGGTGAGTTATTTTCTTCTGGACTAAGTGGACAGACATAGTTAGCTTGCTCGTTACAGACGTTAGCTAGCAAGATTTGTTTTGCTTGAAACAAAATCGTAGGCCTATTTAACAAATCAAAAAAATATATATATTGATAGCAGAAGTTAGCAAATGGTTATCTAATGTCATGTTAAAACCGCATTGAGAGCCTTTAATCAGCTAGGTAGTTGATGGAAGAATATGACGTAAGTAGGACTGACTAATGCATCGACATCAGCCTGCTGTGTTGACTTCGGCCAAGTATGGACGGCCACTGCTGGTGTTGTTGAATCAAATCAAATTGTATTGGTCACACACACATGGTTAGCAGATGTTAATGCGTGTGTAGCGAAATGCTTGTGCTTCTAGTTTCTGACAGTGCAGTAATATCTAACAAGTAGTCTAACAATTCCCCAACCACTACCTAATACACACATCTGAAGGGGTGAATGAGAATATGTACATATAAATATATGGATTTTTTATTTATTTATTTATTTCACCTTTATTTAACCAGGTAGGCAAGTTGAGAACACGTTCTCATTTACAATTGCGACCTGGCCAAGATAAAGCAAAGCAGTTCGACACATACAACAACACATAGTTACACATGGAGTAAAACAAACATACAGTCAATAATACAGTGAAAAATAAGTCTATATACAATGTGAGCAAGTGAGGTGAATTAAGGGAGGTGAAGGCAAACAAAATATATATATATAAATAAATAAAAATATAAAAAAGGCCATGGTGGCGAAGTAAATACAATATAGCAAGTAAAAACACTGGAATGGTTGGTTTGCAGTGGAAGAAAGTGCAAAGTAGAGATAGAAATAATGGGGTGCAAAGGAGCTAAATAAATAAATAAATACAGTAGGTAAAGAGGTAGTTGTTTGGGCTAAATTATAGATGGGCTATGTACAGGTGCAGTAATCTATGAGCTGCTCTGACAGCTGGTGCTTAAAGCTAGTGAGGGAGATAAGTGTTTCCAGTTTCAGAGATTTTTGTAGTTCGTTCCAGTCATTGGCAGCAGAGAACTGGAAGGAGAGGCGGCCAAAGGAAGAATTGGTTTTGGGGGTGACCAGAGAGATATACCTGCTGGAGCGCGTGCTACAGGTAGGTGCTGCTATGGTGACCAGCGAGCTGAGATAAGGGGGGACTTTACCTAGCAGGGTCTTGTAGATGACCTGGAGCCAGTGGGTTTGGCGACGAGTATGAAGCGAGGGCCAGCCAACGAGAGTGTACAGGTCGCAGTGGTGGGTAGTATATGGGGCTTTGGTGACAAAACGGATAGCACTGTGATAGACTGCATCCAATTTATTGAGTAGGGTTTTGGAGGCTATTTTGTAAATGACATCACCGAAGTCGAGGATTGGTAGGATGGTCAGTTTTACAAGGGTATGTTTGGCAGCATGAGTGAAGGATGCTTTGTTGCGGAATAGGAAGCCAATTCTAGATTTAACTTTGGATTGGAGATGTTTGATGTGAGTCTGGAAGGAGAGTTTACAGTCTAACCAGACACCTAGGTATTTGTAGTTGTCCACATATTCTAAGTCAGAGCCGTCCAGAGTAGTGATGTTGGACAGGCGGGCAGGTGCAGGCAGCGATCGGTTGAAGAGCATGCATTTAGTTTTACTTGTATTTAAGAGCAATTGGAGGCCACGGAAGGAGAGTTGTATGGCATTGAAGCTCGCCTGGAGGGTTGTTAACACAGTGTCAAAAGAAGGGCCAGAAGTATACAGAATAGTGTCGTCTGCGTAGAGGTGGATCAGAGACTCACCAGCAGCAATAGCGACATCATTGATGTATACAGAGAAGAGAGTCGGTCCAAGAATTGAACCCTGTGCCACCCCCATAGAGACTGCCAGAGGCCCGGACAACAGACCCTCCGATTTGACACACTGAACTCGATCAGAGAAGTAGTTGGTGAACCAGGCGAGGCAATCATTAGATAAACCAAGGCTGTCGAGTCTGCCGATGAGGATGTGGTGATTGACAGAGTCAAAAGCCTTGGCCAGGTCAATGAATACGGCTGCACAGTATTGTTTCTTATCGATGGCGGTTAAGATATCGTTTATGACCTTGAGCGTGGCTGAGGTGCACCCATGACCAGCTCTGAAACCAGATTGCATAGCAGAGAAGGTATGGTGGGATTCGAAATGGTCGGTAATGTTTGTTGACTTGGCTTTCGAAGACCTTAGAAAGGCAGGGTAGGATAGATATAGGTCTGTAGCTGTTTGGGTCAAGAGTGTCCCCCCCTTTGAAGAGGGGGATGACCGCAGCTGCTTTCCAATCTTTGGGAATCTCAGACGACACGAAAGAGAGGTTGAAAAGGCTAGTAATAGGGGTGGCAACAATTTCAGCAGATAGTTTTAGAAAGAAAGGGTCCAGATTATCTAGCCCAGCTGATTTGTAAGGGTCCAGATTTTGCAGCTCTTTCAGTGGCCTTGAGATAAAGCTGTTTTTCAGTCTCTCGGTCCCATCTTTGATGCACCTGTACTGACCTCGCCTTCTGGATGGTAGCGGTGTGAACAAGCAGTGTCTCGGGTGGTTGTTGTCCTTGATTATCTTTTTGGGGGGGGGGGGAATGTGCGCACTGTCATAAATCCATACTGTATGTGTTTGTTTGAGCTGATTTTATTATCACTGCCACCTAATGTTGCTGTAACATGTCTATAACAATCAATCTTGTAGCTCATTTAGGCATTTCAGCTCATGTCAACATCACATTCATCTGTCATTGTTATGATATTGGTCTTAAACCTTTGTGCTCTTTCTCTGGTAGTTACAAAAAATATTTTTTCCCCCTCTTCTGTATTTCAGTGTGATTCAAGACACAGCTTCTCTCAGCAGCAACCCAGTCAGACCATGGCTGGCTTCAGGCAAGAGGATGTGGAGGTGTTCTATGATATGGGGGAGGAGCTGGGGAGGTAAGTTCTGACATCTGTAGGGCTAACTGAGAGCGCACAGATTCTTCTGCTTTTTCAAGATCGGACGTGATTGTGTGATACTGTTTTGCTGGATGATACTAGCCTTGACTTGATTCAGCTTGCCCGGTGCATCAGTGGGTAGAGTTCGCACTTCAGGGCAAGTGAGGTAAACTCTAAACCTGGCCTACCCAGCACATCAGACAATTTCAATCAAGCATGCCTACTAATGAATATGTTTTGAATGAGGTGGCAGAATAATACCGATCTCTTATCACCTTTTCGTTCTCGCTTGCATGTGAAGTGAAACACAATTTCTCTAAACAATCTTTTTAATATAGAATCCGTTGTTTGACTCTCATAATGATATACCAGTATAATACCACTTATTTAACTTGAAAATGCATAGCAGGAGGAAAACATGCATTGGCACATCCCCAGTGTATTTGTGGAACTGTTTATTAAACTGTATTGCACTCTGCCTTGTTATACAAGCTCTGTTTTTAGCAAGTCCTTGTAAACTAAACAGAGCTAGAGCAATAGAATGAGTCATGTGCTTGTAGAGGATTAAAACCTGACTCTCAAATGGCACCCTATTCCCTTCATAGCGCACTACTTGAACATAGTGCTTTATATGGAAGCAGGGTTTTTTGCTACAGTGTTGCAGCAGAAGAATGACATCATTGTGTTGGGTACTAACTTCTAAACTTGAAGTATCCTTATTCATGTTACCATATTAGAACTGAGGGTATGGAAATCTACTGAGTGGGAAAGGGGAGTGCAGGAAGAACATGTTATTGTTAAATCTCAGGTATCCTATGGAGAGGAGAAGTGCTACAGTCTGGTTTCAGTCAACAGATAAGGTAGGCCAGCCATGAGTTGGGGAGGAGTGAGGAATTTGGGCATTTATTTTCTCTCCATGCCTCTAGGTTTAGACTTACTGTGAGAGGAGTGGAGACAGTGCAGGAGTTAAAGTTCTCCTGTGACGGATTTCCATCATGGTTTCTGGAGAGGTTATTTTTGAGAGCAATGTAGATCCGCAATAAAAATGTCGGGGAGTGACATGGCCTAATACAGAGAAGCTGTTCTACAAAATATATTCCCAAATAAATGTTTTCTCAAGTATTTTATTTTCTCTGTTAAACTGTGTACACTGAACTGACATGCATGATTGTTGCTGACACTCAGACACTCAACGTTCAGATGAAGGGAATTAAATAGTCTATAATACGCACCACCGCGTCGCTCAATTCAAACAGTGGTGTGTAGCCTACAGGGAAACATGTATTCTGGCAAGCAGTCAATGCACAATAATTCTTAATGCAATCACAGGAAAACACTTTTAAAAGCAGTTTTGGCAAATATAATTTGAAAGCAGTTTTGGCCTTTGTTAGTAAAAGAGGGGTTCACAGTTCCATTGCTACCACATTTATTTCTCTACTCCTTCAATTGCGCAAGTGGTATGGTTTGACAAATGCAGTGACAACAGGAGTTTCAAGCATGTTAGGGGAAGCTGCATAACAGAGCTCTTAAAGGAGCAACGGCCTCTTAAAAGGGCAATGATATAGGCCTACTTCGTAATAGAAACAACAACAAAAAATGTGGGTAGTGAATAATAATTATTCATTAATAATAACAATCAGTATGTTGTGTCCAGTGGGGTAAATGCAAAGGGACAAACGCCATGCTTTAGCCTACGTACATTTAAAAAATATTGTTTTTTATTGCTTTATCTAATAAAGCATACGTGGTCGCTTTCCCATTGTCTTGTTGTTTTGGTACATTTTCATCTCCAAAATGCAGCCGTCTCAGCCTCGCTCTGTGCTTTCTGTGGTGGAGGGGCAGACAGAGAAAGTACTGAGTGTACACTACCAGTCAAAAGCTTTAGAACACCCCCATTTTTCATTTTTTTTAATAGAAATTTAAGCAGTTCAAGTCCAGTGAATAACCTGAAATGGTACAAAGGTAAGCGGAAAACTGCCGCTTACCTTTAAAAAAAGTTTTGGTTACCAAAAACTGAAAAAATTATGTACATTTCAGAGTTATTTAAAAACATTTTATTTTTTTAAATACATTTTTTTTTAAAGGCCTTTTTCAGGGAACAAGTAATGGGTTAACAACTTACAGCTGTTCTGCAGCAATGGAAGTAAATTAAGCCTTGTAGGTTGATGTTAACAAGTCCTTCAGGTCTCCCAACTTTTGTTGATACAAACCCTTACAATCCCTCTGTCTGTATAAAAGCAGTGTTGGAACAGACTGTGTTACTACACCCTCTTAAGCATTATTTGGACAGTATTGTACTGCAAGAAAGTAGTATATTGCTATCATAATGGCGAGAAAAAGGCCATTAACAAAGGAAGACAGATAGACCATTATAACCCTTAAAAGTGTAGGTCTTTCCTTTAGAGAAATTGCAAAGAAAGCCAAGGTGAGTACAGTTTCCTACACCATCAGAAGGCACTTGGAAACTGACAGGAAGAGGTCTGGCAGACCCAAAGCCACAACAGAATCAGAAGACAAGTTTCTAAGAGTCAACAGCTTGCGTGATAGGCGGCTCATAGGACGACAGATTCAAGCACAACTTAACACTGGTCGAAGTAAGCAAGTCTCAGTTTCAACTGTGAAGAGAAGGCTTGGAGCTGCAGGTTTGACAGGTCGAGTGGCAGTAAGAAAGCCATTGCTAAGATGGCAAAATAAGAAAAAGAGGCTTGCCTGGGCCATGAAGCACCGCCAGTGGACTACTGAAGACTGGGAGAAGGTCTTACGGACTGATTTAATAAAAAAATGAAATCTTCGGTTCATCACGCAGGGTTTTTGTATGCCGTCGAGTAGGCGAAAGGATGGTTCCTCAGTGTGTGACACCAACTGTCAAACGTGGAGGAGGACGTGTGATTGTCTGGGGCTCTTTTGCTGGATCCAGAGTCGGCGACTTGCACAGAGTGAGTGGCACCCTGAACCAAAATGGCTACCACAGCATTTTGCAGCGCCGTGCAATACCCTCTGGTGTACGCCTAGTTGGTCAGGGGTTCATCCTACAGCAAGATAATGACCCAAAACATACCTCCAGGCTATTTCAGAACTACCTTAGAAGAAAAGAACAAGACGATAGGCTTCAAATCATGGAATGGCCAGCACAGTCTCCAGACTTAAACCCTATGGAGCTGGTTTGGGATAAACTGGGTGAAAGCAAAGCAATCTACATGTGCAACACATTTGTAGGAACTTCTGCAACAGTGTTGGGAAGAACTTTACGAACAATATTTGATTTCCATTGTAGAAAGAATGCCACGAGTGTGTTCGGCTGTTATGTCTGCAAAAGGTGGCTACTTTGATGAATCAAAAATGTTGATTACATGTTGTTAAACAAAACGATTCCATTATTTATTTTTGGTCTCCAATTGTTTATTTGTTCTATGCTTTAATTTCAGAGTACATTAAGACATTAAACTGTGAATTTCAATAAAAACTGGAAAAATTGAGGTGTTCTAAAACTTTTAACTGGTAGTACAGGTGTTCGTTGAGCTTCTCTGGTTGTACGTGATTGGCTCAGGGTGCTGTCACTCAAGAGGACACTACGTCCCCGCAGCACCTGCTGGGAGAGCTAGCCAGCAAAAGCAGGGTGCACCTGATACAATGATTGTTCTCGATTATATTGACTGATTGGTTCTGTATGGGGTGGCAAAAGCACCTCTTCGGTGCTCCATATATTTACAGTAGAAGTTCCCGCCCAAGAAGGCTCATTGTCATTGGCCAAAGATAAATCAACGTCTTATGCCCGTTAACTCTGGACTGATGTGTCAACTTCATAGCTAGCTAGTTGTTTACCACCCGCTGTTACCACGTCTTTAAGCTAGGTAGCTTAGTTATGTCCTAGAAAATCATTTTCTACCTTTTAGTATTATGAAGGAAATGTGTAGAGAACGCCTGGTGCTCATTATTCACCTAAACTTGAAAATATGTCCATCCAATAAAATAAAGCAATCTGGAAAATGAGATTCAGGTCGAGTGGTTGGTGGTGGATCATGTAGCAGCTGCTAACATCTGTTTTGAGCCTATAGGATATTATAGCTAGCCTACCTAACGTTACATGTATTATAGTTGATGTTTGATGGCAGACTGTATTACGCATGGAACCACATGTAAAATAAGGGTTAGTTATACATATATTTGATGGAACTCTGCAATAGATTAAGCAAGAGAATAGCGTTATAAACGTTGCATGTTGTTAACCGGGCCCCTTTATAACAGGCAGGCAGACACATAATATTGCAGACAGATTACTAGCTCGTTTACACTAGAAAAGTCTGCTGGACTACCGTGGTCGTCTGTGCAATAAGAGCTAAAGATATGGGAGGTAGCCATAAACTGATAATAACCCATGTTATAACGTTTGTGTGTGGCTCAAAACTCATTTATGGGATTCAATGTGTAGTCAGTGTAGTGTACTGGTTTCGATGCATATGAGCTTTGTTGATTGATTTTGCCCCACCAATATTTTCTTTTTAAAATCACCCCTGTACATTTTATAGCCACTATTTTGCATCAGTTGGGCAACAGATGATAATGCCTGTTGCTAATAGCACATCTGATAATATAGACCATGGGCTATATGCATGGTCCAATATTGTTTTTCAATGTTTCACCAATATGTTATTTCACTCATTTCTGGAGGTGGAAATTATATTCTAGATGGTATCAGCGTCATCTTATTTTCATTCATGTTGGAGTAGAATGTCCTTTTTTAAAAAGCTTCTCAGTCCTTCTACATAACAATGATCCCAGGGAGGAACCCGGACCCCCTAAGAAAAGGGGCTGGAATCGTTCAGACTCAGTTAAATACATGTACAAAATTATAATTTTTCCCTAAAAGCATGATGGTCATAGGCTTTCTTACAGGCCGGTGACGTCACGACTTCCCATCAAACCAACTCCTTGAATGCCCTACTCCTTGAAATTTGCAATTTGCAGTGTAAAAAAACACTACTTTGCTATCCAAAAACAAATGCTTTAGTGTGCACTTTACTGTATTTATACTTGGAATAGACTTTTGAACAGTAAAAGTTCCAAAGTCACTGGTGGATGTCTTTAAGTTTCAGTTATGGGTTTTATTTTTGTTTTAACTCCTGGGAAAGGGCTTGCAGACATAAATTATATGGCAGAGCAGAAAATTCAGTTCTTTGCAGACACACAATAACCCAAGACATTCCTTTAGGAACGGATTCACTCTCTGGAATGCAGCCTTCATAGCTTCTTCTTCCTATAGCATTACCATGCGCTAAATCAAATGTTGGGTGATTTTAGATTTTTTTTGTCACCCACTTTACATTTGCTTATGGTCTTCATCTTATTACATCAAAGTTATGAAACTGCCAGCCAGTGTGTTTCACTGAACACTATCCTATACAATCTGTAGTCAAGATTGGTATATTGCTTCAAATCGGGATTTTTCTAAATGAGCTATCTGATTGTGGCCCAGTCACTCTTTCTTGTGTATTCTATGTTCATGTTTTACTTTGTATCATCATTCTCATGATGTCATTTCCCCCCTCCCCTCAGCGGACAGTTTGCCATCGTACGGAAGTGTAAAGAGAAGCCCTCTGGCTCTGAGTACGCCGCCAAATTTATCAAGAAGCGTCGTCTGTCGTCTAGCCGCCGGGGCGTTAGCCGCGAGGAGATCGAGAGGGAGGTGAACATCCTGAGAGAGATCCAGCACAGCAACATCATAACGCTACACGACATCTTCGAGAACAAGACCGACGTCATCCTCATCCTGGAGCTGTAAGGGAGACTAGATGAGACCAGGGTCATATTCATAAATAATGTCAGAGTAGAAATTCTGATCTAGGGTCTTCACAATTAATGAGATTACATAGGGGTGGCAGGTAGCCTGGTGGTTAGAGCCTTGGGCCAGTAACCGAAAGGTTGCTAGATAGAATCCCCGAGCTGACAAGGTAAACATCTGTCGTTCTGCCCCTGAACAAGGCAGTTAACCCACTGTTCCTAAGCCGTCATTGTAAATAAGAATTTGTTCTTAACTGACTTGCCTAGTTAAATAAAGGTAAAATATTTTTTTTTTGCCTGTGTGACATTCTGTTCCTGCTCTCTTGTAAAGTGAAAAATCCCAAAACATCCTGATGTGGTTCTGTTGAGATGCTAGTTGTGTGTGTTGTTTTAGATTAATCTGTTTATGTTGTGTTTCAGGGTGTCTGGAGGGGAGCTGTTTGACTTCCTGGCAGAGAAGGAGTCTTTAACAGAGGAGGCCGCCACACAGTTCCTCAAACAGATCCTGGATGGGGTCCACTACCTGCACTCCAAATGCATAGCTCACTTTGACCTCAAGGTATACACACACACAGATCTACTACCAGGGTCTACTACCTGCAGTGCCCGCACTCTAAACGCATCGCACACTTTGATCTCAAAGTGGACCGTAGGCTGTGGAGCTGGGTAAGCCAGGGTCATGTTCAACGGAAAACGTTTTGCAATGGAATACACAGTCCAGGTAGTCTCTAGTGTCTAGTGAACACCCTCCAGGCTGGTGTTTTCAACAGTCATCCATTTTAAACACTTACACTATATATACAAAATTATGTGGACACACCTTCAAATTAGTAGATTCGGCTATTTTCAGCCACACCCGTTGCTGACATTTGTATAAAATCGAGTACACAGCCATGCAATCAGCCATGCAAACATTGGAAGTAGAATGGTCTTACTGAAGAGTTCAGTGACTTTCAACGTGGCACAGTCATAGGATGCCATCTTTCCAACAAGCAGTTTGTCAAATTTCTGCCCTGCTAGAGCTGCTCTAGTCAACTGTAAGGGCTGTTGTTGTGAAGTGGAAACGTCTAGGAGCAACAACGGCTCTGCCACAAAGTGGTAGGCCACACAAGCTCACAGAACGGGACCGCCGAGTGCTGTAGCGGGTAAAGAATCTTCTGTCCACGGTTGCAACACTCACTTCCGAGTTGCAAACTGCCTCTGGAAGCAACGTCAGCACAATAACTGTTTGTCTGGAGTCTTATGAAATGGGTTTCCATGCCAGAGCAGCCACACACAAGCCTAAGATCACCATGCGCAATGCCAAGCGTCGGCTGGAGTGGTGTAAAGCTCGCTGCCAGTGGACTCCGGAGCAGTGGAAATGTGTTCTCTGGAGTGATGAATCACGCTTCACCATCTGGCAGTCCAACGGACTAATCTGGGTTTGGCGGATGCCAGGAGAACGCTACCTGCCCCAATGCATAGTGCCAACTGTAAAGTTTGGTGGAGGAGGAATAATGGTCTGGGGCTGTTTCTCATTGTTTGGGCTAGGCCCCTTAGTTTCAGTGAAGGGAAATCTTAACACTGAAGAATACAATGACATTCTAGACAATTCTGTGCTTCCAACTTTGTGGCAACAGTTTGGGGAAGGCCCTTGACAATGCCCCCGTGCACAAAGCGAGATCCATACAGAAATGGTTTGTTGAGATCAGTGTGGAAGAACTTGACTGGCCTGCACAGAGCTCCATTCCCATGATTTTGGAATGAGATGTTTTACAAGCAGGTGTCCACATACTTTTGGTCATGTAGTGTACCATGATAGTATGCTGTTTAGGATATTATAATAATAGTAATAATCATTCAGGTCAGTTATTTATTTTCAACATATGACGTTGTTATTATATTTCAAAACATCTGTAGTGTATCCATTCTCTTCTAACTTGTATTATGGAATGCTTGTGTTTTTGTTGCAGCCGGAGAACATTATGCTGCTGGATAAGAATGTTCCCAACCCCAGGATCAAACTCATCGACTTCGGCATCGCTCATCAGATCAAAGCTGGGAACGAGTTTAAAAACATCTTCGGAACGCCAGAGTTCGTTGGTGAGACCCTTTCCTACCGCTCAAGACCAAAAGAGCCATGAACAGTTTTTTTTTACCGGCATTAGTACGGCTTTTATTTTGGAAAAGGATTCTTTTCACTTCGGGTTTGGATTCCCTTGGGGGGAAAAAATAATTCCTTATTCCTATTTAAGACATAACAGTATCCATAAAATGTCTATCCAGAAATATGTTATTGTTATGGTATGCCCACATGGGGAAAATATTCCTTGACATTTATCTTATTTAGTGGAGGTCTGTGTGCTATCCTTGACGACCATCTGGGTTGAATTAAAGCTTTAAAGCGATTCTGGTGATGATGCTGCTTGTTTTACAGCTCCAGAGATAGTCAACTATGAACTGCTAGGCCTGGAGGCTGACATGTGGTAAAATGGACTAAGATCATTGAAATGTTTTTTATGATTTTGAGAATTTTTTCTTCTTTTGTTATTGTTGTTTCGCTCTGAGGGTAAATCTCACTAAGTTTTGTCCCTTTTGTCTCCAGGAGTATTGGAGTTATCACATACATTCTGTAAGTACTTGTTCACATTATAATGGTTATCTCTTTTCATACAGTCAGTTGAGCGATTTTTAAACGGTGTTAAGTTAAATTATTTCAAATATACACACATTTTTGCATTACAAATGACAACTCTAGAAGTGACACGTATTTCTCAGTAATTCTATCGTCAAAATGATGTCATAGCAAGTATGCCAATCTCCTGTGTATAACGTTTGGCCATGACCGGAAAGATGACACGATACAGTACGTCTGTTTTACCTCCTGTTGAGGGTTCTTATTGTGTTCTCACCATGCTGTCTGTCGGTCCTCAGGTTGAGTGGTGCCTCTCCGTTCCTGGGGGAGACCAAGCAGGAGACTCTGACCAACATCTCTGCAGTCAACTATGACTTTGACGAGGAGTACTTCAGCAACACCAGTGAGCTGGCCAAGGACTTCATCAGACGCCTGCTGGTCAAGGATCCCAAGTAAGCCTGGTTTTACGCTGGACGGAGTACGCCAGGGAATGCTTAAAATAACATACACCGGAACCGTGCACTCTGTCTGTCTTTTTTTAATCGCATATTATCTCAGGGACCCCTAGCGAGAACTAAAGGTCTGTACCTTTTTTTGGCACCAATGTTAGAACTGCAAATACTGAAGCATAAAAGTCGGGAAGAAATGAGTCGTTGATTTTCATCTCTAATCATTGACAAATGCTTCTTCCAGGAAGAGAATGACCATCGATGACAGCCTTCAGCATCCCTGGATCAAGGTAGGTACCTCTCACTACCTCTCACCATCTCATACATACTGTACCTCACATATCAGTAATCCCCCAAACTATATCACTAATCCCCCCCCCAAAAAATATATGCAACTGCTGGCTAATAGCACCCATTATACTGGGTGTTTTTTGGCCAGACAAAATAATTGAGCACCCCCCACACACTTTTATCTACTATCCATTAAACCCCCTCTCCTCCCAGGTGATCAAGAGGCGGAACGTGCGCCAGGAGGAGAGCGGGAAGAAGCCGGAGCGCAGGCGCCTGAAGACGACGCGTCTAAAGGAGTACACTATCAAGTCCCACTCCTCCATGCCCCCCAACAACACCTACGTCAACTTTGAACGCTTCTCCCGGGTGCTGGAGGAGATCGCTGCTGCCGAGGAGGGGCTGAGAGACCTGGAGCACAGCCAGAGGTAGGAGGGGAAGGAGGGGGGGGATAAACGGAGGGATAGATGGATGGATGATTCAATGAATGGGCGGATGAATTAATTTGTGATTATTAAAAACACATATAAAGCCGTTCTAGTTGGGTACAACAATACATCTATCCGTTCATTCTAACATCCCCCTCTCTTCTCCAGGTCATGTCAGGAGGACGTGGCTGCTCTACTCTCTATCTATGAGGAGAAGGAGGGCTGGTACAAGAAGGAGAACCAGAGCATCGCCAGCGACCTGGGTCACATCCGCCAGGCTCTGCAGGGTACCCAGGCCCAGCGCAGACAGAGTCAAGAGGATGCCCGCGCCGCCATGCTGGCAGCTAACGCACTCAAGAGGACGTTTGGTCGCCTGGAGAACCGCTACGAGGTCCTGGCGGAGCAGGTGGCGTCGGAGGTGCGCTGGGTGGAGGAGCTGGTCAGAGGGATAGAGAGGGAGAAAGACGGGCTGGTCATGCCCTGAGACCTGGCTCCAGCTTGGCTTGTAGAATAGTCCTGAGCCTGGCCTGCCTTCTAGAACCACTAACATTATTCTCATTGAATCACTGACATTAGTCTGAATCTACACTCTTCAGTTTCTTCTTTCTATGGCGGTCTGGTCATGGCCTGTAGGCAAAGTCCTACTGGGCTGTGGCTGGAATCACTGAATGACATTATTCTAGTTATCAGCTTACTTCCTACTATGTCTGTGTGTGTGCCTGGTACAGTCAGGACAGTACATGTACACCAGCTGTCAGAGTTTTTCTGGTGTTGGTGTGGTTGTTGGAATCACTGACATTCTTCTGCTTCTGCACTCTCAGGCTCTTCTTTCCATGTCTGTGTCTGTGTGTTTGTGGCACGAACAGGGCACATATTTTACACCAGCTGTCATCAGATTCAGAACGAGGGTCGAGAGTTCTTCGGGTTAGAGAAAACGCTGGGGCCCCCCGATCATAAGCCCTGCTGCCCCTCACACACATTTGATTGGGAAAAAGGTTACTCCTCCTGTATCACTTTGTATGGAGAGAACTAGCAACGCAGAGTCCTTATTATGAATATGTTTGGTCAACAAAATACGCATTTAATAATACATTTTCGAAATAAATGTTTAATGTCGAAGATAAGGATTTTGATTGTTATACGCAATACTGACACATTGTTTGTAAAATACGCTGTTCGTTTTTGCAGTATATTTGGTTATGATTTGGTTTTCTGCACCGGCAATCATTTTCCTAAAGAGTTTTAAGCTCCATAGTTGAAGAAATACATGGTATATGCACCTGTGCGACAGCCTTAGTCTGGCTTGGTATGCCAATTTCAAGTAAGCAATATTCTCTCGCCTCATAACATGTATCATTCACAGCTGACTGTTATAAGTAACAACATAGTACAAATTGCACAGAAATAACAGGAAATTCATGTCGATGTATTATAGGGAGATCCCAGTACTTCATCTTATTGACACACATCTATTCTATACCATATGTCACTCAGCTGACTTGTTGTGCTGTGATGCAAATGAAACAAATGCAAATACTATAGCAGTCTTACCTAAGGAGAGAGTAGTCTTAAGATATATAGATTGTATAAACCTGTTTTGCTATTTGTACTCTGTGCCTGGATATAGAACACCTTATTGCCTATACATAAGCAAATATGTAGTAATGGCTAGACATGTTAGTGAAAATGCAGGCTTAGTGACTGTCCCTCAAAACGCTTTGGGCCAGTTTCCTGGATAAAAGCATGCTCAATGGAAGTTGTCCATAGAATTAGTTTTTTAGCCCAGGACTAGGCGTAATCTGTGTCTGGGAAACTGCCCCGTTTTGAGTACAACCATTGTGCATAAGATTCTTACCAAATTATCTGCATGATGTTAAACTATGTAAAGTATAAAACATGTTTGTTTTTTTCCATTACACCCAAAATAACCCACGCACTTTAAGACGTTCCACGAGTTAGTCATGAAATCTATGCATCACATTCCATGTTCACCATAGAACTATAGAACCCTATATACTGTGTAATTCCCTAGTTTAATATTCTCATTTGCACTTAAGAATACAGCAGTGTTCCAAACTATCTCCCATTGAATTATTTTTATGTACGCAAAACGTATAATTGGTATGTATTTATTGGTTTGAACGATGACAGTTTTAGACAGGTTTGTGTTTTAAATAAACAAGCTTAAATACATGTAGCTTAACTTTCCTTGTGTATATTTATTGTGTCCATTGAGAGAAGAGTTTACCTTTCAGGTCAAATGAAGGAATGTGGAAAATAATTCAGGGGAAAATTATTACAACTGAATAAACATTTGACCTTCTAAAATTGAATCCTTGTGGGCCCTGGTCAAAAGTAGTGCACTAGATACAGAATAGGGTGCCATTTGGGATGTATTTGATCTCTAGGTGATGTCATAGGAGTCTACAACCATTTGTCAGGGAAAGTGTAAGCTTATTTCTACAAGTAGTTGGCACGTGAACAACCTTCTACAAAAGGATTTGTTTAAAAAGTAGTGAGATGGAATGTGCGGTGATGAGCGCGGCGTGTACTGTACACTCGTCCTGGCATGGTAAAATAAACAGAGAGGCTGCTATGATTCTTCCTCTATAAAAGCATTCTAACTAAGAAGTGGCGAAAGACTGGGTATTGGTTTTAAAGGAGGATATTTGGACAAAGGTAAGTGAGGTGTTTTTGTTGAAAGAGGACTCTGCAGTTAAACGGAAAACCTTACAATATACAGTACTTCTTCAGCCTGTGTAGCATGAGTCGTTAGGCTCAGTTGATAAAGACAAGTGTAAACTTCTGTCTGGACTTCTGAGATTCAGAATTCTCATTTTTTTCCCATCACAGTGGACACAAAAGAGTCCTTCCACCTGGAGCTTGTACAACTGCTGTCTGTCTCTGTTGTCAGACATAACCGACAAGGGATATGATCTTTGTCATTCCCAGCGCAACCACAGCTCCTGCTCCCTTCAACACCATGGTTCGTTCCAAGAGTTCCAAGTCATCCGGGACCTGCTGTAACCTGGTGATGGCACTGCTGACCTTGTGGTCCATGGTCTCCCTCATCGTTATCGTGGTGTGGGCCACCTCTCCTCACATGAAGGGCGTGGCCCAGTGCGACGTAGCCCAACAGGTGTGGACCACAGTTGTTTAGCATACTTGTTTAGCAGTATGGTGCCCTCCCTATCTGGGTACAACCCAGGGTACACTGTCTGTACAAGAGCTCGAGCCAGTGCTTACTGTGAGCTTACCGGTACAATCTTAACTCTGTTACACAGTCCCTGACGGAGAAGATGGAGGGGGCAAAGGTTGTGTGGGAGAAGGAAAAGCAGGCCTTGCTGGAGTCTATAAGGCTGAGCCAGGAGAACCAGACCACACTGCAGCAGGAGATGGAGGTTTTTGCTGAGACACTGAGAGAGAATAACGTGTCCCTGAGCCTCAGCCTGCAGGAGAATGTAAGTGTAGCCTCCAATGTCATTTTAGACATTCACATGTTTGACATCCTTGTTCATGTTCAGAATACATAGATTATAGATTGTATGCTGTTCATGTTCAGGATACAACTCCTTGGAATCAAAACTTTTGGTCAAAACTATCTATTCTAAAACAACATATCCATGTAGATTGTCAGTGACTGTAGATTTGCTTTGTATACAGGCGATGCTGCATGCGAATGAAACAGCACGAAGGAATGCTATTTTCCTGCACAGAGACACACAGAGAAATATGTCCCTAGATCTGAGTCTACAGAGAGGTACGTTATTACTGGATCAAAGAATACATATATATATATACACATGTATTTTTTAATTTGTACCTTTTTTTTATGCAAAGTCCCATTGAGACAGTCTCTTATACGAGGGAGACCTGGCCATGAATCATATCACTCTCGTGATGGCGATTACAGAATAACCGACATATCTTACATTATAAATGTTATTTTATGACACTGGAAGATGTTGTTTAATAATGTTCTGTTTTTTTATTACTGTAGACCATTTTGAGTGGTTACAATTCAACTTCACCCAAGCTGTCCACCAGTCCCACTCCTGCTCTGCTTCATGTGATGCTTCAAATAGCCAGGCGGTAGCAGCAACGAGTCAAATGAAAGCCTGCGAGTCCAGCAAACACTATATGATGACACAAATGTGAGTATACAGCAGCTCATATGTAAAAAATATATATAAATACAAAAAACTAAACCAAAAACTGTAGTTGTGCTGTAGACACCAGCATTCCCGTTATTGTTCAGTTTCATTTCCGCTAAACAAAGATCTTAAAAAGTACATTATGTTTTGTATTACAGGGAAAGAAGAGGTTGCAAGATCAATGGTAATTCACCACAAGAATCACTTCTGTTTATTGCTCATACACACTATGATTGATAACCTCATATATGCAGGCTTGTATCAAACCAACATGGCATAATAGTTTGCAATTGCTTTAGTTTATCCGTGTCCTACTGTCGTTTTTCCCCCTACTTTCGCTCAGTATTGTCATCCAGAGCTTTTTAACTGTGAGGAGAGAACAAGGATGGCCTCATTGTTAATCTGAAGGGTTTATTAATTCATGTGATTAACACATACTTGTTTCACCGTGCTCTGTGTGTACTGTTATATATGATATTTCTCTGTAGGGTTGGAAACATGTTGCACTGTGTCTGTGTTGTGTTATTCCTCTGTGGATAAAACACTCCTGGGGGTAGATCAGCTTTAATATTACAGATAGATGGTGGGTTCTATCAATGTTATTGTCTGTATCATTCCTAATCCCCCGTGTATTTTTTCACAATACAGTATTACACTCATGACATGATTGTGATGGAATAACATGTAACATTTTCCAGCCATGACCAGAACCCTATGTGGGGCGGCAGGTAGCCTAATGGTTAGAGGGTTAGAGCAGTCCCACCACATTTTGTCAACACTGGCAAAGTCCATCTCTGGAATCGCATTCCCCGATTACCTGAACAATGCCTTGGACACTCACTTATGGTCCACATCAGGCAAAATGAGTTGCCATCCCTTGGGAGGCATACGTCTCTCACTGAAATCATAACACAACAACATTTCCCACATGAGAAATAATGTATTGATGATACGTTCCCCAAAGAAGATGGTCATCATATCACATGAGACATACCGTGTGACGTTAGGCCTGTATATCATTTAAAATGCAAGTCATCACTATAAATACTTCAAATACAGGCTAAAAAGTAGAACTATTAACTTAATTAGATCAATAGATTAAACACCATCAAAAGACGATCCTTTGTTTTACTTATCTATTATCTCTATCAACTAAGCGTCATCATTAATGAAAATAATAACTCCAGATTAGTATGAAAATAGTGAGGTTAACAGACTATTTTGATGGTCTGAGTCATCGGACGTTAATTAAACTAGCTAAAGTTACGTTACTTCGTTAACCTGTGTCAGTGTCAAAACACCAGTTTACTAACGCGTTAGCGTTACCGTAGCTACACTGTAAACCTTGTTAACCGAACCATGCTAACATATTAACGTTACTGTAGCCTAATACAGTGATCTTACCTGCTAGATATTCCGATCGATGATGATGATGATCAATGAAAACTCAAACAAAAAAATGTAGCTAATCTAAAGAAAATAAACATAATTCGCGAACAAAATTACCTAAAAGAAAATATATTTTTCCATCGTCCTCTTGACGAGAGTTTAAAAGTCCCGCCATAGCTCTATCCTCATTGGTGAATTATTGGTTACTGTCGATCACGAGTGTCAGGGGGGCCAAGCAGTAACCGAAAGGTTGCAGGATCGAATCACCGAGCTGAAGGTAAACATCTGTCGTTCTGCTCCTGAGCAAGGCAGTTCCCCGGTAGGCTGTCATTGGAAATAAATATATATAAATATAAGAATATATTTGTTCTTGCTTTTTATTTATTATTGTCTCAGACACTAATGTTGAATCACTAGTTTGTTACAGTTACAGTAAATTCCTTTTAATTCCTTATCTATTTTGGGTTTCTGCCAAAATATTTAATGTTGTCAACTTGTCTTGAAATAAAAGAAAATATAATTGCGTTGTTCCTAAATTCAGTGTAATGTGCTACTGTAACAGTATAACTTTAAACCGTCCCCTCGCCCCGACACGGGCGCGAACCAGGGAACCTCTGCACACATCAACAACTGACACCCACGAAGCGTCGTTACCCATCGCTCCACAAAGGCCACAGCCCTTGCAGAGCAAGGGGCAACACTACTTAAGTCTCAGAGCAAGTGACGTAACTGATTGAAATGCTACTAGCGCGTACCCGCTAACTAGCTAGCCATTTCACATCCGTTACACTACATATGCCATGAATCAAAAGGCGCAAAACCCGACGATAGAAGTTGTGTTTTGTCTCAACAGTTGCATTAGCGTCATGGTAGCAGCATTAGTGTCCCGGTAGAAACGTTAAGACTTCCGGTCTTCCGATTTTGCCTTCACAATAAAAGTCTGCGGTAAAACGCTGTGTATGACATGAAATCAATAATTGTGTGCAGCTTTACATAGTGCATAATGTTAAAACTAAAGAGAATTACTACTCCATATAAGATAAATAATATTATAAGGTGGAGCATAATGACTGTTCCTAGGCCGTGGAGCTCATTGACTCATTGACTCATTAGGCCGTCACTGAAAATAAGAATTTGTTCTTAACTGACTTGCCTAGTTAAATAAAGGTCAAATAAAAATAAATAAATTGGTAAATGTTTGGATCTTAAGTAAATGAACATCATATTCTACAGACCCTTCTGATGTCGCACTAGACTAGAGTTTATAGATGGTGTTATTTCTTGAATGACTGTGGTCTAAATACCCAGCAGCCCTTTCTACTCCACCCACTCCTTTTGTCCCAATGCAATACACTGTAGGTCTATAAATTACATATTGGCTTATAGAGAAAAAACTATTCGAGTAGGGTCTGTAGAATCTATATATGGTGTTATTTCATGGGACTCTTGAGTGTTGCTGGCCTTTTACTGTGGTCAAATAGCTTAATAATGGGGTGCCTGGACACTATACGGTAAAAATATAGCAATGTACAGGAAAAATGATTATTTGTGATGATGTAAAAGTAGGGAAAGAAGTACTAAGTAGGGTCTGTAGAATGTATGGTGTCATTTCACGGGGCTCTGAATAAAATGGAGTGTTGCTGGCCTTTTACTCCATCCATTCCATTGGCGGCCACATTGCGAATCACTGCATATGGAACACATATTGTCATTTATGAACATTTTGAACATCTTGGCTCTCTCTAATTCTCTCCTTCTCTCTTTCTTTCTCTCGGAGGAGGACCTGAGCCCTAGGACCATACGTCAGGACTACCGGGCATGATGACTCCTTGCTGTCCCCAGTCCACCTGGCCTTGCTGCTGTTCCAGTTTCAACTGTTCTGCCTGCGGTTATGGAACCCCTACCTGTCCCAGACCTGCTGTTTTCAACTCTTAATGATCGGCTATGAAAAGCCAACTGACATTTATTCCTGATTATTATTTGACCATGCTTGTCATTTATGAACATTTTGAACATCTTGGCCATGTTCTGTTATAATCTCCACCCGGCACAGCCAGAAGAGGACTGGCCACCCCTCATAGCCTGGTTCCTCTCTAGGTTTCTTCCTAGGTTTTGGCCTTTCTAGGGAGTTTTTCCTAGCCACCGTGCTTCTACACCTGCATTGCTTGCTGTTTGGGGTTTTAGGCTGGGTTTCTGTACAGCACTTCGAGATATTAGCTGATGTACGAAGGGCTATATAAAATAAACTTGATTTATAGAGCAAGAACGATTCTGGGTGCTGCAGTAAAATTGTAGTATTATTTAAGTGCCAGCTGATGGGTCATCAATTGTGGATGGGCTTCCCATTGTATTAAAACGGGTTAAGTAAGTTTATACCACCGGAACACACTTGGCCCAATGGGCAATCCGCAAGCAGTTGTCTGGACGTCACAGAAAAGTGAACATTCACACAGTTGCAATGTATTTTCTACGAACCGATATTATATCAATATCGAATCGAAAATGCAACTGATATTGATTTTCCATATTTGTGCCCATCACTAATTGAATGTATGTATTTGATAAGGGATTGCTACGAAATGAAACATTTTATGAAATGAATTAAGTATGATCATGAATTTTAACTGACACATTTGATACAATTGGTGACTGAAGTGACTGTGTCCCTATAGCCTGGTTGTTGTTGATTTATGTTTAAATTGTAAATAAATGAGATTTTTGTTTTGACAAATATTTTTGCCTTATGGGTTTGTTATTTGAGTGTTGATAGTTTAGTGTGTATAGGCATTGACTTCAGGACCATAGATAGCACCGGGTCATTTGAAGTTGGTTTATACAGACCTTACTGAGTACTCCCAACCACACTTTTACCTCTGCACATAGAATAATTTGTTTATATTTAAGCCCCCATTTTAAGCTATTTGACCACAGTAAAAGGCCAGCAACACTCTATATTATTCAGAGCCACATGAAATGACACCATATATACATTCTACAGACACCACTGACTATTCCCTACAATACTTTTAGTAAGGTCCCCAGAATACCTTTTGCTCTACAAGCCAATATGTATTCCATATACAGTGATTTGCATTGGGGGAATTTATTTGACCTTGGAACATGTATTAAAACCAAAATGTAATGCAAATGTCACTTAAATATGAACAATGTTAATGTTTAAACAATTATTTACAACTTATTGACACTTTTCTACTATTAGGTGGGCGAATTTTATTCTGAAAATGTTCGAAATTCCGTGACCCCGGAATTACTTTTTTAAGAGTTGCTGACGAGACGCTGAGAGGAGTTGCAACCTTTCAAGTATCTAGAAGAAAGTATTCCATCTATCTTGCTGTGTCTATGTGTATGTATACATCTTTATACAAATCAGTATTTGGAACCTTCTATGCTACTATTATTTCTTGCTGGGTTGTTAGCGAAATATTAATTGCAATCCGATACAGTAGCTAGCTATCTGATTAGCCAGTACAGAGTATGTGATATAATTATCGTTAGCTTGCTACTGTTGCTTGACCAGCAAACACGGTGTGATGTAAAGTAAATACAAAAAGTTATCAAAGCTAGGCAACTGTCTGTAATGTCATTCGATCATTTTTGTTGTGAAATTTCGACGAGACTGATCAGTGGAGTGTCGACAACAGATGTGTTGCTAGTTAATTTACTTTATCTACCTGTTGGTATTGTTGTCGATGGTAAACCCACAATCCCCACAACTAGCTAGTTACACGCAAAAGCGTTTAGGCCTGTTATTAAAGTTATAGCTAGCAAAGCAGAACTTTCAATTATTTACAAGCTGTGGTTAGCAGAACAGATTTTTGCTAAAATGTTTCTTAGATGCACACAACAAGCCCTAAGATGACATCCCTCTCTGAAATTCACATTATTTGATCAACACAAAGAATAAACCTGTTCACATCCTGCATGGTTCCACCACAGCTCAAGATGATGAGCTTTGTCCTCCTGAGGAGCTGAAGCACTGGAGCTTGCCTGGCCCTGAACATGAGTTCTCCAGAGGACAGTTCTTCCTCTTCCACACAGAAGACCTCGGTTTGGGGCGACCAGCAAACAGCCACTCCACAGCTGGGAGTTAGCCTTCCGTCTCCCACACACTGCTTTGGGGATGGAGAAAGAACCAGCTCTGCTAACCCAGCTGAAACACCCATTTCAACCAACCCTGCAACCCCATCTGAAACACCAGTTTCAACCAACCCTTCTAGCCCATCTCAAACACCTGTTTCACCCCAAATAAAGAGGACAGCAGAGAAAGGAACCTTTGATGCATCACAGCCACAGGGTGAACGTCGCAAGAGGGGGAGGCCACGCAAACACAAGAAACTCCAGACTGACACAGAACACCATATCCATCAGGCCCAGTCCCCGACAGCTACACATCCATGTTTACAGCCAGAGGACCAAACAGAGGCTGTGACACTGACACCCGTCTTACCTGTGATACCAGAGGACAGGTGTCAGTCACCTGATGCCCAAACAAAGGTTGAGACACAGCTCCAGTCACCCAGCTCACCTGTGCCTGAGGATAAGTGCCAGTCACCTGAGGCCACCTTTGAACCACCGTGCCCCACCTTGGATTTACAGAGCGCCAATAAGGGACAGAGTAAGAAGTGGCCCCATCTCTCCAGTGCTTCTGTTGGACAAGGAGACCTAACAGGCCCTAATGTTCTAACCACTGGTGGATACACATACTCACAGGCCAGGGTGATGGGGGCTGAACCCAGCCAGAATGACAGTATCACTGCCACTGGGATATTTTTAAGCAAATGTGCCAACGAGCAAAGGACTCTGTGCCAGTCACCACAGAATCTGAAAGATGGGAGAAAGGCGGCTAAAAAATCACAAATTCATAAGGTCGACCAGCCACAGGAGAGTGAGGCTGTGACAAATGGGGGAAAAACATCTAAACCCTTACTGACTATTAAGGTAGGACAGGAGAATTGCCTGACACAAAAGACTGGGCGAAAAAGGAAATATACCAAAAAATCACAGAGCCATAAGGTAGACCAGCCAAGTGACACTGACCAGTCACAGGAGAGTGAGACAGTGAGAAATGGGAAAAAGACATCTATAAAATCACCAACCCATAAGATAGACTGGTCACAGGAGACGGTGAGAAAGAGGACATATACAAAAAAATCTCAGACCCCTAAGGTTGACCAGTCACAGGAGGAGTCTGTAAAGAAAGAGGGCTCTAAAATATCTCCAACCCATAAGGGAGAGCAGTCACAAGAGATGGTAATAAAGAGGAAATATACAAAAAAATCTCAGACCCCTAAGGTTGACCAGTCACAGGAGGAGTCTGTAAAGAAAGAGGGCTCTAAAATATCTCCAACCCATAAGGGAGAGCAGTCACAAGAGATGGTAATAAAGAGGAAATATACAAAAAAATCTCAGACCCCTAAGGTTGACCAGTCACAGGAGGAGTCTGTAAAGAAAGAGGGCTCTAAAATATCTCCAACCCATAAGGGAGAGCAGTCACAAGAGATGGTAATAAAGAGGAAATATACAAAAAAATCTCAGACCCCTAAGGTTGACCAATCACAGGAGGAGTCTGTAAAGAAAAAGGGCTCTAAAATATCTCCAACCCATAAGGGAGAGCAGTCACAAGAGATGGTAATAAAGAGGAAATATACAAAAAAAACACAGAGCCATAAGGGAGACAAGCCACAGGAGACTGTGAGAAATGGGAAAAAGACAACTATGAAATCACCAACCCACCAGGTAGACCAGTCACAAGAGTTTGTAACAAAAAGGAAAAAGGTGTCTAAAATATCTTCAACCCACAAGGTAGACCACTCACAAGAAACTGTGAAAAAGAGGAAATATACAAAAAAATCACAGACCCAGGAGACTGACCAGTCACAGGAGGAGACTGGAAAAAATGCATCTATGAAATCACTGACGAATAAGGTAAACAAGGTGGCATCAAAAAAATCACAAAGCCATACGGTAGAACAGTCACTGGGGATTGACCAATCACAAGAGACCGTGAGAAAGAGGAACTACACAAAGAAATCACAGAGGCATAAGGAGGACTCGCATGAGACTGTGAGAAATGGGGAAAAGACATCCAAAAAATCACAGAAGCATAAGGTAGAGTTACGAGACACGGAACAGTCACAGGAGGAGACTGTAAAAAATAGGAAATACACTAAGAAATCAAAGACCCACAAGGTAGACTCAGGAGTCCTCTCCTTACTCCCTGTGTTATCTGCAGACCTCTCCCTCAACCTTTCCTCTCCCACATGCAGCCCTCCTGGGCTTACAAAGAGAAAATATACAAAAAAATCACAGACCCTCAAGGTAGACTCAGATGTCCTCTCCTTACTCCCTGTGTTATCTGCAGACCTCTCCCTCAACCTTTCCTCTCCCACATGCAGCCCTCCTGCGCTTCCAAAGAGAAAATATACAAAAAAATTAAAGACCCTCAAGGTAGACTCCGATGTCCCATCCTCACTCATTGTACTGTCTGCAGACCTCTCCTCCAGCCTTCAGAGTAGCCTCTCTCCTACTCTCAGCCCTTCTGGCATCCCCTTCTCACCAAACACACCTAAGAGAGTCAGAGGCAGACCTCGGCGGGTACAGCAGCAGCTCTTTCTTAGCTCCACGCCAGGCCCTCACCCCGGATCCTCCACAGGAACAGACAACCCCTTCTCTGCCTCCCTGTCTCACCTGGGACTGGGCTCCAAGACAGAGGGCCCTCAGAACGCCTCACCCATCACCCCCTGGAAGCTGTTGGAACCAAGCCCTCTGGAGAAGGTACTGTATTATCATCTTCATCACTGATTAGAAACATTTATTTATTTATTTAACCTTTAAGGTTAAAATCTGTTTTCACTTTGTCATTATGGGGTATTGAGTGTAGATTGAGGAAAATGTTTTATTTAATACATTTTTAGAATAAGGCTGTAACAACAAAATGTGAGGAAAGGGGTCTGAATACTTTCCGAATGCACTGTCTTTCCTCTTATCAAAAACAAGTTGTCATGAACCTCAGGTCACCTCCTTTTCCTTTAACACTATATTACGTTGTCAGGTGAATGGTCAAACACGGAATAGTGCTCAGGATTGTGGTCAGTGTTTAAAAGTAATCACCGTTCAATAACCTTCTCTCTTGCCTATTGCATTTCAATCTGTTTAAATGAAATCCCAGTATTCATATGTTCAATAAAAAATATATGTAATCTCTCCCAGACACACTTAGCTTTACCCGGTAGTAAACCTCGGGGTAGACCCAGAGTTAGGCCAAGGAAGAACTCGGCTACAGTGAAGGGAGTGAAGAAGAAGGTGAAGCCTGCAGCAGAGGGAAGGTCCCAGACCTTCAGCTCTGAGGAAGGCCCCCCAGCCAAACTCAGACGTAGAAGCAGGAGGGGCCAGACAGCAGAGGGAGCTGGCCTGCAGAGCGGTGACACGACCAGCACTGAGCCACTCCAACGTTGCAGACCAAGGTTTGAGCTGCAGGAGTCAGACTCACCAGACGAAGACACAGGAGATGCCTCCCTGTCCTCAGACCTCTCCATCGAGTTAAGCGTACATGAAGACCGTGTGACATCACTGACTCTTGAAGAGGAGGAAGAGCAAGACGACGAGGAAGATCTGCCCAGTTTCTTAAATAACACAAGTGAGTAACGTGCTGACTAGACTGGCTACGTTGCGTGCGCAAGCATTGCAAAATATTATTTATGTATGTATTATAAATAATATTATGTAAATATATGTACACATGCGTGTTATTAGGGCCGGGAAATACCAGTATTGTGATACTCATTAGTATCGTGGCAAGGAAACAAAACAGAGCATATTTCA
This sequence comes from Salvelinus namaycush, assembly GCF_016432855.1. Taxonomy (NCBI): domain Eukaryota; kingdom Metazoa; phylum Chordata; class Actinopteri; order Salmoniformes; family Salmonidae; genus Salvelinus; species Salvelinus namaycush. The sequence continues at coordinate 807,348 of NC_052331.1, forward strand.
TTTCTGTAGGCAAACAGCCCTAATGTTGGAAAAAATATCATGTTTGTGATCCAGAGTCACATTTATTTGTTCTCCAAACTATAGCACACAATAATTTACATAAAGCAGGTTTTTAAAGGGCCAAAGAGTTTGACTGTTTCGTGTTTACATTTTTCCCATGGAAAAAAATATTGTGATACTGGTATTGTCCCGGCCCTACATGTTATTTAATCATTTAATCCAAACTGCTCGCGCGCGTCAACGAGCGTCTGCGTTGAGATGCTTGAAGCACCGCAAGTCCCTCCTCTCCCATCTACTCATTGGTTTTCACAAGCATGCTAACCAACGTGGGTGGTTGAAAGATGAGTCAACCTATGTTTCCTGATTTACCTGTGGATTAATTGTCGGGAGTAGAGAACACACATTTCTGTATGACTCAAAATGGGTCAAAATTCTACACAGATCAACAACAACAAAAAATAGGACCATATGCATTTCAGGTAAAATGACAAGCTGATGTTTATCTCCCAGGACAAATTAGCTAGCAGCAACAAGCTAGCTAAATGTCCATCATTGTTTCATGTGTGTTTCGACCCGTCCCCAATTTTAATATGGTGGGTTCACAGTTGGTTTTGGTATTTGAGCCTGCGTGTCATGAACGTGTCTGGTGGGGATAGACAACATCAACAAGCGCGTGTGGATGCACGTGGGGGCCGGTTTGGTGTGTGAGAGAGCGAGAGCGCGTTGGTCAACTCCCTTGATGATATGATGCCTTTCTGCATGTGTGTACTATAGCTTATGTTGAGTTGGTAATTCAAACTAAAATAACCCGTAGTTATTTGTCTCTTTTCAGAGCCACTGTCCATAACAGAAGGAATATGTGTTTGGTGCAAATTTAGAAACTATCCTTTCTGGCCGGCAATGGTGAGTATTGAACGCCGTGCTTCAACTAAATTCATTTTGAATAGTCATCAGTCGCAACTGAACTAGAAACTGTTTGACTCCATAGGTGAAGAGTGTGAACCGTAAGCTGAAGAAAGCCAGCATTGTGTTTATTGACGACCTGCTGTTTGACAAAAAGAGGATACGAAAAGGGTAGGAACCAAAACTCTCAGCTCTTCCCACAGTCATTCCCTATGAGCTGTAACTGGTGTCCATTCCCTGATTGCCGGATTAGCCTCCGCGCTCCAATATTAACTGTTGTCTTTTTGTTTTTCTTTCAAAGCTTTTCTGTGTCCCTAAAAACATTGAAGCCTTTTGACTGTGAAGAGGCTGATCAGCTAGTGGTAAGGGTAACTGAAGAAAACAGTTTCTTAAGAACTCCACAGAACTAATATATAATATAGATACAGTTTTTATATATATATTTTATATATACGCTGAACAAAAACATAAATGCAACATGTGAAGAGTTGGTCCCATTTGCACAAAAATCTTATTCTCTCAATTTTTGGGGGCAAATTTGTTTACATCCCTGTTAGTGAACATTTCTCCTTTGCCAAGATAATCCATCCACCTGACAGGTGTGGCATATCAAGAAGCTGATTAAACAGCATCATTACACAGGTGCACCTTGTTCTTGGGACAACGAAAGGCCATTCTAAAATGTGCAGTTTTGTCACACAACACAGTGCTGCAGATGTCTCAAGTTTTGAGGAAGCGTGCAATTGGCATGCTGACTGCAGGAATGTCCACCAAAGCTGTTGACAGTGAATTTAATGTTAATTTCTCTACCATAAGCCGCTTCCGATGTGGTTATAGAGAATGTGGTAGTACGTCCAACCGGCCTCACAACCGCAGACCACATGTAACCACGCCAGCCCAGAACATCCACATCTGGCTTCTTCACCTGCAGGATCATCTGAGACCAGCCACCCGGACAGCTGGAGAAGTGTGCTCTTCATGGATGAATCACGGTTTCAACTATACCGGGCAGACGGCGTCGTGTGGGTGAGCGGTTTGCTGATGTCAATGTTGTGTACATAGTGTTCCTTGTTGGCGGTGGGATTATGGTATGGGCAGGCATAAGCTACGGACAACAAACACAATTGCATTTTATCGATGGCAATTTGAATGCACAGAGATACCATGATGAGATCCCGAGGCCCATTGTCGTGCCATTAATCTGTCGCCATCACTTTATGTGTCAGCTTGATAATGCACAGCCCCATGCCGCAAGGATCTGTACAAAATTCCTGGAAGCTGAAAATGTCCCAGTTCTTCCATTGCCTGCATACTCACCAGACATGTCACCCATTGAGCACGTTTGGGATGCTCTGGATCGACGCGTACAACAGTGTGTTCCAGTTCCCGGCAATATCCAGCAACTTTGCACAGCCATTGAAGAGGAGTGGGACAACATTCCACAGGCCACAATCAACAGCCTGATCAACTCTATGCGAAGGAGATGTGTCGCACTGCATGAGGCGGTCTGGTGGTCACACCAGATACTGACAGGTTTTCTGATCCACACCCAATTATGATTATTTTTTTTAAAGGTATCTGTGACCAACATATTGCATATCTGTATTCCCAGTCATGTGAAATCCATAGATTAAGGCCTAATGCATTTATTTCAATTGACTGATTTCCTTATATGTAACAGTAAAATCTTTGAAATTGTTTCGTTTTATGTTTTTGTTCAGCGTATATTTTGTCAACATTTCTGGTGACTGTTGTGTTGATGTTTCCTGTTGTCTGTAGTGTAAAGCCAGAGAGAAGTATGATGCTGCCATCAAATGGTGTCTGGCGTTGATAGCCGACTATAGAATCCGTATCGGTAAACTATTCTGCACTTCTCTTAGAATGAGCACCTTGACCCAGATTATACTCGGTGTTATATTCCCCATGACTGTCGTTAATGTTTGTGTTGTCTTTTCAGGATGCGGCTTCACCGGTTCCTTCATTGAATACTTTTCTGATGACATAAGTAAGTTCATGTCCATTCACTGATGTTTTCCGATGTTGATACAGTGACATTCCCTCAAGTCATCTCAAATGCTGTCTGTCCTTTTTAAAACAGGTCTTTAGTACCACATAATGTGTTCTCTGTGACTGAGATAAAGGTTAGATATATCAATACATTACCTGTATGATCCCTCCCCCAGGCTGCCCAGTGAGAAGGTGCTACCCCCAGGGCACCTCAGACCTGACCTTCCCCAGTAAGCTAATTCTGGAGGAGCAGTACGTAACCTCTGACCCGGAAGGGGACGATCAGGAGGGCAGCAAACGGCAGGAGGAGGAGAGGAGGAGGAAGCTGCTGCCTGACCGTTCCAAGGCTGCACGTAACCGTGCCAACGAGAAACTGGTGGACTTCGTCGTCAGGCAGCGCCGGGTGGAGACACGCCTTTTAGTGAGTAACCATGCCGATGCCTCTCTCTTTCCCAGGCACTCGCACTCGGTATAGCAGTTGTTCTCTCCCTCCATCTGTCCGTCCCGCTCCTTCGCCTGTCAGTATCTTCTCTCCATCCCCCTCTCTCTGTCCATTCTCTATCTTTCCATCTTTCTCTGTATGTAATATGGTCTCCAAACTGGAGTAGCTCTATATGTAGAAGATAAACCCTCTCTCTAACCCCAGGGCGTAATCAGTGGTCAGCAGCAGTCTAAGTGGCTGCGTTGGTTCCTGGCGGCCAGTCGGTCAGTTGTGGACACGTACCTGGAGGACGAGGAGCAGCTGGACCAGGTGTACCAGTACCTGAGAGGGGTGTACGAGACCGCCCCCCTCACCGCACCCTGTCTGGCCGATGTAGACCGCATCCGCTTGGTACTGGACGTGCTGTTACCAGAGGTCCGAATGCTGTAGAATAAGAATACAACTTTATTGTCCATCGAAACACAAATGTGTCTTTATTTGCTGTCTGTTATTACCACCATTCTTTATTGTCGAAGTGACGTTAGAAGTCCTACTCCAGTCTCCTTTTTCACCTCATTTAAACACCTGATTTACTTAACAAAAGGCACTTCTCAATAGGTGGTCCAGGTATGACATGACATGGCACAAGTGGGGGGGTGGGCCTTGCCTATTTTGTTCTCTATTGTTCCTCAAGCAAGGAGGAATGCTGATGACATCAGACCAACTCCTTGAATGCCCTAATCCTTGAAGTGTACAATTTTGTTTTACCCTTAAGTGTGTTTACATTACTGTGTTCATAATTATTGTTTTATACTTATTGATATTGTTTTTCAACGGGAAAAGTAAAAAAAAATAGCTGGAGTGTGTCTTAAATTAGTTATTATTCTGAAGGGTGATGTCTTTTTGTGTAGGCTATTATCTATGCCATAGCTGGAGTGGACGAGTTGTCTCTGGTGAAGGCAGAAGACAAATACCTGAAAGGGCCCTGTCTGAGTAAAAGGTAAGTGGCTCACTGAATTAAAGGCTAACACCGTTACATTTATTTCTGGGTCTAAATCTGTTTTCTTCTCTTTCCTTCCTCTCCTCAGGGAAAGAGAGGAGTTCGATGCGATGATCGAGCAGCAGATGAAGATGAAAGCGTCGATCCGTCAGCGTCCTGCACACTGAACATAACACAGCCTGCTTGGCTTCCAACCCTCAGACTAAGAGGGCCATAGGGCTCTGGTCAAAAGTAGTTTGAATAGTGCCATTTGGGATGCGGCCTCAGAATGCCAGTGTCCTAATCAAACGATGCTTCTAAGCATTATAGGACAGTAAATAAGTAAGTAGCCTTGTCCAAGCAAGAACAGCCAGTAAGGTAGAAGCCTTTTTCTGTACCGTGAAGCAGCTTGATATACAAGTACACCCTCTGGCCAGGACGCTGGTCTATCGCAGACAATAAGAACCATATATAACTGTCTCTAAATGTGGCTCTGAGGACAATCAACTGCTGTTGTACATGCTAGCAGTGGTGTGACTTAACAAAACTACATTGAATTACCAAGTTAATCAAATCATTGTCAAATCAACTGAAATCATCTGTGATCGGACTGGTCAAGATTTACAGCTTCAACACGGAACTCCTGGGAGGGTGGGAGCTCGTATCATTCAGACAGACTTACGCCGCTGGTTGAAACTGGGACTTCATTTTAGACCCACTGCAACAGTATTTGATCCAACATGGTCGCCCGTCTAGGCTGTTCAACTGTAAATTCAGGACATTAAAGAAGACACTGCTCTATTTTTCTATGGAAAAGTCTGCTCTTTTTAAAAATAAATAGTCATATTTGAACGTTTCAGTCTTATTCTATGGTCATGTAAGGTTAGCTTGTCAGTAAGTACCCATTTCCTGGTGACAGTGTTTAGAACGTCAAGCTATACAACATTCTGAATGTGAATCATGGCAACTCATCTAAATTGAATCCCAAATGACACCCTATTCCCTTTATAGTGCACTTTTTTGGGGTCAGTGCCCAAGTAGTGCACTATATAGGGAACCATTTGGGACGCACCCCAAATGACAGTATAGGAACAAGACTATTCCCCAATGACAGGTCAATAATGATACATGCAAGTCTGATAAAGGATTTTTCTTTTTTCACCTTTATTTAACCAGGTAGGCAAGTTGAGAACACGTTCTCATTTACAATTGCGACCTGGCCAAGATAAAGCAAAGCAGTTCGACACATACAACAACACAGAGTTACACATGGAGTAAAACAAACATACAGTCAATAATACAGTAGAAAAATAAGTCTATATACAATGTGAGCAAGTGAGGTGAGATAAGGGAGGTGAAGGCAAAAAAAAGGCCATGGTGGCGAAGTAAATACAATATAGCAAGTAAAACACTGGAATGGTTGATTTGCAGTGGAAGAATGTGCAAAGTAGAGATAGAAATAATGGGGTGCAAAGGAGCAAAATAAATAAATACAGTAGGGAAAGAGGTAGTTGTTTGGGCTAAATTATAGATGGGCTATGTACAGGTGCAGTAATCTATGAGCTGCTCTGACAGCTGGTGCTTAAAGCTAGTGAGGGAGGTAAGTGTTTCCAGTTTTGGAAACATTTGTATTATTTACTGAACAAAAATATAAATGCAATAATGCAACAATTTCAACAGTATAAAGAAATCAGTCAATTGAAATAAAGTCAAGTGGGCCCTAATCTATGGATTTCACATGACTGGGAATACACATATGCATCTGTTGGTCACGGATATCTTTAAAAAAAAAGGTAGTGGCTTGGATCAGAAAACCAGTCAGTGTCTTGTGTGACCACCATTTGCCTCATGGAGCGCGACACATCTCCTTCGCATAGAGTTGATCAGGCTGTTGATTGTGGCCTGTGGAATGTTGTCCCACTCCTCTTCAATGGCTGTGCGAAGTTGCTGGATATTGGCGGGAACTGGAACACGCTGTCGTACGCGTCGATCCAGAGCATCCCAAACATGCTCAATGGGTGACATGTCTGGTGAGTATGCAGGCCATCGAAGAACTGGGACATTTTCAGCTTCCAGGAATTGTGCACAGATCCTTGCGGCATGGGGCTGTGCATTATCATGCTGAAACATGAGGTGATGACGGTGGTTGAATCGCACAACAATGGGCCTCAGGATCTCATCACGGTATCTCTGCGTTCAAATTGCCATCGATAAAATGAAATTGTGTTCGTTGTCCATAATCCCACCGCCACCATGGGGCACTCTGTTCACAACGTTGACATCAGCAAACCGCTCGCCCACACAACGCCATACACATTGTGGTATCCCGGAGGTCTACCCCGGGGGTTGGTGATAGAGGGGAGGTACGTGCCGCGAAGTTGGCTCCCTCTGCTGGGAGTACCCGGGGTGGGCACCACGACACTGATGCCACCAATTAGGGAAGAGTGCCAACCAGTCGTGCAGGCCATGTAAATGGAGCACCGTGGCACACCGTGGGAGAGAAAATGAGAGGCAGGGAGTGGGCCAACAGATGGGAACGAAGCTCCCGGAGCACGGAACCAAATACGAGGAGGCGGCCCAGATGAAGGACCGAGCCAACTACTAAGTTATTTAGTTGTTACATTTATTTTATGTTGACCAGTAAAGGTGTGTTTTCTAGAATCTCCCTGTCTCTGTGTCCGTTTGTGTGCTCAAACCCAACACCCCATGGTTTACCACAACGTGGTCTGCACTTGTTGGACTTATTAACAAATTCTCTAAAACGACATTGGAGGCGGTTTATGGTAGAGAAATTAACATTAAATTCAAAACTTGTGACATTGTGTTGTGTGACGAGATTGCACATTTTAGAGTGGCCTTTTATTGTCCCCAGCACAAGGTGCAACTGTGTAATGATCATGCTTCTTGATATGCCAAACCTGTCAGGTGGAAGGATTATCTTGGCAAATGAGAAATGCTCTTTAACAGGGATGAAAACAAATGTGTGCACAGAATTTGAGAGAAATAAGCTTTTTGTGTGAATGGAACATTTCAGTGATCTTTTATTTCAGCTCATGAAACATGGGACCAACACTTTACATGTTGCGTTTATATATATATTTTGGTGTATTTATTATAGCAGTAATAAACATGTTACTTGATCTAATGTCTCATCTACCTTGGAATTCACAAGGCACTTCCTGGTTGCTCTGCAGTTGCTATGCTGCACGGGCTGGAAGTGGATTTCCTCATATGCAACTTCAGTCAATCTGGTTACATCCCAAATGGCACCCTATTCCCTATATAGTCCACTAATTTTGACCAGAGCCTTATGGGTCCTGGTCAAAAGCAGCGCACTATAAAAGGAATAGGGTGCCATTTGGGGCGCACACTTTTGAGTCATTGTTAAATCCCATCTCCTCTCAGGTTTGGAAAACGGTCTTCAGAGAGTAACATTTTGAAAACATTTAAATACAATTCATTAAACTTTAAAGTTTAAACAGCATGTACAGTACTTACAATGTAATACACAGAAAAAAGGCCACCTTGAGCCTTATTGCTACAATCACTACAATGATAGATGGTTGTTAATGTGTTGAATGATGACTGACACACAGATGAACAGTTTACAACTCGCTGCTTCTCACAGAGTTAAAAGGTAGAGAGCAAGTATATTTGTTTGTGTGTCATTTCCTAGAATCTCATATCCTCTAAGTCTGAAAAGGTGCTCCTCTCGTTCGACTCCCAAATGGCACTCTATCTCCTATATAGTACCCTACTTTTGACCAGATGTGCCCTGTCATGGTCCCTTCAGAGAGTTGATGTGGGCACAGAGTTTGAGGGCGGGTCCTAGTTTGATGTTCATCGCTGTCATCAGGTGGTCCTCTGTCAGCAATAGGAGGGCTTGGCCGTCAATCTCGTGGGAACGGAACTCCTCTGATATGTCCCGCCCACCTAGAGGAGGAAGAGGGTGGAGAGAGAGGTGGGAGAATGAAGAGAGTGTGGGGAGAGGAACAGGAAGGTGGAAAGAGAGGAGTTTAGGGCCAGGAGATGTGACCTGAGCAGGAAAAACTACTGGCCCCAGTGATATTGTATAAGATATACTGTATATAAACTCAACAAAAAAAGGAACGGCCCTTTTTCAGGACCCTGTCTTTCAAAGATAATTCGTAAAAATCCAAATAACTTCACAGATCGTCCTTGTAAAGTGTTTAAGCACTGTTTCCCATGCTTGTTCAATGAACCGTAAACAATTAATTAACATGCACCTGTGGAACGGTCGTTAAGACACTAACAGCTTACAGACGGTAGGCAATTAAGGTCACAGTTATGAAAACTTAGGACACTAAAGAGGCCTTTCTACTGACTCTGAAAAACACCAAAAGAAAGATGCCCAGGGTCCCTGCTCATCTGCGTGAACGTGCCTTAGGCATGCTGCAAGGAGACATGAGGACTGCAGATGTGGCCAGGGCAATACATTTCAATGTCTGTACTGTGAGACGCCTAAGACAGCGCTACAGGGAGACAGGACGGACAGCTGATCGTCCTCGCAGTGGCAGACCACGTGTAACAACACCTGCACAGGATCGGTACATCCGAACATCACACCTGCGGGACAGGTACAGGATGGCAACAACAACTGCCCAAGTTACACCAGGAACGCACAATCCCTCCATCAGTGCTCAGACTGTCCGCAATAGGCTGAGAGAGGCTGGACTGAGGGCTTGTAGGCCTGTTGTAAGGCAGGTCCTCACCAGACATCACAGGCAACAACGTCGCCTATGGGCACAAACCCACCGTCGCTGGATCAAACAGGACTGGCAAAAAGTGCTCTTCACTGAGGAGTTGCGGTTTTGTCTCAACGGGGTGATGGTCAGATTTGCGTTTATAGTCAAAGGAATGAGCGTTACACAGAGGCCTGTACTCTGGAGCGAGATCGATTTGGAGGTGGAGGGTCTGGGGTGGTGTGTCACAGCATCATCGGACTGAGCTTGTTGTCATTGCAGGCAATCTCAACGCTGTGCGTTACAGGGAAGACATCCTCCTCCCTCATGTGGTACCCTTCCTGCAGGCTCATCCTAACATGACCCTCCAGCATGACAATTTCACCAGCCATACTGCTCGTTCTGTGCGTGATTTCCTGCAAGGCAGGAATGTCAGTGTTCTGCCATGGCCAGCGAAGAGCCCGGATCTCAATCCCATTGAGCACCTCTGGGACCTTTTGGATCGGAGGGTGAGGGCGAGGGCCATTCCCCCCTGAAATGTCCGGGAACTTGCAGGTGCCTTGGTGGAAGAGTGGGGTAACATCTCACAGCAAGAACTGGCAATCTGGTGCAGTCCACGAGGAGGAGATGCACTGCAGTACTTAATGCAGCTGGTGGCCACACCAGATACTGACTGTTACTTTTGATTTTGACCCCCCCTTTGTTCAGGGACACATTATTCCATTTCTGTTCGTCATGTCTGTGGAACTTGTTCAGTTTATGTCTCAGTTGTTGAATCTTATGTTCATACAAATATTTACACATGTTAAGTTTGCTGAAAATAAACACAGTTGACAGTGAGAGGACGCTTCTTTTTTTGCTGAGTTTACATCCATTACAGTATTGGTTACAGCAGCTTTAAGTCCCATGGTAGGACAAATTCATGATACCTGGTAGAGAGTTAATGTAGGAGCAGACTTGACCCACGCTCCACTGTGTTGGATTGTCACTACATTCTCGTCCTCCTGTGGTCTGTTCACCAGAGGATATGAATGTGTCTTTCCTCTGTCTTCCCTGCTCCCTCTCTCTCTCCTGTACCCTCTCCCTCTCTTCCTGCCGGCGCAGCCTGGTGATCATAGGGACAGGGGGCTCATCCTCAGCCTCCTCTTCCCCTTCTCCCCTCAATGTTCTCTGGGTCTCCTCAGAGCCGTACGGCCCCTGCACCTGCAGTGGAAAAACCAGCATGACTACAATCAGACATTTACCTATGGAATATTCTGAATGATAACAGTTTGGGGTTTCATACTGTAAGTAGACCAGAGAATTGCAAAGTTGTTCATATCAATTCTGTCTGTCTGATTGACCTAGCCTGGTTTCAGATTTGTTGTCCCCCATGATGAAATTGGGGAACTGTCTCATTCATTTGTGCGTTAGTCACACGCGATATCTCAGACAGCACTGGCGCGATTTTGACAAATGGGGTGAATGATGCGTCGTGCCATAGAGATCCGGCAGTGGCAAAATTGATTGTCCCAAGACGGGAGCTATAGTTAATAACAGAAATGTCAAGGCGGGGCGCTTCATCATTCGTGGAGGACGACACGTTTACTGTTGCCTGGTTTGTGTTGTTTTGCAAACTGTCTTGTCGTGATTGGCATTGACCATAGGATAGTTTGCTAGATATGCTAAATCTGGGACCAGGCTATGACATCTGACCTGTCTGAGGAGGAAGTGTTCTCTGGTGCCCCCGTTGACCCTCCCCGAGGGACGTCCTCTACGGCCCATCGGCCTGTGGCCCCAACGACTGGCCTTGTCCACCTTCAACACGCTCAGACGCTTTGTACAGCTCACATTGAACCTGACCGGAGGGGGGAGGGGACAGAAAGAGAGAGCGAGAGAGAGAGAGATGAGATCTGTAGATAAAAAGTTTCTGGAGTTTAGCCATTCAGGGGAGATATTCCACAGAACACCATAATGTTCAAAACATTCCAGTTGGGGTGTCTAGATTCCCCTGGATCCTGGAAGAGAACATTTACATATGGCTTTTGACAACAAGTCCACAAGTCGGCTTGAGGAGCTTAATCTGCCTCGGGAATAATGTTCCAAAATTCAGATTTTTCAAGGAATACAGGTTCCTGGAATCAGGAGTGAATAACCAGGAACTACAGGAATCTTCCAACTGCGATATCTGGAAACCCCAGAAATGTTGCAACCCTACAGGACTCACCTCTTGACACAGGTCATGGAGCAGAATCGTTTGGATCGGAGGAAGGTGTGAACGTAGCCTCTCTTCCCACAGAACTCACACTGCAGCACGTCTACCAGGCTCTCAGCAGCAGGTTCTATAGTACAGCAGGAGATGCAGCAGGAGATACAAGCTGTTAGACAGACACACAGACAGATGGACAGACACACACAGACACACCGGAACTGACCGTCCTGGGTGGGGGTATCATCCATGTCTGAGTCATTGTCTGGCTGCTCAGCATCCATCAGGCTCTCCTCTGGCACTCGATCCCCATTGGTTCTCATCTCAGACACTCGATCCCCATTGGTTCTCAATTCTGGAGCTGAATCCTTATTGGTTCTCATCTCAGGTGTTGGATCCCCATTGGTTCTCACCTCCCGGGCTTCAGGAAGCGTGGCCTGCTGGTCCGCCCCCAAAGAGGAACGGCCCATCTGAAGCAGGAACACACCACTGTATCACTGGATCACATACAGTACACAACATTTACCACTATAGAGGGCTGAACATAATGGTAACTAATCAACTACCAGTGGGAGACTGCTTGTTCAAGAGGACATTTTGTATCTGCGAGGTTGTTGGTTCTTGATGCAGTGCTCTCACAGTGAGGGAGGTGTGACTGGGACTAAGCTACTCTCCCAGCTAGCACATTTGGTTTCTTGGAAGATGTGGGAACGTATGTTTTTGGTTTCTCATTGTTTCCGGGAATGAAGCCATACATTTCTTGACCTGTAAAACTGAACATTTTTTAAACGTTCTGACACTGGAAATGTAAACTTGTTGGTTGCAGAGGTTCTGAGAATGATTTACTATGGTTCCCTGAACGTTACCCTGGAGGTTTTATTTATTTATTTTATTAACGTTCTGTGAACGGAAATTATACATTATTTGATTTTTGAATAACTTCCTTAACTTTTACTGAATGTTTCAACAAGACTTTTTATAACACTGCTAGCTTATTTTGGTTAAACTTTTTTGAACTCCAAGCACAGGTAGGACACATGGAAATTAATTTCCTTAGGCATTAATCACATTTCTATTTTAGGGGCTCTCGAGTGGCGCAGTCTAAGGCACTACAGACCGTGGTTTGATTCGAGGCTGTATCACAACCGACTTTGATTGGGAGTCCCATAGGGCGGCGCACAATTAGCCCAGCATCGTCTGGGGTAGGCCGTCATTGTAAATAAGAATTTGTTCTTAACTGACTTGCCTAGTTAAATAAAGGTTCAATAAAATTTCAAAAAAATAATAACATTTTGTTCTCTATCCATGGATTTAGCCTGCTAGAGCTGCAACTCTCTTTCCTTCCTCTCGCACTTTATCAGCTCAGTTTAATAAAATAGCTTAAATAATGGCTTTTCTGCTGCTTCCCTCACTCGGATCGGACCGGGTCTTGATCCAACCAGGTCTGTATGAAACGGGATTAGTTGTCCTTGGGACCATTCGGAACGGGTCTCTTTATATTTTTTGTATAAATTAATGCATATCGGGTCCGGGTGGGAAAGCCCCAGGTCCATTTCGGAACTGGTCCATCTTTTTGGAATACCTCTAGCTAGCCTGACATGTTTTTTTTACACTTACAAAGCTGTTCATTTTAGTCTATTCAAACAGACAACATTTCAAAGGAAACAAAGACTCATTAAGATCAGGTGTTAGTTGGCACGGCCAACACACCTGAACACAAATAATAAGATAGAGGATAGAGAGAGTTTTGCTGATACTAAGAACGGAATGTATATGTTTTTAAAACTTCTTAGGGCTAGGCCCCTTTTTTTCCTCAATTTCCGCTTGAATGACGTGCCCAAAGTAAACTGACTGTTGCTCAGGCCCTGAAGCCAGGACATGCATATAATTGGTACCATTGGAAAGAAAACACTTTCAAGTTTGTAGAAATGCTACAATAATGTAGGAGAATATAACAATAGATACCGTAGGAGAAAATCCAAAGAAAAACCAACCAGATTTTTTTTTTTTGAGAGCCCATGCTCTTACAATGGAAAGTATAGGGGCATATTGAATTCTAGCAATTTGGATGCAATTTCTATGGCTTCCACAGGGTGTCAGCAGTCTATGTTCAAGGTTTCAGGCTTGTAACTTCCAAAACGAATAATAAATATGAGTTTTAGTACAGGGACACAGTCTTGGAAATTAATGTATGAACGCGCGATGAAGACAGAACGCACCTGCTAAAATCGGTTACCTATTGAACATACTTCTTTCCGTAAGAAATAATATAGTTTGATTACATTTTAGGCTACCTGAGGAGTAAATAGAAACATTTTGACTTGTTGAAACAAAGTTTAGGGGTAGATTTTTGGATTCCTTTCTTTGCATGTTGAACGAGTGGATTACTCAAATCGATGGCGCCAACTAAACTGACTTTTTGGGTTATAAAGAAGGATTTTATCTAACAAAACGACACTACATGTTATAGCTGGGACCCTTTGGATGACTAATCAGAGGAAGATTTTTAATCGCTATTTGTGAATTTATGAAACCTGTGCCAGCGGAAAAATATTTTGATGTGGTACGCCGTCCTCAAACAATCACATGGCATGCTTTCGCTCTAATGGCTACTGTAAATCGGGCAGTGCAGTTAGATTAACAAAAATTTGAGCTTTCAACCGATATAAGACACTTGTATGTACCTAAATGTTTAATATCCATAATTTGTATGAATATTTATTTATTTAAATTCCGCGCCCTCCGCTAGCGGGACGCCTAGACCTAAAGTTTTTAAATAACATTCTTAGAACGTTACTCAAGTTTTCTTGTGGTTTTTATGGAAAATGTTCTTAACGTTCTCAGAACAATTTGAGAACATGCAAAATAACCAAAGGACAACCACGCTCTCACCAAGCTCTAAGAAACAAATGGTTCTCAGAACATTATGTGCTAGCTGGGCTCAGTCGCAGGGCTGACTCCAGGCATAAGTGACATAAGGTACTCAGTCGAACTTTAAAACGTACATTTTTCTCTCCACTGTCAAGTTTTTGCCTGCTTGTTGGGGGGCCCCCCCATCCAAATCTCGCTTAGGTCCCCCAAAAGGCTAGAGCTGACACTGGCCTCAGTGCCTTTGGTGACAATTAACGAGACCAGTGCCTGTGTACACTGTGGAGCTTGGTTAACACACCCACCAGTGAACATACCGGAGGGAACGGCTGCAGGGCCTCTCTGACGACGAACCCCTCTATGATGTGTGTGAGGATGAGAGGTCTAGCTCTCTCAGGGCTCCCTGGTAGGGTGGCTGAGGCTGAGGGGGATTGGCCGGGGCTTCTTACCGCGGCCGAGGGCAGGAGTGGAGGAGGGGAGCAGCTGGTGTAAGAGGAGGGGTCTTGAGACGAGTGGGTAACGGAGCAGCTGGACGGAGGGACGCAGGGGAAATCCAACCTGCCTGGAGGATGGAGCCAAGCAAAGAGAGAGAGGCAGTTACTGTATGTCAGGGTTAGATTTAGTATAAAAATAGTAAATAGTGTAAAAGGTAAAGTTAAGTAATGAAAAACACTAAATGCTATTGTGCCGTGTACCTGTGCAGTTCTCTGTATAGGCGAGCTGTATGTCTTTACAGAGTCTGTCTGAACCAGCCGCTGGAGAGAGTGTGGGTGGAGGGGTCGTCCTCTCCTCTCTCATCTCCTCTCTACTCTCTGGGGTCTGGGTGCGTACGGTGGCTGGAAGCATCTTCAGGTCCACAGCTACAGTCTGGGGTGGGGAGAAATTATGGAACGTCTGGGATAGATTCTGGAACGTTTGGGGGGGGTGATGGTTCTGAAAAGGCATCTGGACCGGAGCCTCTGCCACAGGCATCTCCTCCGACACCTGAACCCCAGTGGACTGCACTGCCAGGGCCTGGACTGAGCGCAGGGACAACCTCTGGAGGGAGGCCGGTGGAGACTGGAGCAGCCTGGGGAGAGAGGCCTGGGAGATGGGGCCAAGACGCAGGGTAGGGGGCTTGGGCTGGCGGTGGAGCTGGGGCTGGAGCAGGCTGGGACACAGAAGAGGTGGAGGGGCTAATGATGAGGATACTACCACTGTCTGCTGGGGAGGGGGTGGGGTGGGCAGCTCACAGGAAGAGGAGAGGACTGGAAGGCCATCCCCAGGCTGGGATTGGACAGTGGTGGTGGTGTGGGTGGGAGTGGCCAGGGGCTGGAGGGTAAGAGGGAAGAGAGAGGGGGAAGTGTCTTGGGGTGCGAGGCGCAGTGCGATAGGGTGCAGCTGCCGGTGGGATCCTGCTGTGGTCTGCTGGATGATGAGCTGGTGGGGTGCCCCCTTATGGCTCGGAGGACAGTGCAGCTGGTGCCTGACCACAGCATGGGACTGGACAGGAGTGTACGACGCTGAAATAGAACCACATTATTACACCTGAAGGTGGTCTAAACCTGCACTAGGTTGGAACAAAATGTACGACACTGGAGTTGAAATAAAACCATGTTAACAGACTTAAGTGATTGAGACATTGATATGTGTTGTAAACCTCCTCTGGGCTGGAACAAAAGCCTACCTCAGGATCAGTGTTATTTAAGAACACTGATATGAACCAACAGAGCACAAAAGATGAGACCATGCCATGGTGACTGACTTACCAGGCGCGATAAGCTGGTTTGCTGATGTTAGCCTGGTGATGTCAGCCAGCCGAGGCTTAGCTCCAGAGGCTTCTGTGGAGGGGTCAGACTGCTGACTGGACCTCAGGGGACAGATGGACATCTTGGGCAGAGAGGAGACCAGCGTCTGGGGCTGGGTGGAGAATGGCTTCAACAGGACACTCTGGGCAGGGGCCAAAGCCCCTGGGAGATGGGCCTGCACAGCGAGGCTGTGTACCTGAGAGAGGAGAGGTATTATTATAGACGTAAATCTAACATCCAATGTCTCTTAGAAAGTGCTTGATATCAAAAAATATAATGTGGATATCATGTTGTGTCCCACTGGGTTCCATACTGGGGCACTACTGTCTGTACCTGATATATATTTAGGTAATTGCAACTTGATCATGTCGAGCAATGACCTACCAAGTCAAGTCAGATACACTCCACTTAGCAGACACCTTTATCCAGAGCGACTTGTGCATAGGCTCACATTTTTTGTATAAAAATGATTTGTCCTACAGGGATATAAATAACATGTCAGCAGGAGTTTGCTGTCCTCCGATGACAACCTAGTTAGCTTGCCAGGTATGTAAAACCTGGCAATGCTCAACCTTTCACCTTTGACCTTTGCCCCTGGTGTCGGTTGCTGACCTGTGAAGTGGAGAGTTGAGAGGAGCTGCAGCAGACAGAAGGCAGGTCCGACTGGACTGCTGCCACCGTGGCCGCAGGGGTCAGAATCAACTTACAGAGACAGAAGAGAGAAAAGAGAACGCGACAGAAGAGAGAGAAGACAGAGAAGCAAGAGAAAAGACAAAGAAGCAAGGGAAAAGACAAAGAGGAAAGAGAAAAGATAATAGAGTAGAAAAAAGTTAGTGGAGAATATCAGTGGAAAAGGAGACAGAGAACTTGGCATGCTTACTTATTTTTACTTCCCATGGTCTTTGGGCAAGTAGATAGTTTATCATACGCTACAAAGCTGTTACAATAAGAGAGAGAAGGTAGGTACCATCTGGGTGCGAAGGTACATCTGGGCTTGGTTACAGGAAGCAGAGCAATTCCCCAGGAGCATGGCCTGCTGGGTAATAGTGCCTGTGGTGGAGCTGGAACTCTGAGAATGACCAATCAGCTGGCCTGTTACTGGAGAGGCTGGGAGGGTGATCTGGAGACAGACAGAATTGCAGTGGTCTTACTAGGCATTGGTAGTCTTGGTAGTCTTGATACCAGAGTGCTCAACTTACAGAGGTACCAGTTGACTGGGGCACCGTGCTGTTGGCAGCAGAGGGTAAGGAGGGGGACTGTCTGCTACTGTAAGGCTGTTGCTGCTGCAGCGCAGCTGTCTGCAGGATGATGTGTTGCTGCTGGGCCGCGTACATCTGCTGCAGGTACTGAGCTGCCATGGTCTGGGGCCTGCTGTGGATGGCCTGCTGGATCACCTAGAGAGGGAGACAGCAGAGAAACAATAGTCATATTGTGTAGCTGGGAACGGTTCGGTAACTACTACGCTCCCAGAACTAATGGCTCAGCTTTATCTCAGCACGTGCATGATCAGGGTTCGATACCAGGAATGCTGAAAGACCCAGGTTTGGTCAAGATAACACTCTTCCCAGCTAGCATATTTGGTTCCTTGGAAGTTGTGGGAACTTATTTTTTGGGTTTCCCAAAAAGCACTCTGGTATCAAGACTACCAAGACTACCAATGCCTAGTAAGACCACTGCAATTCTGTCTGTCTCCAAGTTCTGGCCTGGTTTAGATCTTATCTAGTTTGTCTCTGTGAATGGTTTGTCCTCTGACAAATCAACTGTACATTTCGGTGTTCCTCAAGGTTCCGTTTTAGGACCACTATTGTTTTCACTATATATTTTACCTCTTGGGGATGTCATTCGAAAACATAATGTTAACTTTAACTGCTATGCGGAAGACACACAGCTGTACATTTCAATGAAACATGGTGAAGCCCCAAAATTGCCCTAGCTGGAAGCCTGTGTTTCAGACATAAGGAAGTGGATGGCTGCAAACTTTCTACTCTTAAACTCGGACAAAACAGAGATGCTTGTTCTAGGTCCCAAGAAACAAAGAGATCTTCTGTTGAATCTGATAATTAATCTTGATGGTTGTAAAGTTGTCTCAAATAAAACTGTGAAGGACCTCGGCGTTACTCTGGACCCTGATCTCTCTTTTGACGAACATATCAAGACTGTTTCAAGGACAGCTTTTTTCCATCTACGTAACATTGCAAAAATCAGAAACTTTCTGTCCAAAAATGATGCAGAAGAATTAATCAATGCTTTTGTTACTTCTAGGTTAGACTACTGCAATACACTACTTTCAGGCTCCCCGGATAAAGCACTAAATAAACTTCAGTTAGAGCTAAATACGGCTGCTAGAATCCTGACTAGAACCCAAAAATTTGATCATATTACTCCAGTGCTAGCCTCCCTACACTGGCTTCCTGTTAAGGCAAGGGCTGATTTCAAGGTTTTACTGCTAACCTACAAACCATTACATGGGCTTGCTCCTACCTATCTTTCTAATTTGGTCCTGCCGTATATACCTACACGTACGCTACGGTCACAAGACGCAGGCCTCCTAATTGTCCCTAGAATTTCTAAGCAAAACGCTGGAGGCAGGGCTTTCTCCTATAGAGCTCCATTTTTATGGAATGGTCTGCCTACCCATGTGAGAGACGCAGACTCGGTCTCAACTTTTAAGTCTTTACTGAAGACTCATCTCTTCAGTGGGTCATATGATTGAGTGTAGTCTGGCCCAGGAGTGTGAAGGTGAACAGAAAGGCTCTGGAGCAACGAACCGCCCTTGCTGTCTCTGCCTGGCCGGTTCCCCTCTCTCCACTGGGATTCTCTGCCTCTAAACCTATTACAGGGGCTGAGTCACTGGCTTACTGGTGCTCTTTCATGCCGTCCCTAGGAGGGGTGCGTCACTTGAGTGGGTTGAGTCACTGACGTGATCTTCCTGTCTGGGTTGGCACCCCCCCTTGGGTTGTGCCGTGGCGGAGATCTTTGTGGGCTATACTCGGCCTTGTCTCAGGATGGTAAGTTGGTGGTTGAAGATAATCCCTCTAGTGGTGTGGGGGCTGTGCTTTGGCAAAGTGAGTGGGGTTATATCCTTCCTGTTTGGCCCTGTCCGGGGGTATCATCGGATGGGGCCACAGTGTCTCCTGACCCCTCCTGTCTCAGCCTCTAGTATTTATGCTGCAGTAGTTTATGTGTCGGGGGGCTAGGGTCAGTTTGTTATATCTGGAGTACTTCTCCTGTCTTATCCGGTGTCCTGTGTGAATTTAAGTATGCTCTCTCTAATTCTCTCTTTCTCTCTTTCTTTCTCTCTCTCTCGGAGGACCTCAGCCCTAGGACCATGCCTCAGGACTACCTGGCATGATGACTCCTTGCTGTCTCCAGTCCATCTGGCCGTGCTGCTGCTCCAGTTTCAACTGTTCTGCCTGCGGCTATGGAACTCTGACCTGTTCACCGGACGTCCTACCTGTCCCAGACCTGCTGTTTTCAACTCTCTAGAGACCGCAGGAGCGGTAGAGATACTCTTAATGATCGGCTATGAAAAGCCAACTGACATTTACTCCTGAGGTGCTGACTTGCTGCGCCCTCGACAACTACTGTGATTATTATTATTTGACCATGCTGGTCATTTATGAACATTTGAACATCTTGGCTATGTTCTGTTATAATCTCCACTCGGCACAGCCAGAAGAGGACTGGCCACCTCTCATAGAGTTCCTCTCTAGGTTTCTTCCTAGGTTTTGGCCTTTCTAGGGGGTTTTTCCTAGCCACCGTGCTTCTACAGCTGCATTGCTTGCTGTTTGGGGTTTTAGGCTGGGTTTCTGTACAGCACTTTGAGATATCAGCTGATGTAAGAAGGGCTTTATAAATACATTTGATTTGATATGTTTTCTGACTGGTAAAACGTAATTTTTAAAAAACGTTTCTGAGAACGGAATTGAAGCTTTCGCCTGTTCTGGGAACATACATTTTTAGGTTGCGGTGAGGTTCTGAGAATGTTCTCCTGGGAGGTTTTATTCATGTTCTGAGAATAGAAATTATATGTTATTTGAAGCTAATTAAATAACGTTCTGAGAATATGTTTCAATAAGACTTCTAATAACACTGCTAGCTTAGTTTGGGTTAATAGTTTTGAAGCACAGATAGGACACATGGAAATTCACTTGCTTAGGCATTAATCATGCAAACACATTTCTTTTTAATTGTGGCACGGCGTCAGTGAGATTCTAACCTATTACCTTCTGTTCTCTATCTATGGAATTAGTCCACTGAGCCACCAGGATGGAGCTAGCATTAGAGGTCTTTACGGATCCACCTGTACCCGAATACCCGAGACCTGAGCAGGTTCAGATCCAGAATTCGAAATAATGTCATGCGTCTGGGTCAGATCTGATATGATTGTCACGGGTATGTGTAATTTTAACTGACCTTTCCGGTAGGAACAGTACAGATCCGAACGCGACAGCAGCAATAGAGAGAGAAATGTTATAATTTATGCTGCTGCTCGTGCTTTTCACGAGAGTGGAGCGTTGCTCGTGTAGCTTGTTGTTGTTGTTGGCCAATCATAAGTCATCATAGCGGCAATAGGCTAAGTTAGGAGATATCTAATCCTCCCTGGTCCCTGTGTCACTCGCTCACAGTATGGCCCCACCCCCGCCTGCTTGAGCGGCACCTCTCTCTCCCTCCTCTCACGCTTTATCAGCTCCGGCTAATAAAGTAGCTTAAAAAAAATGACTTTTCGCTGCTTCCCTCACTCGGATCTGACCGGTCTGGATTCAACCAGGTCTATACGGAATGGGATTAGTTGTGCTTGGGTCCATTCGGAACGGGTCTCTATATTTAAAAAATGTATTTAAGCTTATCGAGTCCGGATTGGAAAAGCCCCAGGGTCCAGTTTGGAACTGGTCCAACCTTTTGGACCTGTGAAGACCTCTAGCTAGCATGCCTTTTTTTTTTTTACTCCTACATAGCTGTTAATGTTAGTCCATTCAAACAGACCCCATTTCAAAGGAAACAAACACCCATTAAGATCAGGTGTGGCCAATGAGTGGGCGTGGCCAACACATCTGAACACATTTAACAAGAGAGAGGATAGAGAGAGTTTGACACTGAGAACAGTGTTTATGCTTTTAAAACATTAGAACGTTCTTTGAACATTAATGTTTTCTTGTGGTTTTAATGGAACGTTTTCTTAATGTTTTGAGAACATGACTTGAAATAGAACCATGAAGAAACCTTTAGAAAGCATTATGCTGAAGTACTGAAATTCCCACAGAAGAACGTTGTTTCTTAACATTCTCTGAACGTTCTGAGAACATGACTTTAAATAGAACCATGAGGAAACCTGAAGGAAACGTTATGCTGAAGTACTGAAATTCCCACCTAAGAAACATATGGTTCTCAGAACGTTATGTGCTAGCTGGGTATCCTGCACCATTCCCAGACCTTTGTGGGAACGGTGTATGCAAAATAACCATAGGACAACCACTCTCACCATGCTCTAAGAAACATATGGTTCTCAGAACATTACAGTATGTGCTAGCTGGATTATGCTTAGAAAACTAGCCTTTGCTTTACATACAGATATGGCTTCATTTTACATTTTATTCCACTCCTTGCCACTCCTGTCATTTGCCAAATATCATTAATGAGCTTGAGGAGATCAGAGGATTGGATCCTGATTCGATAACCTTCACAGGTATCATCCAATGTTTATGCAAATTAGACTAATAGGTCAAATTAACTGTTTTCTTTGGTCCCGCCTGGAAAACGATACCGGAGCATCGGCTCTCTAAGACAGCTTCTACCCCCAAGCCATGACTGCTCAATAGCCATAAGACTGATAAATAGTTAATGAAATGGTTACTCGGACTATCTGCATTGACCCTCTATGAACACTCACAAGACTATATACAGTATACACACTATATACATTCTCACACACACTACACTGACACTCACACAAAACCCACACACATACAGTACATATGCACACACACGTATACTGACACAACACACACAAATACATGGACACACAAATACACACACACGTTCACACATCATATGCTGCTGCTACTCTGTTCTTTCTTCTTACTCTTACTATTATCTATCCTGATGCCTAGTCTCTTTACTCTGACGTTATGTACAGTTGAAGTCGGAAGTTATCATACACCTTAACCAAATACATTTAAACTCAGTTTTTCATAATTCCTGACATTTAATCCTAGTAAAAATTCTCTGTCTTAGGTCAGTTAGGATCACCACTTTATTTTAAGAATGTGAAATGTCAGAATAATAGTAGAGAGAATGATTTATTTCAGCTTTTATTTCTTTCATCACATTCCCAGTGGGTCAGAAGTTTACATACACTCAATTAGGATTTGGTAGCATTGCCTTTAAATTGTTTAACTTGGGTCAAACGTTTTGGGTAGCCTTCCACAAGCTTCCCACAATAAGTTTGTCCCACTCCTCCTGACAGAGCTGTGTAACTGAGTCAGGTTTGTAGGCCTCCTTGCTCGCATATGCTTTTTCAGTTCTCTCACTCCAATACCTTGACTTTGTTGTCCTTAAGCCATTTTGCCACAACTTTGGAAGTATGCTTGGGGTCATTGTCCATTTGGAAGACCCATTTGCGACCACGCTTTAACTTCCTGACTGATGTCTTGAGATGTTGCTTCAATATATCCACATACATTTCCTGCCCCTATTTTGTGAAGTGCACCAGTCCCTCCTGCAGCAAAGCACACCCACAACAAGAAGTGTGGCTTCTTCCTTGCTGAGTGGAAGAAGGTTAACCTTTCAGGTTATGTTGATATAGGACTCGTTTAACTGTGGATATAGATACTTTTGTACCTGTTTCCTGCAGCATCTTCACAAGGTCCTTTGCTGGTGTTCTGGGTTCTGATTTGCACTTTTCGCAACAAAGTATGTTCATCTCTAGGAGACAGAACGCATCTCCTTCCTGAGCGGTATGACGGCTGTGTGGTCCCATGGTGTTTATACTTGTGTACTATTGTTTGTACAGATGAACGTGATACCTTCAGGCGTTTGGAAATTTCTCCCAAGGACAAACCAGACTTGTGGAGGTCTACATTCTTTTTCTGAGGTCTTGGCTGATTTCTTTTGATTTTCCCATAATGTCAAGCAAAGAGGCACTGAGTTTGAAGGTAGGCCTTGAAATACATCCACAGGTACACCTCCAATTGACTCAAATTATGTCAATGAGCCTATCAGAAGCCTCTAAAGCCATGACATCATTTTCTGGAATTTTCCAAGCTGTTTAAAGGCACAGTCAACTTTGTGTACGTAGACTTTTGACCCACTGGAATTGTGATACAGTGAATTATAAGTGAAATAATCTGTCTGTAAACAGTTGTTGGAAAAATGACTTGTGTCATGCACACAGTAGATGTCCTAACCGACTTGCCAAAACTACTGTTTGTTAAACAAAACATTTTTTTAGTGGTTGAAAAACGAGTTTGAATCACTCCTACCTAAGTGTATGTAAACTTCCGACATCAACTGTACATATCTACCACAAATACCTTGTACCCCTGCACATTGATCTGGTACTGGTACTCCCTGTATACATCTTCATTCTTGTTTTTTATTCCTCTTTCATTACTATTTATCATGTGTTTTTTTTTTACTCAGCATCGTTGGGAAGGGCTCGTAAGCAAGCATTTCACAGAAAAGTCATTGTATTCAGCATTTGTGACAAATGCAATTTGATTTGATTTTGAACATCGCCAAATGTGTCCGTTTCTTTAAATGTGCAATTAGAAAGTATAGTCTCTAGGCCTATTTAATGAAACCCTAGTGCTGTTGACGTAGGCAACAGATCACAACAGCTCAGTACATCACTGGGGCCAAGCTTCCTGCCATCCAGGACCTCTATACCAGGCGGTGTCAGAAGAAGGCCCTAAAAATTTCCTGGAGCGCCAAGTCTAGGTCCAAGAGGCTTCTAAACAGCTTCTACCCCCAAGCCATAAGACTCCTGAATGTCTAATCAAATGGCTACCCTTTTACACTCTGTTATTATCTATGCATAGTCACTTTAATAAACCTACCTTCATATACAAATTATCTCAATTTCTTCGACTCACCGGTGCCCCCGTACATTGACTCTGCACCGGTACCCCCTCTATATAGCCTCGCTATTGTTATTTTACTGCTGCTCTTGTTTGTTACTTTTATTTCTTATTCTTATTTTTTTCTGTTTGTTTTTTTAAACGGCATTGCTGGTTAAGGGCTTGTAAGTAAGCATTTCACTGTTGTATTCAAGGCATGTGACAAATACAATTTGATTTGATTTGACAAAGCAGGGAATCCCCAATTTCCCACTGAGCTCCTTTTTGGAAATGGCGAGTTCACTTTCTTATCCATGACGTTAGTGACCAACCGCGCTGTTCAGCGTTGGAGCCCAGCAGCTCACATCTGCAGGATGGGGGGCCTTTTCATTAGGAGGGGCCTCTAACGTGGATCGCTAAAATAATGATTATGATCAATTACATTTCCTCAATTTATATATATATAAGACCTATGGGGACACCTACTGTATACATTTGGCAGCCAAACACGAGTGATCACTGTAGCCTTTTATCGTCTAGACATGATTAAATATCCACCAGGCTTCCGTCATCGACTCAACTGAATTAAAAAAAGAATTACAGGGGACAGTTTGGAAAAACAATTTTTTCTTTTCTTCTCTGTAATAAAGTCGAATCTGGGATAACAATGACATAACCAAAGTGTCTAGTAATACTATAGCTCTCTCTCTCGCCCCCCTTCAAGCATTCCTTGTAAATTCATTTGATAGGCTACATTATTTTAGCATTATGCTATAATGTAGCCTAGGCCTACTTTCCGATGGACTATAGCCAAGATTTGAAGGTGAGCCTTGGTTTTGAATACGTTTTTAAGAAAGTAGAAATGTTAGTGTGTGTCTGAGGTGCACTGGTGGCTTTGATTGATGCACAGCAAAATCAATGGTGTACATTTAACTTGGAAAGTGTAAAATGTTCACAATTTTCAGTAAACATTTGAGTCCCACTGTACCGGTTTAAAAATAACACCTTTGAAAGTGTTAAAGATTTAACTCTGTTGTGGTGTTCCCCATTTAATATAAAGTGTAAAATGTACGCTATTTTCAGTGTAGGCCGACTAAAATAACACTATTTGATAGTGTTGAAGATTTAACTCTGTTGCCGTGTTCCCCATTCAACTCTTAAAGTGATCAAATGAACTTGATTGAGATGTTTGCATATCTCTACTGTAGAGTAATACGCAACACCTACAGTGTCACGCTGGTATAATGGATCGGGAGACAGGCGCAGGAATGCGTAATATATATATATATTTTTCTTTATCCAAATTACAGCGTGCCATGTAAAGGCAAAGGGGACGGAGACCGACTAAACAAACACGTATACAAAACACAGGGTTGAAACCCAAACAAAAGAGCGAGGAGTACCTCTAATAAATACACGGGACGAGACCCGAAAACACAAGCGCACACTGATCCAACACGGGACGAGACCCGTAATCATCTATGCACAATACAAGCGGCACGAAAGCCAAAACAACAAGGCACAGGTACTCACACGACCAACGGACATTGGAACAATAATCGACACCCCAATGGTGAAACAAAGGGCGCATTTCTACAAATACAATCAGTGAGGAATTGGAACCATGTATGCCACAGAATGAGCAACAGTACCTGAGGGATCTGTGACATACAGTGTAAAACACAACACTTAATTTAGAGTAAACTGGACTCACTCTGCTTAGTGCTGACGCTGTTAAACTTTTCTCAGTGTAAGAAATTAACACCTGTAGTGATACAGTAAATCATTTTTGGGTGTTGTTTAAAAACGATGGTGTAAAGCCTAATTTGCCTTTTCTTTTCAAGGAAATTTCAATATGAGACATCATTAGGATATCCAAAAGTTCGAATTTTTATTCACCCGCTGCCTGCATTCAGAATGACCATCAGGGTTAGGAAAGTTGATAACAAGACTACCTAAACCATTTAACCTGGAAAAACCATTTCAGTAACAGGTGCTAACTGTTACTCTAACTAACTGATTTGATTAGTTTAGAAAAATATATGTTATTTGTCTTAGTGTAGCATATGATTAATCAATCAATGTACATGCAAAAACACAGATACTATAAACAATCATTACAAAATCTACTTGCAGTAGTGCATTCTGGGAAATATGATAATGTCAGGTGGTTTTGTTGGGCTGTTTTACTCTCCAAAGTGTAAAACAATAACTCTGGTTATTAACACCAACACTAGGGGGTTATTTTAGACCACTGGGTGTTAATTTCACTCTTACAGCGTGAATTTAACTCCTGAATCAACACTAGAAATGTTATACCAAAAAAATCAACACTGGTCAATTTGCTGTGTAGGTCCTTTTAGGGTTTGTTTGTTTTTCCTAAAGTAGCCTGTCTGGACTCCATCTCTTAATAAGAGAGGAGGGACAAATAATAGAACTGAAATGAGCATTACAACATTTTACAAACGTAGGCCTAAGCAAGTCATGATGATCAGCATATGTGCGAGGAACGACGAGAGGTGGCAGGTTTGCATTTCTTTCCTCTCATTAATGGGATGCAACTGAAGCAAACTTGGCTCGATTGAATCGTGTAGGCAAATATTTCCCATATCATTATTTCTCTCTCTCATTATGGAGTCCTCTAGACGCTTTGAACAACATGATCTTCATTGACACTGCCTTCTCACGAGAGAATGATCGCAGCAGGTCAGAAGGGTGTTGTTGTTTGTCGTTCTTATTGCACCAAATTTGCAAGCACATAAATGTTGTAATGGAAAATATTTGTGTTGTTTTCAACTACCGATCAGCAACTGTAGTAAATCCAGCTGCATATCTCTTTGACAAATGACAGGAGTGGCAAGTAATGAAATGTTAGCTAAAACTGAAAAACGTCATTATTTGAAGTTCAACACACACATTGACACTGTCCCCTCTGGCGCCCTCCCTGTCCCCTCTCTCACCTGAACCGCCTGGCTCTCTGTAGGGGCGGTGCCAAGAGAAGTGGGTGGGGCCTGACTGCTTGTGGGCGTGGTGCTGTCTGTTGTCGTCATGGCGATGACCACTGAAGCGGCGACGTTGTTGTTGGCAACTGTTGTAACTGCTTTGGTGTTAGAGGTGACAGTGACAGTAGCAGCAGTCCCATTGGTCTCACTCTCTCCTCCTCCCTCTGTCTTTTCAGGGCTCTGCCTGTCCATCATGCTGCTGGTTAAACTAAGCTACTGTCTGTATCACTGGGCCAACTGGAAAGGACACACAGAAAACACCTCTCTCAGTCTGTAGCCTAAACATATTTGTACATATTTGATTTGACATATGGGATGCTGGATGTATTTTTTGGAAAATAACATTTATATCTGGTGCCCTAAATTGTTCAGTAAAAAATAAATCCCACCTACATCCCTAAGAGAATATTTGTTGGGACAAAATGTTGCTGATAAATTGTCCCGTCATAAAATACATCTAATTATAGATGCATATGCCTATCTATAACAATGTCAATGACAATTTAGTGCTGGGTGCGTTTGAACACACTTGAGAAACGGGGCCTATAGCACTGGCTCGAACGGATGTGATGGGTATTGCTTGACCGGACCAAGAGAGCGCTTCTCGCGCGGCTATAAATCTAGAGGTTGATTGAAGTGAACTTTCCATGCTCTGTGTGCACATTCTCCTTATTTCTTACAACCTTAAATCGAAGAAAAATATTATATTTACATTTATAGGCCTTAAAATCACAAACGGGACATTTGGGCCAACGGCGTCACAAAAAAAAAATCATTTAATTAAAGATCTATAGATATGAAGGCCCCCCAAGCTATGTCCCTGGATCCTGGTCACTAGAGTAGGCTATTTGTCTTAGTCATAAAGCATTCTTAGCAAAAGTGTAATATATTTGAATGAAATGTGTTTAATAAGTCTCGAGCTGTATTAATTGCATGTGTTTAGGACTACTTAACATTTCAACTGACCTATTACATTTATTGAACGGTAATGGTCAGTAGGAAATAGCAAATCAGAAACCGGGGCTTGTACGCCTAAACAAGGAATTGTACTAAAATTAGGTCGAACTTATGTCGGCCTATTCATATTAAAGTTCTAATCAAGCAGTTGTTCGTTAGTTTTTTTCATTTGATTTTCTGCGTTTTCAACGAAATCAATTCAGTTTTGTTAATTTCTTTGTCATAATGGAAGGGCATTTCTGTTTTTGAATTTCTCCCCATATGACCATGACATTTTCCAAGTTTCTCCATGTATGAAATTATCGAAATTCAATAGCCTATAGCCTAAAATAAATAGATCAGAAATGTATTTTGATAAAGCCTCTGCGCATGGATGTCATGTTGATTAGTATAGCCTACTCGTCAGGTTTATATGCCCTACACATAAAAATACTGGAAGAATCTGAAAAACAGGCCATATCAAACTACATTTATCCAGTATTTGAATTGTTGAATGAAATTGAAAGAAAATTACACAAACCTACCAAAAATAATGGCCTAGTTTGAAATAGGCTATTTTGTCCACATTTTTTACATGTAGCCTAATTTGTGTAAATAAAGTAGAGCCTACTTTAATTTGCTCATAACATTTTGGTAAAAAGGGACAATTTGAGACATAATAGATTGCTGATATTGATTATGTTCCAATTCCTGGTGCTAAACTATTTCACGTATGTAATATGTATGTAGTTTTAGTGCGACACCCCCATAATGCTCAACCGAGAAAATATTCCAAACCCTATAGCCACAACCATGCACTGACAAAAAGCAGACTGGTTAAATGTACACACATTTTCATTCAGCAATAGCAATGCATCAAATCCGTTATGCAATTTAAAATCTATGAACAATTGTCGTTATCGTGTGCGGAATGCATCTAATTGGGCAATTCATGCATTGGGCTACAGTCACCCCTTTTGGCCTTTTCTCGATGGATGTGCAGTGCTGGCAACTATAGGCTGCAGTAACCTAGCTATACGATCATTTATTTATTCATTATACTAAAACAAAATCGTATAATAATTATATTATGTTTGGGCATCATCCTCTATTTCCTCGGCCAATTCTATGGCCACCGATAAGAGCCTTATATATGCACCATGCACAATCGTTCACCTATCATTAGCGTTACCTGGCTGGATTTGTTATTAGACCTGACCCATGGCGAAGTGACCGAACGAAAACCCACCGGTTCAGACTGTCACAATCCCAGTCATGTTCTAATGCGTCAAGCCTGTAATGCTAAAATGGAGAGAAAAACAAACGGGCCGGACGGAATGAAAACCCAGACACAGCACCACTTGCAGCGCGGGAGGACCTTATACAGTAGAGCAAGAGGGGTTAGTGTGAAAATTGATTTTTATAAAGCTCTTTTCTCATTTTGGAGACTCAGTCAAGGTTTTACTCAGCATGCAACAAACAACAAATATCAAGTCAAGTTCAGGCTGTGTCACGAAACGCATTATAAAGGTACCATTGTGGAGTCTGGGGTCCCATATCTACATAGTAATTATTTTACTGGCAGTATCTACTGTAACACTATCACCACTAGGGGGCGCACGACTCGGGAAAAGAAACCCCAGCTTTTCCTCAGTCCTCAGCATATATATATATATACACTGCTCAAAAAAATAAAGGGAACACTTAAACAACACAATGTAACTCCAAGTCAATCACACTTCTGTGAAATCAAACTGTCTACTTAGGAAGCAACACTGATTGACAATAAATTTCACATGCTGTTGTGCAAATGGAATAGACAAAAGGTGGAAATTATAGGCAATTAGCAAGACACCCCCAAAAAAGGAGTGATTCTGCAGGTGGTGACCACAGACCACTTCTCAGTTCCTATGCTTCCTGGCTGATGTTTTGGTCACTTTTGAATGCTGGCGGTGCTCTCACTCTAGTGGTAGCATGAGACGGAGTCTACAACCCACACAAGTGGCTCAGGTAGTGCAGTTCATCCAGGATGGCACATCAATGCGAGCTGTGGCAAGAAGGTTTGCTGTGTCTGTCAGCGTAGTGTCCAGAGCATGGAGGCGCTACCAGGAGACAGGCCAGTACATCAGGAGACGTGGAGGAGGCCGTAGGAGGGCAACAACCCAGCAGCAGGACCGCTACCTCCGCCTTTGTGCAAGGAGGTGCACTGCCAGCGTCCTGCAAAATGACCTCCAGCAGGCCACAAATGTGCATGTGTCAGCATATGGTCTCACAAGGGGTCTGAGGATCTCATCTCGGTACCTAATGGCAGTCAGGCTACCTCTGGCAAGCACATGGAGGGCTGTGCGGCCCCACAAAGAAATGCCACCCCACACCATGACTGACCCATCGCCAAACCGGTCATGCTGGAGGATGTTGCAGGCAGCAGAACGTTCTCCACGGCGTCTCCAGACTCTGTCATGTCTGTCACATGTGCTCATGTGCTCAGTGTGAACCTGCTTTCATCTGTGAAGAGCACAGGGCGCCAGTGGCAAATTTGCCAATCTTGGTGTTCTCTGGCAAATGCCAAACGTCCTGCACGGTGTTGGGCTGTAAGCACAACCCCCACCTGTGGACGTCGGGCCCTCATACCACCCTCATGGAGTCTGTTTCTGACCGTTTGAGCAGACACATGCACATTTGTGGCCTGCTGGAGGTCATTTTGCAGGACGCTGGCAGTGCACCTCCTTGCACAAAGGCGGAGGTAGCGGTCCTGCTGCTGAGTTGTTGCCCTCCTACGGCCTCCTCCACGTCTCCTGATGTACTGGCATGTCTCCTGGTAGCGCCTCCATGCTCTGGACACTACGCTGACAGACACAGCAAACCTTCTTGCCACAGCTCGCATTGATGTGCCATCCTGGATGAACTGCACTACCTGAGCCACTTGTGTGGGTTGTAGACTCCGTCTCATGCTACCACTAGAGTGAGAGCACCGCCAGCATTCAAAAGTGACCAAAACATCAGCCAGGAAGCATAGGAACTGAGAAGTGGTCTGTGGTCACCACCTGCAGAATCACTCCTTTTTTGGGGGTGTCTTGCTAATTGCCTATAATTTCCACCTTTTGTCTATTCCATTTGCACAACAGCATGTGAAATTTATTGTCAATCAGTGTTGCTTCCTAAGTGGACAGTTTGATTTCACAGAAGTGTGATTGACTTGGAGTTACAATGTGTTGTTTAAGTGTTCCCTTTATTTTTTTGAGCAGTGTATATATATATATATATATATATTTTTATATATATGTATATATATATATATATGTGTGTGTGTGTGTTTTATTGTCACAGACACTGGATAGGTGCAGAACGGGGCAAATGTGTTGTTTTTACATATATAATTACCATACATAAATCATGATTAGGCTATGTTGATCAGACAGAGAAATGCTGGTATGTGTCATGCTCATGTGTTGTTTCTCAAATCAAGTCAAATCAGAGGTTATTAGTTACATGCACCGAATACAACAGCTGTAGCCCTTACAGTGAAATGCTTACTTACGAGCCCCTAAC
Organism: Salvelinus namaycush; assembly: GCF_016432855.1. Classification (NCBI taxonomy): domain Eukaryota; kingdom Metazoa; phylum Chordata; class Actinopteri; order Salmoniformes; family Salmonidae; genus Salvelinus; species Salvelinus namaycush. The sequence goes on from NC_052331.1 coordinate 838,748, forward strand.
CAACAATGCAGTTAAAAAAAATACGGATAAGAATAAGAAATTAAAGTAACAAGTAATTAAAGAGCAGCAGTAAAATAACAATAGCGGGACTATATACAGGGTGGTACCGGCACAGAGTCAATGTGCGGGGGCACTGGTTAGTTGAGGTAATATGTACATGTAGGTAGAGTTATTAAAGTGACTATGCATAGATGATAACAACAGAGTAGCAGTGGTGTGCAAGAGGGGGGGGCAACGCAGATAGCCTGGGTAGCCATTTGATTAGGTGTTCAGGAGTCTTATGGCTTGGGGGTAGAAGCTGTTTAGAAGCCTCTTGGACCTAAACTTAGCGCTCCAATACTGCTTGCCGTGCGGTAGCAGAGAGAACAGTCGATGACTAGGGTGGCTGGAGTCTTTGAACATTTTTAGAACCTTCCTCTGACACCGCCTGATATAGACATCCTGGATGGCAGAAAGCTTGTCCCCAGTGATGTACTGGGCCGTTCGTACTACCCTTTGTGGTGTCTTGCGGTCGGAGGCCGAGCAGTTGCCATACCAGGCAGTGATGCAACCACTCAGGATGCTCTCGATGATGCAGCTGTAGAACATTTTGAGGATCTGAGGACCCATGCCAAATCTTTTCAGTCTCCTGAGGGGGAATAGGTTTTGTCGTGCCCTCTTCACGACTGTCTTGGTGTGCTTGGACCACGTTAGTTTGTTGGTGATGTGGACACCAGGGAACTTGAAGCTATCAACCTGCTCCACTGCAGCCCCGTCGATGAGAACGGGGGCGTGCTCGGTCCTCTTTTTCCTGTAGTCCATAATCATCTCCTTTGTCTTGATCACGTTGTTGTCCTGGCACCACACGGCCATGTCTCTGACCTCCTCCCTATAGACTGTCTCGTCATTGTCGGTGATCAGACCTACCACTGTTGTGTCATCGGCAAACATAATGATGGTGTTGGGGTCGTGCCTGGCCGTGCAGTCATGAGTGAACAGGGAGTACATGAGGGGACTGAGCACGCACCCCTGATCTGTTGGGGCGATATGACAATTGGAGTGGGTCTAGGGTTTCTGGGATAATGGTGTTGATGTGAGCCATGACCAGCCTTCGAAGCACTTCATGGCTACAGACATGAGTGCTACTTGTCGGTGGTCACTCTATGACTGTAAAGTAGTTTTGTATGAGAAAGGCAGCCTAAGCGATCCATTTGTAAAAAATATGAATTTCAGTTCAATAACTAAATTTCCAACTACCACATTATATTTTCATAGAAAATATATTATATGTATAAATGGCCATATACAAATGTTCCCATGGACAACACAAACGCCCTTGCATTTCATTTGGTACAATAGGAATCATGAACACATTCACATTTACAGAACTGTGTTAAAAGTAACATTTACTCCTTGTCTATCATTACAATATTTGATATTCATATGATTCGCCTTAAATATGTTCCATTTTCCGAATATGATCTACGATCAGACAGTATCTTCTTGTTTAGTTTGTTGATTCAAATATTCTTTGGCCCCTCCTACATTCCGCCAATGGATTCGTCCGTCGTGAGGCCTTTTTGCAGTAGGGAGTGTTGTTTGGCGGACTCCTGAAGTTGTACACTACTTTGTCTGGATTTCGTAAAATTAAGAAGACTCAAATTGTTCGTTTCCATAGCTAGTCAGCTATCTAATTGTTTTATCTATCGAGGCAAGTTACAGAGGTTATTGTTTTGGGCGTGGTACACAGCTAAGTTTGTCGCAGCCAGAAGGAAATCATCTTCGGCGAGTTCCGATTCCGAGGGCTTATGATGCCGACGTTGCGGGACAGCACCATGTCTCACCCCTGCGAAAACCCTCACCAAGTCCGGGTAAAAGCTTATTACAAAGGGTAAGTAGACGGTTAGGGTTTGTGTGAGTTGTATCGTAATAAAGCACTTCGTTATTTGACTCGTTAGGAACTTGGGCTAGGCTTTATTAGCCAGACAGTTAGCTTTTTAGCTAAGTTAGCTCGCTAGTTAACGTTATAAACTTGACAGACAAGTGAAACTGTCCAGAAATGTAGTTCGTTTGCTGTTGCTAACTTACCTAGCTACTTAATGTTGGCCAGTATTAGTTAGCATGCACGTTCCCAATATGAATCTACTTTTAGTAAGTGAAGTTTCTTCCATTGTTTATGGCTTAGTAGCTAGCTACAGGTTCTGAGACATGACGAAGCTACATTGAATTTACTAGTTCACTAGCTAGCTAAATGGTAACTTTAACCAGTATGCTGATGTTTTTGATGATGCTAGCTGGATGTTTGATACTCATCACGTGTCCTCATATAGCCGTACTGTACTGAACCTGGTTAGTTATTGTTGTCACAGCTCAAATTACACTATTACAATAATTGATGTAAAGCAAACTTTGACAACATCCTGTGACATTATTATTATGAGGCTCACATTGGATGTAATCTCGGATTCGTTTTCTTATCTTTGACATAGATAGGTGAGAGTTTACAACAATTAGAGATACTTAATGTTCATGACATGATTATGCGACTATTTGGGGTGTAGCTAGTTATTTATAGTCAGTGAATAGTGGACCTAGTAATTGTATTCAGAGATGGAAATCATTTGTCACACACAGGTGTTGCCATGACACTTCTTGCTGTGTGATGGAGTCTGTGATTGTTGTTTTTCCCAAAAGAGAGACTGGCCAAACGTGTATTACCAGCCAGACCTGTTGTATTTCCCACTCACTCTAATTACCGCCCTGCCAGCACTCTATTGTCCCTGGATACTTACATGTTTTTTTTATGGAGACAAAAGCATCCAAAATATTTCTGAGATCAATGCCTTGGAAGGTCAAGTATGTGGGGAATCTGGGATGAAACATTTCATTGGTTGGTCAAGTACAGTGTTGGGTCACACATCATCAAGCCAGCTAGGCAGGCCTTAAATCAGCATTGGCGGTTGTACATGTACATTTGCGAAGGATGGGGGTGAAGGGAATTTTTGTGGAATAGCTCATCTCTGTTAGCCTACATCCAATCAGATTGAAACAGAACAATTCAATTGGATCCAGGCTAGGCCTACATCATACAGTAATTGGCTCTCGTCCGAATCTCATTTATGATTCTAACCATCAAGCCTGCTCCTTTATGTCTGCTGCACTTTCTATCAGAGTCATATAATGTATACATGGCTCTGCTTTGACTGCACAGTGTGCCAGGGTTTCCCGTACTCGGGACGTCAAGGGGTGCACATTTAGTTTTTTGACCTAGCCCTACACAGCTGACTGAACTACTCAAATCATCAATCTTTTATAATTTGAATATGCTGTGTAGTGTTAGGGCAAAAAAACTAAACTGAAGACAGAGTTTGGGAAACGCTGCAGTATGCATTCATACTGTCCTATAATAATGGCCAGTTTGACAGAAGAGAGATGGCGGTAACGAGAACTGCCCTCTAGCTCCGTTCACTTTCATAGTCTCATTCACACAGACCCACACTGCTGTCAGCCAGCTTTCCAGTCAAGGCTAGCAGTAGGCAGGGTCTGGTGACATGTGGTGTCAGGCTGTGGCAGTCTCTGCTTGTCACTGTCATTACTCTTTATTGACACATAGAGGGAGTAGTGGTTAGAATAGAGGTAGTAGTGGTTAGAATAGAGGGAGTAGTGGTTAGAATAGAGGGAGTAGTGGTTAGAATAGAGGGAGTAGTGGTTAGAATAGAGGGAGTAGTGGTTAGAATAGAGGGAGTAGTGGTTAGAATAGAGGGAGTAGTGGTTAGAATAGAGGGAGTAGTGGTTAGAATAGAGGCATGGCAGCTGGTAACAGATACTGGATGCAATGATGATACAATAAGCTTAGTAACTATTCATATATATAGCACATTTGAGTAATGATACAGCAACCTGTTTCCAATTATTTTAAGTCACCTGACTGACAGTGGAATGTTCATAGAATGTTCCAGGAACTCATCAAGTTTCTGGTTTTAAGGCGTACACTCGTAAATATTTTTATATCTCTAGGCCCATTTGTAAGCCTGTCTGCTGTCTTAGTTTTAACGCAACATTCATTTGTCTCAGGAGTTTCAATGTCACCACCAAACATCAGCTGCTATCAACTTCCTCTTTGTAAAGTAAACATTATGACGCATGAGCAATGAACAACATAGCACTGCAGTGTTTCCCCTAGGATTTCTTTCAGCAGCGGTGGCAAAGTTGGGGGAGGGGGGGATTTTACACAATTCTACACATTTTGCCATGGTGATGAGTACATTTTATAGTTTAAAGCTGGTTTCCTGCAAGTCTACACATTTTGCCATGGCGTATGCTGTGTTCTTATGCTGTCTGAGTGACTCAAACATTATAACTAAATCAATGGGGGCCCCCATGTCATGTTTTTTTTGGATTTCTTGATTATCCTTGACCGTCTATTTTTTGTTTTTTTCTCAAAGATCTTATTTAAAAATATATTGTTCCATTATCTTTTCTATATACTTTATATATGAATTTAGTCATTTTTAAGTTTACACTGAAAATGTTTTACCATTCCGAAGGTTTATAATTTTAAAAAATACATAAAAAAAAGTGGGCCTTCCGAGTGCCACTAGAGATTCTGGGTTCAAGTCCCAGTCGCAGCCGGCCGCAAACCGGGAGACCTATGGGGCAGCGCACAATTGGCCCAGCGTCGTCCGGGTTAGGGGAGTGTTTGGCCGGCAGGGATGTCCTTATCCCATCGCGCACTAGTGACTCCTATGGCAGGCCTGGCGCAGTGCACGCTGACAAGACTGTAACTACCAATTGGATACGGGGTTAAAAAAAGGGGGTAAAAATGTATACAATTATTTATTTTTTTAATGTATTTTTGGCGGCCACAATTTAGTCGATTGTTTTGTCAATAGGCTGTTGGTCGACCAAGATGTTTTTTAGTCGAGCAGTCTAAAAATATATTTTTTATGGCACACGAGACACCCGTCTGATCAGAGGACTAATGCATTCCGAAGGCCGTGGGGATGGCACACCAGTAGTACATTTACTGTTAATTCTCGGTAATTTCTGTTAATGTATTCACTATATTTTTTGTATTTTACCATTCTCATTGTTGGAGTGGTCTCGTTGTTTGCAGCGCGCACAAGCTATTCTACAATTGTGAGAAACATGTTTTGGTTTATTTCATTCCATTTACGAGTTTTGTCCATTTATTTATTGCCTTTTGTTTGGAGCGCTCCTGTCAATGTTGCGTAAGGACTCACACCTGATTACGCATTGAAGTAGGCCAAGGATACCTGACCTGTGTACAAATGTAGGCCTATAATTGTGCCCATTTAGGGATCTGATTGTCTTAACTCGCCACTGCTAATGGCCAGTAAATGAAGTGTTTTTACGTCCATTGAGAATAACAATAGTTCCTCAGAATAGCCTATTTGAAAAATCTTTCCTGCTCTCTCTCTTTCGATAACCATGCGGCGTGAAAGGGAAAAAAATGTAATGCTCTGATCCAGTGGAAACATCATAAAATAGGTCTACCCGATGAACTCTTATCCCTTGGGCAAAAAAGTTACTTTTTAGGTTTGTATTATTTGCATTTCGATTTGGATAGAATCGTGATTGATTAACCACATGACAATGATTGAGATACGAAGACATTTATAAATTTATCAAAACTGTTCTACGAAAAGGTATGCTATTACCAATAAGCATTATCACCTGTACCCCAACTAATGCAGCACAGTGGCTATAAATAAATAACTAAAGCATGGGGTTGGCCAAATATGATCTTTTAACTAGTGAAGTAGATTATTATTATATTTTACCCTATAAAACTTTTACCTGTATAAGGGTTGAAAATGGCAGATTTGGACACTAATAAGTGCCTAAATTGGAACGCAGTGACTGTACAGTAACATGCCATAAATGACGTCACAGCTCAGGCTCTGCGATTCATAGTGTTGTATTGGTTTTGACTAACAGCCGTTCTGAACTTGAGCACCTTACTCGACAAGAAGTTACCCCCATCCCTCCCTTCAATTTTTTGTTGTTGTCTGAGTGAGGGAAATGCTGTAAATTTAAGAGGACTCTATGTATTCTGGAGGATGAGACATTGAGGATTTTAAATAATACAGCTTTGATATCATACAAGCAAGCCAAACACCCGTCCAAATGTGCACTTCACATTTCCATATCACAAAACTCATGCCATATACCGTGTCATAGTTTAATCACTATGTTTGATGCACCGTTGGACATGGCATCATACCCTGGGTTGTTTTAACGGAATGAGCCTATGTTTGTCTATTGTGAAGAACATTTGCAGCGGAACACGCACCTGAGCGCACGAGAGTTTTCTTTCAACCAACCAAAATGTTTTACAGCTGTCCGGTGGCTGGTCTCAGACAATCCCGCAGGTGAAGAAGCCGGATGTGGAGGTCCTGGGGTGGTGTGGTTACACATGGTCTGTGGTTGTGAGGCCGGTTGGACGTACTGACAAATTCTTTAAAACAACATTGGAGGTGGCTTGTGATAGAGAAATGAATGTTCAATTCTCTGGCAACAGCTTTGGTGGACATTCTTGCAGGCAAGCATGCCAACTGCACGCTCCCTCAACTTGAAACATCTCTGACATTGGTGTGTGACAACTGCACATTTTAGTGGCCTTTTATTGTCCCCAGCACAAGGTGCACCTGTGTAATGAGCGTGCCGTTTAATCAGATTCTTGATATGCCATACCTGTCAGGTGGATGGATTATCTTGGCAATTGAGAAATGCTCACTAACAGGGATGTAAAGAAATTTGTGCACAGCATTTGAGAGAAATAAGCTTTTTGTGCGTATGGAACATGTCTGGGCTCTTCTATTATATCTCATGAAACATGGGACCAACACTTTATATGTTGAATTTATAGTTTTGGTCAGCATTATTGAAGTGCATGGAAATTACTTAGGAACTGAGCATACTTTGGAGAGGCGTGTGGCCACTTTGAGACACCAGTTAGTCCTCTCACACAAACCCTTGATAATTTTGTTTTATGGTGCACCTACCAAGCGTTTTCCAGTAATATTCTTATGTCACTGAATGTATTCCGATTATTTTCAGATTTTGTTATCAACAAATGCGGCACGAAGTACCATAAATGTAAAATGCACATAAAATCAAGTGTAATGTTTGGATTCAGTCTTGAGCTGTTGTGTCCTCAACTTTGTGCTAATAATTTCCCCATAATCTCCAAACTGTTCGCTTTCTATTACTACCATTATTTTCATATTTCTAATGTAGTAAACATTTCAATTTAGCTCTATCCATATAGGCCAATTCCCACGAGTGTAAAGGGTTAAAAACACGTTCCTGAACTTTGGCGACTAGGATGTTTTTTCTTTAAACCTCATGCCTAGGGCTGGATGTGTCTATGTGGAGTTCATATATGCATAAGCAATTAGCCACAAAATCCCTTGTTTGAATGTGACATTTTATCCTGCATTTTCCCCCATGTGGGCTAGCTCCCTTGCAATTCGAGTTCCAGCCAATGAGTTTCAGCCCCTCGCCATTTAAGTGATGGCTAGCAAGATGCACACACAGTAGAGGGAGAGCATCTCATTCCCCAAAAAGTTATTGACATTTTCTGGATTGACTGAACTTAATTTCTTAAAATAATGATGGACTGTCGTTTCTCTTTTCTTATTTGAGCTGTTCTTGCCATAATATGGATTTGGGTCTTTTACCAAATAGGGCCATTTTCTCTATACCACCTCTACCTTGTCACAACACAACTGATTGGCTCAAACGCAATAAGAAGGAAAGAAATTACATAACTGAACTTTTAAGAAGGCACACCTGTTAATTGAATTGCATTCCAGGTGACTACATCATGAAGCTGGTTGAGAGAATGCCAAGAAAGCTGTCAACAAGCTATCATCAAGGAAAAGGGTGGCTACTTTAAAGAGTCTCAAATATAAAATGTTTTAATTTGTTAAGCCCGTGTGTAGAAAACATTCCAATATGCAAAGGAGGATATCGCATATTTCTACCTTTTGTGTATCTATTTAGGATACATCACCATAAAGAGAATGCCATTCATGTAGACGGAGTATACCAAACATTAGGAACACCTTCCTTGTATTAAGTTGGCACACACAATCCATGTTTCAAGGCTTAAAATAATTATTTAACCTGTCTCCTCCCCTTCATCTACACTGATTGAAGTGGGTTTAAGTGACATCAAAGAGGGATCATAGCTTTCACCTGTGTTCACCTGGTCAGTCTGTCATGGAAAGAGCCATTGTTTTCATGTTTTTTACACTCTGTGTATATTTAATCTGAACACATGTTTGTCGTGTCAAAACAGCAAACCAATCAACTTGTGTACTATCCAGGTACCAACTGTTAAGTTGTCCATTTTGAACCTGTAATCGAACCCACAATTGCTGATGCTCCAGATACTCAACTAGTCTAAAGAAGGACAGTTTTATTGCTTCTTTAATCAGATCAACAGTTTTCAGCTGTGCCAACATAATTGCAAAAGGGTTTTATAATGATCAATTAGCCTTTTAAAATAATAAACTTGGATTAGCTAACACAACGTGCCATTGGTACACCGGAGTGATGGTTTCTGATAATGGGCCTCTGTACACCTATGTAGATATTCCATAAAAAAATCGGTTTCCATCTACAATAGTCATTTCTAACATTAACAATGTCCACACTGTATTTCTGATCAATTTGATGTTATTTTATTGGACAAAAAACAAGGGAATTTCTTAGTGACCCCAAACTTTTTAACGTTAGCGTATGTAATGTGTGTGCAATGCTGTCTCGACTAATATGCATATGCAGCTGTAGTTTTTATTAAACTCCATTCTAGGATACATGACACCCACGCATCTTTCTATCTACATACTTTTATTTGGGTTTCTACCCGAAGTAGGCTATATGATTGAATGTTTCATTAAGCCTGCTGCTAGTTACTTGAAATCAGACATATAATCACGCCAAAACATGGTTCTAAAATTGAAATCACTGACAGAGTTAATGAAACACTCGGCTCCTGCGTAGGGAAATTGAGATTTACAGTAGTTGAGTGTTTATAGCTGCAATGGAGATTGAGGGTACATGCCTCCAGTGGTGACAGAGAGATGGATGTTCCTAGGTGTGCTGCCTGGGGAGAGGGGCACACTGATCAACACTCTCCCTGCTTGGGTGCTCACCAGTGACCAATGACCTACCTGCTTAGCAGCAGATGGGGCTGCCGCTGGGGTTTTAGAGGGTAGTGGCGACAAGGGGAAGGGGCAGAATTCCATTCTCCCTAGTTACCTCTGTTCATTTTCTGTAACATGGGTAATGACTTTTCTCATACGTAACTAATGAAGTACCCCTATGAAGGCTAATGCAGAAACACTGCTCAGAAACTACAAAGGAAAAGACATTCTCTCAATGTCCTTCTCCAAGAGTGTCTGAATATTATACCTCTCACATGTACACTGAGTGTACAAAACATTAGGAACACTTACTCTTTCCATGTGTAACCATTATTTAACTAGGCAAGGCAGTTAGGAACAAATTCTTATTTACAATGACGGCCTACCCCGGCCAAACCCGGACAACACTGGGCCAATTGTCCGCCTCCATATGGGGCTCACTGCCGGATGTGATGCAGCCTGGATTCGAACCAGGGACTGCAGTGACGCCTCTTGCACTGAGATGCAGTGCCTTAGACCGCTGCGCCACTCGGGAGCCATGGCCGACTGACCAGGTGAAAGCTATGATCCCTTACTGATGTCACTTTTTTTTTAAAGCCGCTTCAGTGTAGATGAAGGGGGGGGGTCAGGTTAAAGAATGATTTAATCCATGAGACAATTGAGACTTGGATTGTGTATTCATTGAGGTTGAATGGGCAAGACAAAATATTTAAGTGCCTTTTGAACGGAGTAAGGTAGTAGGTGCAAGGTGCACCGTTTTGTTTCAAGAACAGCAACGCTGCTGGGTTTTTCCCATGTGTATCAAGAATGGTCTACCACCCAAAGGACATCCAGTCAACTTGACACAACGGTAAGAAGCATTGGAGTCAACATGGGGCAGCATCCCTGTGGAATGCTTTCGACACCTTGTAGAGTCCATGCCCCGACGAATTGAAGGCAAAAGGAGGTGGTGAAACTCAATATTAGGAGGGTGTTCCTAATGTTTTCTACACTCAGTGTAGGCTGAACACAACATTTTTAACAATAGATAAAAACGAGTTTATTACATCCGCTGTGGAGCCCAGTTTGATAATATTACCGTATGTCCCAGCTGCTTGCTGTAGTTTTGAAGTAATCATGAAAAAACAGGCCTTATTTTAGGGCATTTTTCACCCTGCCAGCTCCTATTAGTTCTATTGAGCACCGTGGTACCAACTCACTTTCCGAATGTTCTGTTCCCAGCTTATTGTTCTAGGTCACAATGCCTGCTTTGCTATTGTTGGCAGTGAGACCTGCCCATGCTTAACCAATTGCTGGTAGTTAAAACGTCAACAACAAAAAATGACCCATGGAACTCTGAGGTCGTCCCATTGTTTCCTACTTGGGAAATATAGGTATGTCTGTCTTATTTCCCCAAATATCTCGCAACCATGAGAATCTTATTATCTTATTATGTAAGGCTGGGCAGCGTACTCCGTTGTCATCAAACGCTAGCCCTGAAATACCTTTTGCCTTTGAAACGCTGAGCTCCCCCCATTGTTTTCTTATGGAGAGGCATGCTCGTATATTTCGCCAAATATCTCGCAATGTGTATATTTAGATTTTTTTTCAAGTCGGACACCATTTTAATAATCAGTATAATCTCTAATTACGTAAGGTTGGGCAGTGTATTCTGCTGTCATGGATCGCTAGACCAGAAATAGTCTGAAGTTGCCATTTTCTTTCCTACTTCCTCGTTATGCTGACATAAGCACACTTGGCACCATCGAGGTGTGGCTGTTTACTTTATACACAAGTTATTTTTCAGTTTTGTCCTAAGAACAGATTGTAGTGGTGAAATAAAAAGGGATTTTTTTTAAAATTGTGCCATTTCGGTGAAATGGAATTCTAAGCATCACTCCAGTCAGAAGAGGCTCTGCGAACATTTGATTCAATTAGTTTGCTATGGCCAGCTAGTGTTCCAGCTCATCCAATGTTCTTTTGCCATTTTTCAGCCTTAGGTGAATTTTGACTCGTTCTATTGTCCAGCCTAGTATAGTCTTATTTTGTTCATACAGCTCAGTTGTACTGACTGTTACAAGGCGACAGTAGTAGTAGGCCTATACCAACTTCCTTTGCAGAAGAATGGAGTGGAATCATAGAATGGCATTTCTTCTCTTACTCACCAATGATGAGCAACTATTACACAATTCATCTGTATTTCTCACTGTCATGTAGCTATCCCCACAGCACAGTCACAGCCCCAAGGTAGGTTAACAGTTTCATTTAGGTTTAGAGTTTTATTTTTATTTTTACTGTTCATCCATGTCAATATCCATTTGTTTTCTGTGAGGCTTTAGCGCTACTGCCTGCAGACCTGCTCTGTGTAGGGGAGTAACAGCAGTTTCTTTGTTAGTGCTGCTGCTGGCTGGGTAAACTTTTTAACCACAGTGTAGTAGCTAGGTGTTTAAAGTGGAACTGACAGCGTTGCAGATATAGAACAGTCAAATATAACATGTCCAGTTTATGCTTAAAAACCAACTTTATAAAAGGCTTTAGAAATGGGTTCTATTTGACAAATTCCAGTCATTGTTGGCAGACTAGATGGATGCAGTCTAGTGCATGATTAATATAATTCACCGATATATTTCTTGATAGCTGGCCTGGTACATTGTTTGCTGCCTCCACCCATTCGGTATGCACTTCAGTTTCAATGACTCAATATTTTGAACAAAAACGGAGAACTGTAACTGAGGCTGGGAATGCCAATACAATCAAACTAGCAAGGGCAATAATTACAAGCCCGTCATAATGTGGCTAATAGGCTAGCGCACGTGTCCAACACAAGGTCCGTGGGCCGAAATAGGACACAAGCAAGTATAAACCGTTGAGTCATCTACATTATGAATATTCAGCCTGATCCTCTCATTGGAGGATTAAACTTCAATTGCGTTGCTTTCGTGTGTCCTGTTTAGTCCAAGCTAGGCTTCTAAAATGTTGCAGTATAGCTTCGGTTTTAAAACTTGACAATGAATAACCGAAACACAACCTGCAACAAAAAACCATGTAAACTTGTAGGCCTGTTACAGCAACATTTGAACAGTAGCCTAGACTGGTGCACCATACAGCAATGCTGCATTCAACCGCAGCGGGGATCCATGCAGTGCAAAAAATAAAAAAAACATGTTTTAAGTTTAAGTGTTACAACAAACCTATAGCTAAGTTTTTGTTATTTGGAGTTCTAAAATACTTTTTGATTAGGGTCTCAGCATATTATGCACATCTGCAAGCATAGCAGCAAAGGCTGGAGAAATTATTTATATTTTGTTTTAGTATCTTAAAATGCTATACAGCATCCTTTGTACATAAGTGGACATTTTCTATAAAGGACCATACTTTTTTCTAATACAACAATGGCCATTTTGGGTCACAATTGAATGTTTTTTTGTAAAAACAAATGGGCTATGTCTGGGCTGCGCTTTTTTTGTTTTTATATGGCCGTGAGCTGATTTTAAATTTGACACCCGTGGGCTAGCGTATCTATTTATATAACTATTAGCTAGCTACTGGAGGATGTCATGTCATTGGAGCAGGGGTTGAGTGACATATTTGCAAAAATCCATTCAGGCGTATTTTGTGGCTTTTGGCGAATGCATTCTAATCTAAATTGGCGCTGTTGGTACTTAACTGAAAACACTAAGTCCAGTTCAAAGTGAATGATGGCAGGCCCGTGTGGCATAGAGCTTATTTGCATATAGGCCTACTGTAGCTCTGATTGGCTATGGCGCACCGGTCTGCGTAGATTCCGGTCCTAGTAATGACCAACGTTTTTATTAGGTTTATTTACTTCTGTATTAATTGTCCAAACGCACGGCCGCTGTAGAATTTTCACAAATGCCTTACTATACATTATTCCCAAACATTCTATTAACTTATGAAAACATGAAAATGACCATATCTAAGTGCTTGCTTGTCAGAATTTTTAAAAAAAAAAGTGTAATATTCTTCCTGCGGATTGGAATAAGATTTCATGTTGCTAAAACGCTGTCAGTTCCACTTTAATGAACAGCAACTGCACAGGCCCAGTTACCTAGCTGGATGGTACGTAATGGAGCAGTGTACTGGCATTGATACTAGAGGTCGATCCGATTAATCGGAATGGCCGATTTTAATTAGGGCCGATTTCAAGTTTTCTTAACAATCGGTAATCGGTATTTTTGGACACTGATTTGCCAATTTTAATAAAAAAAAATATATACATTTTTTTTATTTTGTAAATATTTAGACTTAGAGATGCCATCCGTTAGATAAAATACGGAACGGTTCCGTATTTCACTGAAAGAATAAACGTTTTGTTTTGGAGGATGAGAGTTTCCGGATTTGACCATATTAATGACCTAAGGCTCGTATTTCTGTGTGTCAATATGTTATAATTAAGTCTATGATAGAGCAGTCTGACTGAGCGACGGTAGGCAGCAGCAGGCTCGTAAGCATTCATTCAAACAGCACTTTCATGCGTTTGCCAGCAGCTATTGCGCTGTTTATGACTATCAACTATCAACTAAGCCTATCAACTCCTGAGATTAGGCTGGTGTAACCGATGTGAAATGGCTAGCTAGTTAGCGGGGTGCGCGCTAATAGCGTTTCAAACTTCACTCGCTCTGAGACTTGGAGTAGTTGTTACCCTTGCTCTGCATGGGTAACGCTGCTTCGAGGGTGGCTGTTGTCGATGTGTTCCTGGTTCGAGCCCAGGTAGGAGCGAGGAGAGGGACGGAAGCTATACTGTTACACTGGCAATACTAAAGTGCCTATAAGAACATCCAATAGTCAAAGGTATATGAAATACAAATCGTATAGAGAGAAATAGTCCTATAATTCCTATAATAACTACATCCTAAAACTTCTTACCTGGGAATATTAAAGACTCATGTTAAAAGGAACCACCAGCTTTCATATGTTCTCGTGTTCTGAGCAAGGAACTTAAACGTTAGCTTTTTTACATGGCACATATTGCACTTTTACTTTCTTCTCCAACACTTTGTTTTTGCATTATTTAAACCAAATTGAACATGTTTCATTATTTATTTGAGGCTAAATTGATTTTATTGATGTATTATATTAAGTTAAAATAAGTGTTCATTCAGTATTGTTGTAATTGTCATTATTACAAATACATTTTTATTTTTAAATCTGCCGATTTAATCGGTATCGGCTTTTTTGGTCCTCCAATAATCGGTATCAGTATCGGCGTTGAAAAATCATAATCGGTCGACCTCTAATTGATACTGGCTCTGCTAGTGTAGTAACAGTACTGTGTGGCTGAATGAATGGGGTGCCATTTGAGAGAAAACACGTGTCTGTCTGTTCCTGCTCCTATCAGCCATGGTGCTTAGAAGGACGTGTGGGCCTGTAAAGTTGGGAGCAGAGCTCCCAAAATGAGGGTTAACACTCCTCCTGTACTGTCACTAATTAACACAAGCAAGGGAGAGGGTGAGGGGGAGGAAGCGAGAGGAGTGAAAATGTGACTAAGAGGAATCAAGAGGCAGAAGGTGGGAATATGAAGGAGGAAGCGAGAGAGAGGCAGGGGTGGGGAATACGAGACGGCATACACCAGCCAATTTTCTGCCTGTTCTGAACCTCGCATATATAACAATTGCAGGTGCAGTGCTGGCAAATTTATATTCTTTACAAAAATATATCTGCACACGCTGTTGTACACTGCCGTATTCTTTGTCACACATGGCAGTAGCCATGTCTCAGTTGTAAATAAGAACTTGTTCTCAACTGGCCTAACTGGTTAAATAAAGGTGAAATAAAAATGTATAAAAAAAGCATGCAGTGTTCACGTAGGCCTACTTCTACTACCTTCAGCTCCAGCGTTACCTGACTGACGTGATGTGAAAGTAGAGCTGGGCGCTGTGGACAAAAAGTCTTATCGCAATAAATTGACCCATTTTGCTCTCATGATAAATGGAACAATAATAATAACAAAAAAATTACAATTATGCACATTTACTTTCCATTAGCAGGATGACTCTAGTCTTGAGTTTTCCAGTGCCAAGTAAGACATGAAACGTTAGCTATTTCATCTAACATGTCCAGGGAATGCGTGATGGATATTTTTATGTGCAACATGACAAAATAGGATCCAGAATAATCCTATCTCAATTTGGTTCTTTAGAGATGAAATTGCCGGCATGATTTTTGTGTGTGTATTGACCTAGGCCAGGGATCATCAACTATATTCAGCTGCGTAGATGGTCGGGGGGCCGGAACATAATTATAAATAAATTGTGACTGAAAATTGACAGCAATAGTTTCCGTTAGGAAAATGTGGTGCGGGACATTTGACCGGCAGCATTTTAATTTACTGGACATTTTCGGAACTTACTGGACCCATATGCATTGGGTACGTTGCATTTAGATTTCCGCATAAATAGACATAACCAAAAGGAACTGCTATTAACTTCTTTGGGCTGCAAGCCCGAAGCCGGGCACAATATGACAACAGCCACTTCAAGTGCAGGGCGCGAAATTCAAAATATATTTTTTAGAAATATTTAACTTTCACACATTAACAAGTCCAATACAGCATATGAAAGATAAACATCTTGTGAATCCAGCCAACATGTCCGATTTTTAAAATGTTTTACAGCGAAAACACCACATATATTTATGTTAACTCACCACCAAATACAAAAAAGGACAGACATTTTTCACAGCACAGGTAGCATGCACAAAGCCAACCTAACTAACCAAGAACCAACGAAACTAACCAAGAAACAACTTCATCAGATGACAGTCTTATAACATGTTATACAATAAATCTGTTTTGTTCGAAAAATTTGCATATTTGAGGTATAAATCAGTTTTACATTGCAGCTACCATCACAGCTACCGTCACAAATAGGACCGAAGCAGCCAGAGTAATTACAGACACCAACGTCAAATACCTAAATACTCATCATAAAACATTTCTGAAAAATACATGGTGTACAGCAAATGAAAGACAGGCATCTTGTGATTCCAGCCAATATTTCCGATTTCTTAAGTGTTTTACAGCGAAAACACAATATAGCGTTATATTAGCTTACCACAATAGCCAGAAACACAAGCCATTCCCCAGTAGCAAAAGTTAGCGATCGTAACAAACCAGCAAAAGATATATAATTTTTGACTAACCTTGATACGCTTCATCAGATGACAGTCCTATAACATCAGGTTAGACATACACTTATGTTTTGTTAGAAAATGTGCATATTTAGAGCTGAAATCAGTGGTTATACATTGTGCTAACGTAGCTACTTTTTCCCACAACGTCCGGATATTTTTCTGACACTTTTTCTGACACACATATTCTGACCAAATAACTATTCATAAGCATAACTAAAAAATACATGTTGTATAGGAAATGATAGATACACTAGTTCTTAATGCAATCGCCGTGTTAGAATTCTAAAAATAACTTCATTACGATATGCAGTTTACGTTATGGCGAGAGCGTGCCCAAAACCTGGCCGCAAACTACTAGTTCACATGTACGACAGATATATGAAATAACATCATAAAATGGGTCCTACTTTTGCTGATCTTCCATCAGAATGTTGTACAAGGGGTCCTTTGTCCAGAACAATCGTTGTTTGGATTTAGAATGTCCTCTTCTCCAGTCAATTAGCACGGAAAGCTAGCAAAGTGGCGCGAAGCTCTCCTTCCTGAACATACGCAGACAAAGCAACACGCCTAACGTCCCGAAAAAATTTCAATAATCTAATAAAACTATATTGAAAAAACATACTTTACGATGATATTGTCACATGTATCAAATAAAATCAAATCCGGAGATATTAGTCGTCTATAACGACAGCTTATCAGAAGGCAAATCCAGGTCCCTTCGCGCGCTCTCCAGAAAACAGGAAACTGGTGACACGTCATGCAAAGAGCTTTTATTCGACCCCAGATCAAGTTATACACTTCATTTCTTCTCTCACTGCCTGTCGACATCTAGTGGAAGACGTATGAAGTGCATGTATTCTAATAAATATCAAGGACCTTTATAGGCAGGGCCTAGAACAGAGCATCGATTTCAGATTTTCCACTTCCTGTCAGGAAGTTCGCTGCAAAATTAGTTCTGTTTTACTCACAGATATAATTCAAACGGTTTTAGAAACTAGAGAGTGTTTTCTATCCAATAGTAATAATAATATGCATATTGTACGAGCAAGAATTGAGTACGAGGCCGTTTGAAATGGGCACCTTTTATCCGGCTACTCAATACTGCCCCTGCAGCCCAAACAGGTTAATGTGTAATTACATGATTCTGACATGCCAAAACTTTTTTTTTTTTTTGGAAAGAAGACGTCTGGGAGATTAATGGGAAATGATCTGAAGATAGATGGGAGTTACATAGATGATTGTGAACTACAGGAAAAGGAGGACTGAGCACGCCCCCATTCTCATCGATGGGGCTGTCCTCTCTGCTACCGCACGGCAAGCGGTACCGGAACGACAAGTCTAGGTCCAAAAGGCTTCTCAACAGCTTCTACCTCCAAGCCATAAGACTCCTTACCAAGCTAATCAAATGGCTACCCAGACTATTTGCGTTGCCCCGCCCCCTCTTTTACACCGCTGCTATTCTCTGTTTATTATCTATGGATAGTCACTTTAACTCTACCTACATGTACATATTACCTCGACTAACCGGTGCCCACGTACATTGACTCTGTACCTGTACCCCCTGTATATTGCCTTGCTATTGTTATTTTACTGCTCCTCTTCAATTATTAGTTTTATTTATTTTTATGTGCATTATTGGTTAAGGGCTTGTAAGTAACCATTTCACTGTTGTATTCTGCGCATGTGACAAATAAAATTTGATTTGAGAATACACAACATCAAGCACACACAAAAGAACCTATTTTTATTTTGAAAGTAATCTTTTATTTTTTTACCTTTTTTTAATTTAACAAGGCAAGTCAGTTAAGGACAAATTCTTATTTATAATGACGGCCTACCCCGGCCAAACCTGGTCAACACTGGGCCAATTGTGCGCCGCCCTATGGGACTCCCAATGACGGCCGGATGTGATACAGCCTGGATTCGAACCAGGGACTGTAGTGACGCTTCTTGCACTGAGATGCAGTGCTTTAGACTGCTGCGGCACTCGGGAGCCCAAGTGGCAAGCTGTAAGTGTATTATTGATGCCCAGAGCTGGAAACCCATCAGATGGCTTCCACAACGTGAACAATATCAGGAAAAAATGGGCTTGATAGACCTTACAACAAGAAATGGGCAGATATTTTAGTAAGTGGTGTCAGGTGTGGTCACGATGTTTCCAAGTATCCCTAAACCTCTCCAAAGTGGCATATGTCTGTAAATTAGATAATGCCAGTGCTATTACATATTTGCAATCCCTAAATGCTATTAGTTCAGTATAAAAACACAATTCTACCATATCAACCTCACTCAAACATTGTGGTGGTGTTATGGGATATCCCAGGGTACATTCAAGTGTCCTTCTAACTTCTCCAAAGTGTCCGAATGTTGTAATTGCACTGTTTTGCACACTGGATGTGCCCAAGTTATTGTTCCCTATAAAAATTTCTACCACACCACAACCTTTCTCAAACATTGTGGTGGTGTTGGGGGACATATATCCAAGTGTTTTCATCATATTCTTATGCGCATAGATATCGTCACTCGTTGGACATTCGATGTTGCCATTGTCATACGTCATCAGATACCATTGGCAATAGGCTAGATTTGTTCCTACCAACCTAAGGTTTTATTTCATACCCCCATGTAGCTATAGCTCAAACACAGACCAAATGGAAGCTTACCTTGTAAGATGTTTTCTGTTTGGTGAAAATGTTGTGTAAAATAAACATAAAATAATAAATCATGAAATAAAGTAAAATATGAGCTCACCAGTTGGACAACCCTGGCCTAGGCTATATGCTAGATTTACCACCTGAGGAAGTGGGAACTCAAAACACCTTAAGCCAGATTGCGAACTCTAAATGTGATATTGTTGCGAGATGGCCATGCAATTTGACAAACTTTCCATTTGTAGACACACACAGGCTACTAGAGGTAGGCCTATTCACCGCAAATGGCACATTCCGCATCTCAATTACATACTCCGTTTGTAAAGTGGTGGTATTTCATCTGTTGACAATTGAGGGGAAAAAAACATTATGTTCACATAACTCAGACTCCTCTTTCTTTTTTAACTAATGGTAGTTTTAAAAAACGGTCTTCCTCGCAATTATACTTTTGAAATGTTGCTCAACTGTCCATATGCTTCCACTAATCAGAATTTCTCTCCCTTTCTCCATGTGCAAAGGGGAGTGAGAGCCAGCAGCGAGACAGGGCAGATACCTTCATGGCAGGAAGCATGTTTATGCACACTATTGTTGACCAACTATTGGTTTTAGAACCAAAACAATCTGCGGGAACCTTGTCGCCTAATCACCGAAATGACCGATGTAAGCAAAATTGTTTGGGTAAGAGGGCAGTGTCTGTAATTTTCGCTTTATCGTCCCAGCTCTATTTAAAAGTACTATGGGCTCACCCGCCAACAGAATTTAATAAAACACACAGTAATATATTGAAAGCAAAAGGACACCCTGATGGTGTAAGCCAATACCTTTTAACTTTCAAACCCACACGAATACCTGGACTTGGATTTTGTATGCCTCTTGGCACCTACAGTGCATTCGGAAAGTTTTCAGACCCCTTGACTTTATCCACATTTTGTTACGTTACAGCCTTGTTATAAAATTGATTAAATAAATAACATCTCAACACAATACCCCATAATGACAGGGAAAACAGGTTTTTAGACATTTTTGCAAAGGTATTAAAAATAAGAATTTAAGTATTCAGACCCTTTGCTATGACATTCGAAATTGAGCTCAGGTGTATCCTGTTTCCATTGATCATCCTTGATGTTTCTACAACTTGATTGGAGTCCACCTGTGGTAAATTCAATTGATCTGGCATGATTTGGAAAGGCACACACCTGTCTATATAATGTCCCACAGTTGACAGTGCATGTCAGAGCAAAAAACAAGCCATGAGGTCAAAGGAATTGTCCGTAGAGCTCTGGGACAGGTTTGTGTCGAGGCACAGATCTGAGGAAGGGTACCAAAACATTTCTGCAGCATTGAAGCGCTCCAAGAACACAGTGACCTCCATCATTCTTAAATGGAAGTAGTTTGGAACCACCTAGACTCTTCCTAGAGCTGGTCGCAGGGCCAAACTGAGCAATCGGGCTCCCGGGTGGCGCAGCGGTCTAAGGCACTGCGTCTCAGTGCAACAGTCCCTGGTTCAAATCCAGGCTGTATCGCATCCGTCTGTGATTAGTAGTCCCATAGGGCGGCGCACAATTGGCCCAGCATCGTCCGGGTTTGGCTGGGGTAGGTCGTCATTGTAAATAAGAATTTGTCCTGGGTCTGAGAGACTAGTCAGGATCGAGGGAAAGACGAATGAAGCAAAGTTCAGAGATACTTGATGAAAACCTGCTCCAGAGTGCTCAGGTTTTCAGACTGGGGTGAAGGATCACCTTCCAACAGAACAACGACCCTAAGCACACGTACCAAGCTCTAGTGTCACCCTAGAAGACTTGAGTCTATAATCGCTGCCAAAGGTGCTTCAACAAAGTACTGAGTAAAGGGTCTGAGTACTTATCTAAATGTGATACTTAAGTTTTATTTTAACCACATTTGCAAAAATTTCAACCTGTTTTTTGCTTTGTCATTATGGGGTATTGTGTGTAGATTGAGGTGTTTTTATTTAGTCAAATTTAGAATAAAGCGACTTGGCAACTGACGGACAATAAACAGTAGCAGCAGCGTATGTGATGAGTCGAGTTGTTGCAAAAGGGTCAATGCATATAGTCCGGTTAACTATTTAACTAATTATTTAGAAGTCTTATGGCTTGTGGGTATATGTTTTTCAGGGTCCTGTTGGTTCCAGACTTGGTGCATCCGTACCGCTTGCCGTGCGGTAGCAGAGAGAGCAGTCTGACTTTGGTGGCTGGAGTCTGACAATTTTTACGGCCTTCCTCTTACACCGCATGCTATAGAGGTCCTGGATGGCAGGGAGTTGGCCCCAGTGATGTACTGGGCTGTGTACGCACTACCCTCTGTAGGGCCTTGGCGTCTGATGCCAAGCAGTTGCCATACCAAGCTGTGATGCAGCCAGTCAAGATGCAGCACTGGTGCAGCAGTGCTGCAAGGCTATGCTCACTGAGTATGTACATAAGGACTTTCTTAATTTTTGGTCAGTCAGTTGTAAGGGGGGAAAAAGTTAGAACTTGCACCTTCTTTTTTTTTTTTCTTACTAGCTCTGACCTTGAGGATGGCTACTTTGAGGGCTACTTTGAGCAAAAATGTACTTACTGTGAAATGTGGTTGTCCCACCTAGCTAAGTCGCTGTGGATAAGAGCTTCTGCTAAATGACTAAAATGTTATTCTGTTTAGGGCCAGATAACATTCCAATTTTCTCATTTTTTGGGGGTTGATTCTTTCCAGCGTGTCAAATGGTTATCTTTTTGCCGTGTCATTGTTTGGTTTGGTTTAATTGTGTTGGTCTCCTGGGGCTCTGTGGGGTCTGTGTTTTTGAACAGAACCAGCTGGCTGAGGGTACTGTTCTCTAGGTTAATCTCTGTAGGTTTGGGCTTTCTGGTGGAATGTGTGTGCATCACCCTCTTTAAGTCATTGTTGAATTTAACAGCTCTTTTCTGGATTTTCACAACTAGCGGGAATAGTCCTATTTCTGCTCTGTGTGCATTGTTTGTGGTTTTGCGTTGTACACAAAGTGCATGCAGAATTCTTCAAAAATATAGTCTCAATTGTGTGTTTGTCCCATTTTTTTTTGGTGTAAATTCTTTGTTGGTGAGTGGACCCCAGACCTCACAACCATAGAGGGCAATGAGTTTTTAGCCAGATCCTAATTCAGATGTAGAGTTTAATGGTCCTTTTGACGGCATAGAAGGCCCTTCTTGCCTTGTGTCTTAGATCGTTCACAGCCTTGTGGAAGTGACCTGTGGTGTTGATGTTTAGGCTGAGGTAGGTATAGTTATTTGTGTTCTCTAGGAGAACGGTGTCTAGATAGTATTTGTTGTCCCAGCAACTGGACCTTTGTTGGAACACCTTTATTTTTGTCTTACTGAAAGTCACAGTCAGGGTTCAAGTCTGACAGAATAAAAATGATGTAAATAAGTGTATGTACGTGTACTTAGTGTATTGTCCCTGACTGTCCCCCCCCTCTCCCTCTCTCCTCTGGTCTTCTCCCAGGGACATTATGATCACACACTTTGAGCCATCCATTTCCTACGAGGGTCTGCACGGGGAGGTCAAAGACATGTGCTCCATGGACAACGACCAGCTCTTCACCATGAAGTGGATCGACGAAGAAGGTTTTATTTTTTTTCTTATCCTCCATCCATCTAGCCATCTCTCACCCATCTATCCATCTAAGCTAATTTCCTGCGATTATATGCATTTTGCTATGGCTAAATCTGTTAATTTGTTCAAACATAACAAATACTGCTAAATTCATTGTTTTTGTTATTTTCAATTCTCCCTGACGGTCTAGCTTTTATTTTGGTGATTGTTAGTTCTCAAAGATTATATTATAAAAAATTATACCACAGCATTGTTGAATTCTTGTTTCTGATTTGCTAGAAGGCATTCTAGAATGGACGTTAAAACCAGATAACCGGACAGTTGGAAAAGATATTGGAACACCTTGCAATCATGCCGTAATATGTGCCTACACATGCAGACCGTACTTGCTATACAGTTACAGAAAGCTAAACCCAACAACCACACAAACTGAAATTTGATGCATTGTGGATGCAATGTAAACACAGGTCCAAAGAGGAAAAAACGTACACTGAACAAAAAGATTTAGCGTGACAAATCTCCTTCGCCTTGTTGATCAGGCTGTTGATTGTGGCCTGTGGAATGTTTTCCCACTCCTCTTCAATGGCTGTGCGACGTTGCTGGATATTGGCGGGAACTGGAGCATCCAGAGCATCCCAAACAGTGGACACTCATCAGAGAAGGGAGAGGACCATCCTTCTCAGTGAATTTCATTTTTTATTTTTTATTTTTATTTTTTAAAGTGGAACATTAAAGTTATCCTTTTTAGATAAAACTATACTAAATATATTCACGTCACCAAAGAAGTTTTGCAATAAAGGTCTACAGTAGCGTCTGTAGCACTATGTTCTGTAACATCATGGTGTAGCCAGAGGACAGCTTCCTTCTGTCCTCTGAGTACATTGACTTCAATACAAAACCTAGGAGACTCATTGTTCTCACCCCCTTCCAACTTCCAGAGGATGTCCTTAAACCTATCAGAGCTCCTGTTCTTGCAGCATGAACTGACATGTTGTCCACCCAATCAAAGAATGAATCTAGTACTGAAAGAATACGCTACAGCTAGCTAACACTGCAGTGCATAGAATATGGGGAGTAGTTGACTCAGAAAAAGAGTTTAACAGTTTTGAACGAAGTAATTTCTTCCAAAATTTAAGGAGAAGCGAGAGAGAGCTATTCGAAGTATATATTTTTTCTCTTACTCAGCTAGCATTGAATGCAGCCAGCTAGTTTAGCCTACTCAAACACCCGGCTCAAACGGCGAGGGATGCTATGTTAGCTAGCTGGCTATGGCTATCCAACACTAACTCTTCTAAGTCCAGGTAAGCTTTTGGTTTTCATTTATTGCCACCGGGGCCCACCGGAGTATCTGCTAAATTGCTTGCTGCTGACTGTACATTGTACTGCATGATTTTAGCAGGTTTACTAGCGCGTTAGTCAATCACCATAGCTACTAGAAATATGATGTGACAATGGTGTAGGCTGTGTGTAGCGGTTAGTGGTCATGATATAAAGGTTGGGCTTGGAAATGTTTTTCGTCTGGTCACAGACAGCTGATGTGTTGAACACTGAAGTGCACAAGTTAAGAAAAAAGGTGGGAGGAGAGCGCATAGATGCGAGAAGGGATGAAATATACAACGATCTGTTTGTATATGACTGCTACTAACTTCTTATGGCTGCAATCCCGTTAACGGGATGATATGACAACAGCCAGTGAAACTGCAGGGCGCCAAATTCAAACAGAAATCTCATAATTAAAATTCCTCAAACATACATGTATTTTATACCATTTTAATGGTAATCTTGTTGTTAATCCCACCACAGTGTCCGATTTTCAAATAGGCTTTACAGCGAAAGCACCATAAACGATTGTTAGGTCACCTTAAAATCACAGAAAAACACAGCCATTTTCCCAGCCAAAGACAGGAGTCATAAAAAGCAGAAATAGAGATAAAATTAATCACTAACCTTTGATGATCTACATCAGATGACACTCATAGGACTTCATGTTACACAATACATATATGTTTTGTTCGATAAAGTTCATATTTATATCCAAAAACCTCAGTTTACATTGGCGCCATGTTCAGAAATGCCTCCAAAATATCCGGAGAAATTGCAGAGAGCCACGTCAAATAACGTAAATACTCATAAACTTTGATGAAAGATACATGTTTTACATAGAATTAAAGATACACTTGTTCTGAATGCAACCGCTGTGTCAGATTTCAAAAACCTTTACAGCAAAAGCACAATATTCAATAATCTGAGAACAGCGTTCAGCTGCAGAAGGAAGCCATACAGTTACCCGCCAAATTGTGCAGTCAACAAAACTCATAAATAGTATTATAAATCTTCACTTGCCGTTGCTGATCTTCATTGGAATGCACTCCCAGGACTCCCACTTCCAAAAGAAATGTTCGTTTTTTTCGGTAATGTCCATCGTTTATGTCCAAATAGCTATTTTTGTTAGCGTGTTTGGTAAACAAATCCAAAGTCAGGAAGCGCGTTCACTAAAAGCAGACAATGTCAAAAAGCTCCGTAACAGTCAGTAGAAACATGTCAAACGATGTATTGAATCAATCTTTAGAATGTTTTTAACAAATCTTCAATAACGTTCCAACCGGAGAATTCCATTGACTTCAAGATGTGCGATGAAACAGAGCTCCCTCTCATGTGAACGTGCATGGTCAGGTCATGGTAGGACCTGACTCATTCCTGTCTCCTTCGGCCCCACTTCACAGTAGAGGCATCAGACAAGGTTCTACAGACTGTTGACATCTAGTGGAAGCCGTAGGAAGTGCAAACAGATCCATATCCCACTGTGTATTCAATAGGGGCTGGGTTGAAAATCGACCAACCTCAGATTTCTCACTTCCTGTTTGGATTTCTTCAGAGGTTTTTGCCTGCCATATGAGTTCTGTTATACCCACAGACATCATTCAAACCGTTTTAGAAACTTCAGAGTGTTTTCTAATAATATGCATATATTAGCAACTGGGACTGAGGAGCAGGCAGTTTACTATGGGCACCTCTGGGCACCTTTCATCCAAGCTACTCAATACTGCCCCTGCAGCCATAAGAAGTTTTTAAGCCGTTTTGCCACAACTTTGGAAGTATGCTTGGGGTCATTGTCCATTTGAAAGACCCATTTGTGACCAAGCTTTAACTTCCTGACTGATGTCTTGAGATGTTGCTTCAATATATCCACATAATTTTCCTTCCTCGCGGTGCCCTCTTTTGTGAAGTGCACCAGTCCCTCATGCAGCAAAGCACCCCGACAACATGATGCTGCCACCCCCGTGCTTCACGGTTGGGATGGTGTTCTTCGGCTTGCAAGCATCCCCCTTCCTCCAAACATAACGATGGACATTATGACCGAACAGTTCTATTTTTGTTTCATCAGACCAGAGGACATTTCTCTAAAAGTACGATCTTTGTCCCCATGTGCATTTGCAAACCATAGTCTGTTTTTTTATGGCAGTTTTGGAGCAGCGGGCTTCTTCCTTGCTGAGCAGCCTTTCAGATTATGTTAATATAGGACTTGTTTTACTGTGGATATAGCTACTTTTGTACCTGTTTCCTCCAGCATCTTCACAAGGTCCTTTGCTGTTGTTCTGGGATTGATTTGCACTTTTCGCACCAAAGTACGTTCATCTCTAGGAGACAGAACGCGTCTCTTTCCTGAGCGGTATGACGGCTGCGTGGTCCCATGGTGTTCATACTTTCGTACTATTGTTTGTATAGATGAACGTGGTGCCTTCAGGCGTTTGAAAGTTGCTCCCAAGGATGTGGAGGTCTACAATTCTTTTTCTGATGTCTTGGCTGATTTCTCTTGATTTTCCCATGATGTCAAACAGAGGCACTGGGTTTGAAGGTAGGCCTTGAAATACATCCACAGGTACACCTCCAATTGACTCAGGCTAATTAACATCATTTATCAGAAGCTTCTAAAGCCATGACATTTCTGGAATTTTCTAAGCTGTTTAAAGGCACAGTCAACTTAGTGTGTGTTAACATCTGACCCACTGGAATTGTGATACAGTGAAATAATCTGTCTGTAAACAATTGTTGGAAAAATTACTTGTCATGCACAAACTAGATGTCCTAACGGACTTGCCAAAACTATAGTTTGTTAACAAGACATTTGTGGAATGGTTGAAAAACGAGTTTTAATGACTCCAACCTAAGTGTATGTAAACTTCCGACTTCAACTGTACATACATTTACACATACAGTACCAGTCAGAAGTTTGGACACCTACTTTTCAAGAGTTTGTGTAATTTTTTAAACTATTTTCTGCTTTGTACATCAGACCAAAGGACAGATTTCCACTGGTCTAATGTCCATTGCTCATTTTTCTTGGCCCAAGAAAGTCTCTTCTTATTGGTGTCCTTTAGTAGTGGTTTCTTTGCAGCAATTCGACCATGAAGGACTAATTTCACGCAGTCTCCTCTGAATAGTTGATGTTGAGATGTCTCTGTTACTTGAACTGTGTCTAGCATTTATTTGGGCTGCAATTTGAGGCAGGTAACTCCAATGAACTTGTCCTCTGCAGCAGAGGTAACTCTGGGGCTTCCATTCCTGTTGCGGTCCTCATGAGAGCCAGCTTCATCATAGCGCTTGATGGTTTTTGCGATTGCACTTGAAGAAACATTCAAAGTTCTTGACATTTTACGTATTGACTGACCATGTCTTAAATTTGTGATGGACTTTTGTTTCGCTTAGCTTTTTTCGAGCTGTTCTTACCATAATATGGATTTGGTCTTTAAGAAATAGGGCTATCATCTGTATACCACCCCTACCTTGTCACAACACAACTGATTGGCTCAAACGCATTAAGAAGAAAATGTATTCCACAAATTAATTTAACAAGGTACACCTGTTAATTGAAATGCATTCATGACTACCTCATGAAGCTGGTTGAGATAATGCCAAGACTGAAAAGCTGTCATCAAGGAAAAGGGTGGCTACTTGAAGAATCTAAAATATGAAATATATTTTGATTTCATGCTTTTTTAGTTTACTACATGATTCTATATGTGTTATTTCATAGTTTTGGTGTATTCACTATTAATCTACAATGTAGAAAATAGTAAAAACATAAACCCTGGAATGAGTAGGTGTCAACTTTTGACTGGTACGCGGTATATGTGTATGTACTGTATCTTTTTATTTAACTAGGCAAGTCAGTTAAGATCAAATTCTTATTTACAATGATGGGCCAATTGTGCGCTGCCTTATGGTTCTCACAATCACGGCCGGTTATGATACAGCCATGATTGGAATCGAACCAGGATCTGTAGTGATGCCTCTAGCACTAAGATGATGTCCCTTAGACCGCTGCGCCACTCGGGAGCCCAAAATTCAGACCTCTTGACCTTTTCATATTTTGTTACGTTACAGCCTTATTCTAAATTGGATTAAATAATGACAAAGCGAAAACAGGTTTTTAGAAATGTTTGCCTGTTAACCAAAGTGTTCCGAACCTTTGCTATGAGACTCGAAATTGAGCTCACATGCATGCTGTTTCCATTGATCAACCTTGAGATGTTTCTACAACTTGATTTGAAGTCCCCCTGTGGTAAATTCAATTGATTGGATATGATTTGGAAAGGTACACACCTGTCTATATAAGGTCCCACAGTTGACAGACATGTCAGAGCAAAAACCAAGCCATCGGTCGAAGGAATTGTCCATAGAGCTCCGAGACAGGATTGTGTCGAGGCACAGATCTGGGAAAGGGTACCAAAACATTTCTTTCAGCATTGAAGGTCCCCAAGAACAGTGGCCTCCATTATTATTAAATGGAAGAAGTTTGGAACCACCAAGACTCTTCCTAGAGCTGGCTGCCTGGCCAAACTGAGTAATCGGGGGAGTAGGGCCTTGGTCAGGGAGGTGACCAAGAACCCGATGGTCATTCTGACAGAGTTCCTCTGTGGAGATTGGAGAACCTTTCTGATGGGCAACCATCTCTGCAGCACTCCACCAATCAGGCCTTTATGGTAGAGTAGCCAGACGGAAGCCACTCCTTAGTAAAATGCACATGACAGCCCACTTGAAGTTTGCCAAAAGGCACCTAAAGACTCAAACCATGATTCTCTGGTCTTAAGAAACCAAGATGTAACTTTTTATATATTTATTTTTTAAAATATTTTTATCCCATTTTCTCCCCAATTTTTCGTGGTATCCAATCGCTAGTAATTACTGTCTTGTCTCATCGCTACAACTCCCGTACGGGCTCGGAAGAGACGAGGGTCGAAAGCCATGCGTCCTCCGAAGCACAACCCAACCAAGCCGCACTGCTTCTTAACACAGCGCGCCTCCAACCCGGAAGCCAGCCGCATGTGTCGGAGGAAACACCGTGTACCTGGCCCCCTTGGTTAGCGCGCACTGCGCCCGGCCCGCCACAGGAGTCGCTGGAGCGCGATGAGACAAGGATATCCCTACCGGCCAAACCCCCCCTAACCCGGACGACGCTATGCCAATTGTGCGTCGCCCCACGGACCTCCCGGTCGCGGCCGGCTGCGACAGAGCCTGGGCGCGAACCCAGAGACTCTGGTGGCGCAGCTAGCACTGCGATGCAGTGCCCTAGACCACTGCGCCACCCGGGAGGCCCAAGATGTAACTTTTTGACCTGAATGCCAAGCGTCACGTCTGGAGGAAACCTGGCACCATCCCTACGGTGAAGCATGGTGGTGGCAGCATCATGCTGCGTGGATGATTTACAGCATCAGGGACTCTGAGATTGGTCAGGGTTGAGGGAAAGATAAACGGAGCAAAGTACAGAGTGATCCTTGATGAAAACCTGCTTCAGAGCACTCAGTACTTCAGACCGGGGCGAATGGACATCTTCCAACAGGACAACAACCCTAAGCACACAACCAAGACAGCGCAGGAGTGGCTTCGGGACAATTGTCTGAATGTCCCTGAGTGGCCCAGCCAGAGCCCGGACTTGAACCTGATCGAACATCTCTGGAGAGACTTGAAAATAGCTATGCATTATGATATGAGAGAAAGCAGTGCTAACTGTGCTTGGCTTTGTACCCTCTCAGTACCTGTCCAGATAGTCATGCATAGCTACTGTATCTAGCTAGCTGGTCCTGCCTCGTTATCGGGCTGGTCGTAAACGCTTGTGTGTGTCACAGCACAGTTGACGATGTCAGGTTGTTGGACTCAGTGAAAGGTCAGGCTGCCTTAACTAATTAATGTATCACCACTCACCAGCCAGCCATTCTTCAATAGCCTCGTCACAGGCTCTGAAAAACACACACTATAACTGTTCATAATGAACTCAGCCAAGACTGAGCCGCTGCCTTAACAGAACTCACACCCACATACACTCCTTCTCTAAACTGGGAACAGCTAAATGTATCAGCTAAGAGATCTTGAGGAACGTGGTGGGGCTGAAGGATTACTGAACTCCACTATATGGGGAATAGGGTGTCAAATGTGAGATGCAGTTGCTGTGCTGACCGGTTGTGTTGCTGTGTCCACTGTCCTCCCAGGTGACCCGTGTACAGTATCGTCTCAGCTGGAGATGGAGGAAGCCCTGAGGCTCTATGAACTCAATAAAGACTCTGAACTCATCATCCATGGTAACATGACCTTCAGTTCTATTCAATAAACATTTATTTATACCCAAGGGGAAATCATTCCTTGACTGACAGTGCAGTGATAATGCAGACAACATAATACATACATTGGCCTTGCATTCAATTCAATAAGTTTAAGTTTATCCTCAGTGCAGACACACATTAAACAACAGACAACTTGAGAACGTTCACCTTCCATTACATTCAATTCATGGTATTAATTGAATAAATAAGAATGTTGGCTGCTGGGCTGACATTGCAGACAACATAATGTATACATAACAAACATGAATCACTCTGTCTGCTACACTGATCCTATCCATCTGCTAGCGAGGCAAACATCAGGTAGCCTCGCAATAACCAGGAACTAGTCATGGGTTTACCGAGTAGCCTGTTCACGAGTGCAATTTGGATGTCCTTAATCAACACCGGATAGAGGGGAGGGTGACAGGTTAAGAGCAAGGTGAAGGTCACAGTAGAGGAAGTGAGGGAGTTGGGGGAAGGGCACAGGGGGGTGCTAAGTCTGCTAGTTAATGATGGCGCATCCACCACTCACCTCTGGCACACGCACTTGTGTGATGTAGGGACTGCGATGTTGTAGGCCTAATGCTGTTATTTCCCTTTCCTCTCAGTGTTTCCTTGTGTCCCAGAGAAGCCTGGCATGCCCTGTCCAGGAGAGGACAGTAAGTCTACAACTACTTGTCCCTTTTTCTCTTATATCCGTATTATTGTTTTCTGAAGATGGGGAGTTTCTCTCTGACACACACACACATTATCCTGTAACCCCTGTTTCTTGCTCCTCCAGAGTCTATATATCGTCGTGGGGCGAGACGCTGGAGGAAGCTCTACTACGCCAGTGGCCATGCCTTCCAGGCAAAACGCTTCAACAGGGTGAGCTACCTTTTCTATCCGTCTCTTTCTCTATATTCCACTCTTTGTTCCTCTTTGTCTCTATCTCCCCCTCTCTCTATATATACATTGTGGTTCTTCCTTTAAAAGTTCCGTCATACCGCTACTCCACAACTTGCGGAATGGTATGTATGGCATGGAGTGCATGACGTCATAGTATTTTACTGTCAGCCATTGTTGCTAGTTTGACCACCAGAGGGCATCTTTGAGAAGCTACGTTATTGAAATGACATGGAGCTGTAGGCCTAAGAGTCCTGTTTACTGTAGCTGGTTTAGCTTAACTTATTGGCATCAAGGCCTACATCATTATACTGTATATCAATCAATCATTTATTCATTTGTGTGGTCATTACACAGGATGAAAGTCACCTGTGTCTTTAAAAAGTCAAGCATTTTAGTTATAAAACAAAATAACAAAGATAGCCTTGAATAATTAAACAATGAATAAACCGCAACATGTCGGCTAAAGCAATTTAATTCATGAATGCATTTGACTGTTTTTAATATTGACTGTACTAGAGACTTTAATACCTTTTTTTGTAGGAACATACTATACAGTGCATTCGGAAGATATTCAGACCCCTTGATTTTTTAAACATTTTGTTACATTATAGCCTTATTCTAAAATTGATTAAACTGTTTCCCCTCATCAATCTACACACAACTCCCAGAATGACAAAGCAAAAACAGGTTTAATTAAAAAAATATATATATGGAAATATGACACGTAAGTATTCAGACCCTTTACTCAGTATGTTGTTGAAGCCCCTTTGGCAGCGATTACAACCTCAAGTCAAATCAAATGTATTTGTCACATGCGCTGAATACAACAGTTAAATGCTTACTTACAAGCTCTTAACCAACAATGCGGTTTTAAGAAAATCCCTAAGAAAGTAAGAGAGAAGAATAACAGATAATTAAAGAGCAGCAGTAAATAACAATCGCGGGGATATATACGGGGGTACCGGTACAATGTGTCAATGTGCGGGGGGCACCGGTGTCGAGGTAATTATGTACTTGTAGGTTGAGTTTTAAAGTGGTTATGCATAGATAATAACGAGCAGCGTGGGGGACGTTCTGGGTAGCCATTTGATTAGCTGTTCAGGAGTCTTATGGCTTGGGGGTAGAAGCTGTTTAGAAGCCTCTTGGACCCAGACCTCTTGGACCGCTTGCCATGCGGTAGCAGAGAGAACACTCTATGACTAGGGTGGCTGGAGTCTTTGACACATTTTTAGGGCCTTCCTTTGACACTGCCTGGTATAGAGGACCTGGACAGCAGGAAGCTTGGCCGATTTCATAACAATCGGTAATCTGCCTTTCTGGATGCCGATTTACATGGCAGTCCACGAGAAGACTGCGTGGCAGGCTGACCACCTGTTACGCGAGTGCAGCATGAAAAGGACCTTGTGGCTGCAAGGAGCCAAGGTAAGTTGCTAGCTAGCATTAAACTTATCTTATCAAAAACAATCAATCCTCACATAATCACTAGTTAACTACACATGGTTGATGATATTACTAGGTTAACTAGCTTGTTCTGCTTTGCATATAATCAATGCGGTGCCTGTCATCGAATCACAGCCTACTTCAACTTTGCCAAAAGAGTGATGATTTAACAATAGCACATTCGCGAAAAAGCTGAATCGTTTCAGTATTGTACCTAGGTTAGGAGAGTTCGATCTCAATAGTTCAATCTTGATTACATCAGAACAGAGAATCTTGTTTCTCATGGTCTGAGAGTCTTTAGAGCCCGGTTGGAGTTTGCCAAAAGGAACGTCTTTTTCTTCTGAGGAGTGGCTTCTGTCTGGCCACTACCAGGAAGGCCTGATTTGGTGGAGTGCTGCAGAGATGGTTGTCGTTCTGGAAGGTTCTGCCATCTACACAAGAACTCTGGAGCTCTGTCAGAATGACCATCGGGTTTTTGGTCACCTCCCTGACCAAGGCCCTTCTTCCCAGATTGCTCAGTTTGCTCATACTTCTTCCATTTAAGAATGAGGGAGGCCACTGGGTTCTTGGGGACCTTCAATGCTGCAGACATTTTTTTGGTACCCTTCCCCAGATTTGTGCCCAACACAATCCTGTCTCTTACTTACTTACTTACTTACTTACTTACTTACTTAGTTTATTGTCCCCATGGGGAAATGTTGTTGTAGTGTCATGTACACACTTAAAGTGGCGTTAAATACAAAACAAGATTGACAATACAACTTTCAATAACAGTCACGCACCAATAAAAAAAAAAAATAATAGTAAGAAATAAGAAATAAAACATTTAAAACAAAGACTAGCCTGCTGGCCTTACGGGGTCAATGGGAACATTTGCCCGAGCTATTTAAGAGGGATATCACACCTGGCACAAATGATTGTCTCGTTCTATTTTTCCTGCTGAGGGGTGCCCTATACCTGCGCCCAGAGGGGAGTAATTCAAAGTCCAGGTACAGGGGGTGACTTGGGTCTAAAATGATTTTGTGAGCCTTACGGAGGGCCCTGACCTTAAAGATCTCATCCAGGCCTGTCTGTTTGACTCCAAGTACCTTACTTGCTGTGGTAATAATCCTTCTCAGCATGTTTCTCTGACTGACAGTGGCATTGCCAAACCAACAAACAATACAAAAAGTTAAAATACTCTCAATAAAGGATTTGTAAAACAGAGTCAATATAGTACAGTCTATATTAAAAGAACCCAACTTTTTTAGAAAGTACAGTCGCTGTTGGCTCTTTTTGTAGATCTGGTCTGTACATTTACTCCACTGAAGCTTACTGTCCAAAAAGACACCCAGATATTTATATTCCCCTACAATTTCTATATTCTGGCCTCTGATAGATGTTGCAGAGGTAGGTGTTGTACGCTTCCTGAAGTCTATGCACATCTCTTTGGTCTTGTTAGTATTGAGGACCAAGTGTGATTCCTCACACCACTCTACAAAGTCATCTAGGACCGGGCCATGATGTTCCTCGTCATCATGCAACAGGCTGATCAAGGCAGTGTCATCAGCGAACTTAACGAGGTGTCTGTCAGTATGGGAACTAGTACAACTATTAGTGTACAAGATGTACAGAAGTGGGGACAAAACACATCCCTGAGGAGAGCCTGTGTTGGTATTGCGTATATCCGACACATGGGGACCTATTTTGACTCGCTGTGAGCGTTGGCTCAGGAAGTCCAACAGCCACAAAACCAGCCCCCCATCTAAGGAAAAGTCCCGAATGAGTCTCTGTGCCAGAATGTAGGGCTGGATTGTGTTGAAGGCAGAAGAAAAGTCAACAAACAGAACCCTGACATGGGATTTGGCACCTTCTAGATGTCTATAGACCATGTTAAGGAGGGTAAGAATGGCATCATCAACTCCTCTGCTGGTCTGACAGGCAAACTGAAATGGGTCGAGGAGCTTCTGGGTGACACTGAGAATATGACTTTTCACAATTTTCTCAAGGCATTTCATAACTAAGGATGTCAAAGCGACAGGGCGATAGTCATTCAGCACAGAGGGAGTCGATACTTTAGGAATTGGTATAATTATTGATTTTTTCCACAATACTGGAACGTGTTGCTGGTTGAGTGAGGATTGGAAAATGTCTGTAAAAACACCAGCCAGTTGTTCAGCACAGTGCTTTAACACATGCCCACTTATTTTGTCTGGGCCTGGGCTTTTGTATGTGTTACATCCCCTGAACAACTTTAGAACATCAGACTGTTGAACAACAACTCTCTCAAACATTTGTAATGATGCTTCCATTTGTTTTACCTCCGACACGAAGTTGTCTGATTCAAATCTTGAGAAGAAAACATTCAGTTCATTAGCCATGTTCTGGCCCTCATATCCCCAAAGGTCAGCACTGGTTTTTCCCCTGCATATATGGGGGGCGCTAGCCATGGATTTAATCCCTTGCCAGGCCACCCTTGCGTTTCCTGAGGAGAGGGTCCTCTCCACCCTTTGCTTGTATGCCTCCTTGTCCACCAGTATCTGTCTTTTTATCTCACGTTGTACATCTCTTAAAGCCTGTCTATCACCCCCAGCATAAACTGCCTTCTTCCTATCAAGTAGTGATTTTAGATGTTTTGATACCCAAGGCTTGTTGTTAGAGAAGATTTTACAGGTCTTAGTAGGCACAACTGACTCAACACAGAAGTTTACATAGTCTGAAATAACCTCTGTGAGTTCATCCAGATCAGAGCTGCTGTCCTCAAATACCTCCCACATTGTACAGTCAAAACACCCCTGGAGACAAGTGATACTGTTGTCATTCCAGATCTGGACAGTTTTAACTGTGGGTTTCTCCCTCTCCAGGAGGCGACAGTAAGTTGGCCTGAGGTAGACCACATTGTGGTCTGATGTCCCCAGAGGAGGTCTGGTGGTGGCAGAGAATGCCTTTGGTATTGTCCCATAGCACAAATCAAGAGTCCTATTTTTCCTAGTGTGACATTTCACATACTGATGGTATGTGCGCAAGACTTTGCGCAAGGTACAGTTGTTAAAATCCCCTAAAATAAATTTGGGTGCGTCGGGGGAGATGGATTCCAGTTTCTGTGACAGATTATAAATAATCTCTGATGCCTTTGTTATATTAGCTTTTGGTTGAATGTACACAACGGTAACAAACAATTGGGGGAACTCACAGGGCAGATAGTAAGGTCGCAGTGACACAGAAAGCAGTTCAATGTCGGGGGTACAGAGTCGCTCTCTTACCAGGATCGATTTACACCACTGGTCCCTGACAAGCAGGCAGACGCCCCCGCCGTGAAGTTTCCCTGTGACTGTCAGATCGCGGTCCGCTCTGACCAGGGTGAAGCCGGCCGGCTCCACTTCTCTGTCCGGGACTCTGTCATCCAGCCAAGTCTCAGTAAATGCCAGCAAACAGGCCTCCCGATATTCGTATTGGAAGCGCAGATTCGCTGACAACTCATCCGCTTTCCCCCTCAGTGACTGGGCATTAATCAGCAAGGTGGTGGGTAAGGGAAGTTTGTTCTTAATTTTTTTAAGTCGTTGTCTGATTCCCCCGCGTTTTCCACTGTAATCCACTCGCAGACAATCAGGTATTAGATGGGCCATTGGGATATCCATCGCGTTCGTATTTGAGTTGCATTGTAGTAAAAACTCCCTGCTGTATTGGATTCCGCTGCCAGCAGCGTTTTCATTATTTAGTCCGTTCGTAGCGGGTATGTACACGATCAACAAGATCAGTCCAACACCCCACCACTGGAAATCCATGGTTGGCAGAATGTTTGTAAACTAAGTGTACAAATTAAAAACATAAAATAACGCCACTAAGTGTACAAATTAAAAACATAAGATAACGCCACACCAAACGTCACACACACTGCAGGTCGCAACAGTGCCGCGCCCCAATACATGTCTCGGAGCTCTACGTACTATTCCTTCGACCTCATGGCTTGGTTTTTGCTCTGACATGCACTGTCAACTGTGGGACCTCATATAGACAGGTGTTTGCCTTCCAAAATCATCACGAATTAATTGAATTTACCCCAGGGTCTGATTACTTACGTAAATAAGGTATTTCAGTTTTTTTTTTTTTTATACATTTGCAGAAATTTCTAAACCTGTATTCGCTTTGTCATTATGGGGTGTTGTGTGTAGATTAAGAAATAATTGTATCAATTTTTTACTTTAAATTAATAAATTTAACTAGGCAAGTCGGTTGAACAATTTCTTATTTACAATGACGGCCTAGCCCGGCCAAACCCAGATGACGCTGGGCCAATTGTGCGCCGCCCTATGGGACGCCCAATCACAGCCGGGTGTTATTATTCAGGCTGTAACGTGACACATTGTGGAAAAAGTTAAGGGGTCTGAATATTTTCCCGAATTCATTGTATGAGATTGATTATATTTTTTTGTTAATTATTATTGTAGTTGTTGTGCTGTTTATACTGTCAGAAATGTAGCTTCATTAAATTGACCAATATTATGGTGTTTCTATTCCAAGAAAAAATGCATTTTACAGTAGCCTATTATGAAAATATGGCGTTGTACAACGTGATCGGTCAGGAGTAGGCCTAGGTTACTAAGCGACTGCGAGTGAAGAGCAAAATAATCCAAACATTTCCACACCCTAATTGTAGGCTAACCAATACCCAAACAGAGATTCATTGACAAGAAAAATCAGATTTATGAAGACCAGTCCCCATGCTTGCTTCAAATCCTATTATGACTGTGGGTGTTTCAGTAAGCAACAATTTTATGGCTGCAGTTGATTTGCCCACTATATTCCAATATGTATTGTATTCAGTGATATTTATTCCCATAGTAATTTGTTACGGATCCATCCAGATGTGGTTAGAAAACAGTGCATGTGGTGGGCTATGCAGAGAGATTGGTGAAGTGACATGCCTTGCAAAGGTCCGTTAAAGTCCCTAAACTCAGCAAGAGTCTATTGTCCTGCTGATAGCCCATCAATGGTGGATGGATTCTTTTGTACTCTAATTTATTGGAAAGGCTGCTAAACCATTTACACCTGGCCCACAGCTTTGTTGCGTCCTCACAGTACAGTGCACTTTCACTCCATTCGCCGCTTGGCAATGGACACATTTTTCTTTCTATTATCTATTCGGTAACATTCCACACGTCAATGTAGTAAACAAAACCTATATGAAATAGCTCAGGTCTTGAATATATGTGAAACTTTATTTTAAAAAAAATGTGGGTGACAAAGGCTTTATGGCCTTTAATTTAGCAGACATCACTTGCGTAGTCAACACATACAGTACCAGTCAAAAGTTTGGACACTCCTACTCATTCCAAGGTTTTTATTTTTACTATTTCCTACATTGTAGAATAATAGTGAAGACATCAAAACTATGAAATAACACATAGGGAGTGACACACCAACAAAGTGTTAAACAAATCAATAAACATTTTAAATTTGAGATTCTTCAAATAGCCACACTTTGTCTTGATGACAGCTTTGCACACTCTTGGCATTCTCTCAACCAGCTTCATGAGGTTGTCACCTGGAATGCATTTCAATTTACCGGTTTTCCTTGTTAAAAGTTCATTTGTGGAATTTCTTTCCTCAATGTGTTTGAGCCAATCAGTTGTCTTGTGATAAGGTAGGTTGGTATACAAAATATAGCCCTATTTGGTAAAAGACAAGTCCATATTATGACAAGAACAGCTCAAATAAGCAAAGAGAAACGACAGACTACTTTAAGACATGAAGGTCAGTACATCCGGAAAATGTCAAGAACTTTGAATGTTTCTTCAACTGCAGTCGCAAAAACCAAGCGCTATGATGAAATTGGCTCTGAGGACCGCCACAGGAAAGGAAGACCCAGATTTTTTTTATTTTTTTTATTTAAGCAGGTAAAACCCATTGAGGTTAAAAACCTATTTTGCGAGGGTGACCTGGCAAGAAGGCAAAACAGGGAAATAGCAGCGTGTCCATAAAACATTACAGAAAAATACAGAATACACACAAAAGACAAAGTGTCACAAGTTAGATACAATTGAAAATTAGGGAAAAATGCAGTTTTCACAAACAGTATTGTCTATCAGAGTTTTAAAAACAGGCAAAGACACTAACTCCCCTCACTTTAAAATCTTCTGAAGCATGTTCCAGGATGAAGGGGCATTATGGGAAAAATATTGTTTCCCCATCTCAGTTCTTGTCTTAGGAACAGACAAGGGACTGAACGAAGACTATTTTGAGTGACGGATTTGATCAGTAAAGAACAGAGACAAAGGGAGTTGTCCCATCAATGCTTTGTACACAAAAGTGTACCAGTGCTTTAGCCTCCTGGTGGAGAGACAGGTCCATTGCACCATAGCATACAAATCACAGTGATGGGTCAGTGATCTAGCATTTGTAATAAATCTTAAAGCACCATGATACACTGTGTCCTGAGTTTAAGGTACTTGCTGAGGCCTGCATATAGATAATATCACTATAATCCAGCACTGATTAAAAATAAAAAGAAGTGCTTTGAACAATATATTTTCTGACTAACATTGAAAAGCAAGATTTGTTCCTGTAATATAAATCCAATTTCAACTTCAGTTTCTTGGTCAAGGTATCAATGTGCTGTTTAAAATTCAATTTTTCATCTAACCAAATCCTAAGATACTTATAGGAGGTGACCCTATCAATATGCTGGCCTGTTATAGTTAAAATCTTCAAGTGACTCCATCTGTTAACTTTCAGGGAAGAGAGAACCATAAACTTTGTTTTCCTTTCATTTAAGTACAAGTTTCAATTGGAAAAGCTGCCTTTGAATAACATCAAAGGCCAACTGTAAGTCCTGAAAAGCCTCAATATTAGAGGTGCTAGAATAAATAATTGTGTCATCAGCATACAAATGGAGATTTGCAGAGTCAACCGTCTACCCTAATAATTTATATACAGTGTAAAAAGGATCTGACCTAAAATTGAGCCCCGGGGACTCCTTTTGTAAGCCTTCGTAACTCAGAGTTCATATCCTCCTGTGCTACACACTGTGTTCTGTCAGAAATGTAGTTTTGGAACCAATCCAATGCATCAACACTTAAACCAACCTTTTTTAGTCGATACAACAGCAGGGCATGGTCAACAGTGTCCAAGGCCTTCGATAAGTCAATAAAAAGTGAAACACAGTTATTTTTCTTGTCCTGAGCATCTAGAATGTCACCTACAACCTTACTTCCCAGCAGTAATTGTACTATGCTTGGCTCTAAAACCCGACTGGAATTGAGAACTGATTTATTGTAAAAAGTCTTTCAACTGTGAGTTCACCAGGTTTTCCAAAACCTATGCCAGTGCCGACAGTTTAGATATGGGACGATAGTTATGCAACAGGGAACGATCTCCACCTTTTTGTATAGGCTACTTTCCAGACTTTTGGATTGGTATTACTCGCCAATGAAAGATTTTAATATACGAGTGAGAGGGGCAGCAATGATCTCTGCAGCAATTTTTTTTTTTAAATATGGGTTTAATTCATCCGGGCCAATCTCGGTAAAATGAAATAAATGACCCATAGAAAGGCATGTGGCAGTTTCATTCACAGCCTCATTTGAGATGTTTGGAAGGAGTTCATCAAATACATGCCCAGCTTGAGTAAAATGCTCATTAAACATGTCAAGCAGTTTATTATTGTCAGTCACATCCATTGAATTTGAGGTCAATTTCAGCGGAAGGCCAGAGGAGTTTGTGTTAGCATTCATGGATTTAATGGTTTTTCCATCAATTCTTCGGGGTTATTGAGGTTTGCCTTGGTAGATTCGTAATAGAAGCTAGATTTGCATTTCCGTATTAACAAGACACACTTATTTCTCAGTGCCCTGAATAACTGCCATTCTGTCTGGGAATTACCCTTTCTGGCTTAGGCCCATTTGTGTATTTCTGGATCAAATCCGATAATTCCCCTGTAAACCAGGGATTGTCTCTACCTCTTACCCGGTACTTTTTTGAGAGGGGCGTGTTTATCACAGATAGTATAAAACACAATGAGAATGCCTCTTCGATATCTGGAATAGGCGCAATCCTATCCCAGTTCACAGAACTGCGTAAAATTTTGTTTGACTATGAAGCGAGAGGGCACTTTGGGGTCTCTAATGCAAGCAACTGCACAATGATCACTTAAATCATTAGCGAAAATCCCAAAGGCCGAGTATTTATGCGGATTGTTTGTTAGAATAACATCAATAAGTGTTGATTTAGATGTCTTTTGGATTGAGTCTTGTAACCGCATTTATAATTTGAGTGAAATGTAATGTATTGCACAGTCCTCTTATGGCCTCCGAGTTTGGAGATAATCAATCCCAGTCTAAATCGCCCATGAGGACCATTTAATTTCCCCCCCCCAACCACGCATCAGTACAGCCAGAGAATCCAGGGATTCTACTTTTGCAGATGGAGGTCTATAATATCCTATCAAATCTAAGTTCACAGCTTTTGATAACTGCAGCTTCAATGCTAAAAACTCAAACTGTTTTGGTTTAGGTAAAGACCTTAGTTCAGTAACCACATATGTCTTTAATATAAATGGCTATACCTCCCCCTTACTTTGTTGGTCACATTGATAAACATAACTATCCAAGCCTATAGACTGATTTTAGAATAGATTTATTAAGCCAGGTCTCGGACAGTACTAAGACATCTGGGTCAGCAGTGTGAATCCAGACTTTTATCATGTCCAATTTCGGCATAGAGGGGCTATCCCTCTTTCACACTGTGGTAAATAAAGCCAGTTTGTTGTTTATTATTATTTCTGTTTTAGAGGGGGAGAAATCAAAATACCACTCTGCCTATTTTTAGAAAATTGTCAGTCTACATGTCAAGTGTAATTGCGCAATTGTATTTACCTATGTTCTCTCTCAACTCCGGGACCACCCGCCAGGTCATTTTTTGTTATTGCCTGATACAGGACTCTAGTGCCAGAGAAGAGAGACTCTCTGACTTAAACATTCAAACCTCCATTAATTTACGAAAAGATCGTCAATTTGTGCCACAGTTTAGATACCGATAGATCAGCATTCTAACTCCCCCTTGTGATAGTGTGGTGCAATGACGCAATTTACCACAATCTGCCACAAATGGTCATAGGCTCTAAACTTTTGAGGAACCACTGTATATACTGTATATACCTCTCTTCCTTCACTTCTTTCTCGCTCTTCGTCTCTGTTTCCCTCTATCTCTCTGTCTCTCTTTCTCTCTAAAGGTTTGTTTTCTTTGTCTTCCAGAGAGCTCACTGCGCCATCTGCACAGACCGTATCTGGGGTCTGGGGAGACAGGGTTACAAATGCATCAACTGCAAACTGCTGGTCCACAAGAAGTGTCACAAACTGGTCACCGTGGAGTGTGGCCGACAGATGATACAGGTGAGGAACAGCGAGCGGTCAGTGCCGTCTCTTATACTTAGTGCCCAGAGTTTTACCTTGGTCTTTTCACGTGACTTGTCCCGGAAAACTCTGGGCCCTACACATATTGTATTTTCATTAAGAAAGGACTGAGACACACTATTTCTCAACGTGTCCTCTTACACTCTCTCGCTCTCCATCTCGCTCTCTTTCTAGGAGCCTATCATGGGGCCTGATAGAGGGGCCTCCATCACTCCATTAGACCAATCAGAACAGACAGGTAACACACACACACACACACACACACACACACACACAAACACACTTCCTTTTTAAGGAAAACTAGCCCTGGTGGGTTAAGATAGATCCTCATAAACAATCAGACATTTTGACACAATTAATTATTTCTTTAGACCGTGTCCCTAGACCTGAGTCACTAAGCTAGATCCAGTAGGACTAAGACAGCCTTAAGTCCTGTCAGGTGCTCTACTGGTGGCTGACTGAATTAGAACGTTTAAAGGAGAAGTTTACCCAAAAACGCAGAAACTCCCAATTGATACCATACATTGAAACTAGTTCAGTGGAGTTTGCCATCTCCCCCTCTCTCTCCCTGTACTAAAACGGCTGCAAAAACAGATCACGTGACTCGTTACGTTGCTAGAAATGTCACTGTTTTCACTGTAAATACTACAGAGCGCCCGATTTCAGATTTCTCACTTCCTGACAGGAAGTTTGCTGCAACTTGAGTTCTGTTTTACTCAGATATAATTCAAACGGTTTTAGAAACTAGAGAGTGTTTTCTATCCAATAGTAATAATAATATGCATATTGTACGAGCAAGAATTGAGTACGAGGCAGTTTAATTTGGGAACGAATTTTTACAAAGTCGAAATGGCGCCCCCCTATTGACAAAAGGTTAAACTCCTCAGCGTATGCTCTCTAAATGGACTTTAGTTGTGAGGGCATAGATGCCCATGCATTGTATAGTAAACAAAATTCATGTCGGGGGGATGCTATTCACGAGGATATTTGTAGTTGTTGATATTTAGTTATTTACTTTGTATAATTAATCTGTTACGCTGTCTTAACTTCTCTGCTGAAAAAAAACCCGAATCTGTGAATAAGGGAATAACGTGCAGTTTCTGCGTAGCAGGGATTCCTCCGAGAGAGCACATGCACAGTTGTTACCCATCTCTGTTGCTGTGGCAGTTGGCTACATTTAATAATCCAAATGTTTTTGGTGTAAAAGTACACATTTCTTGACTCAAAACCGATAGTACTTTTGACAGAAATAGCTCATTTGGCCGTACGCTGTCAATAAAACAACAAATGTGTCCACATTTTGCGTATTTGTGAATCATGAATTCACTGGCAACAGAGCAGAAAAGGCCTGCACCGTCACGAGTCACGTGAACCATTTTTGCATCTGTTGCAGTACAGCACTACAGAGGGGGGGAGGGCAACCTCCCCTGGACTAGTGTCAATGTATGGAATCACTTGGGAGTTTCTGGAATTTGGGTAAACTTCTCCTTTAACATTCACACTATTAACCATTCTGTATCCCCCTCTCAGACCTGCCAACCTGCACGCATTTTGCGTACCATGCACGCAATTTGAGGTCGAAGTACGAAATACGGAAAAATAGGCTTCTAGTTGGAGGGGCTGCATGAGACCTGCAGGTCCCAACAGAGATCATTGCGGTCAAGGTTATTTGGAAACAGTAGTCTTTCTGCCTTGTATGTTAGACCTACCTCTTGTATCAAAAGCACATCTGTGTCGCAGTATTCGCACACTTTGCACTTTTCCTTTCATGTTAAACACATACAGAGTGAGCCCATGCAACTTATAAGCACATTTTTACTCCTGAACTTATTTAGGCTTTCCTTAACAAAGGGGTTGAATACATATTGACTCGAGACATTTCAGCTTTACATTTTTTATTCATACATTTTCTTTTTTTAAATCTAAAAACATAATTCCACTGACATTATGGGGTGTTGTGTGTGTGTGTGTAGGCCAGTGATGACACATATCAATTGAATCTATTTAAATCTCAGGCTGTAAATCAACAAAATGTGTAAAAAGTCAAGGGACGTGAATACTTTCAGAAGCTACTGTAGCTACAGCGTTTAGTCCACGAAGCAATTACACTTTCTTGCCCACACATACTTTGATCTCGGTAGTAAGCACGAGCACATTGACCAACAAGGAAACGTGCGGTGTTGCAGTAGTTCAGTGCGTGCTGCTGCGTGGATGGATACAGACATGGCAGAGAAAGCTGTTCCGCGAATACCGTCCTTCACAGAAAGCTATGTTGGACTGTTAAAGATTAGCAGGCGTATGTTATTGATAGAGCTGTGTCAACAGTAGGCTGCTAATGATGTGATAAGTCAGTTCACCAATTAACAAGGCATGTTGAATGAATGGTAGCCAATTACCAAGTACCCTTAAGTCTATAGCCTACCATTCTTACTGAGGCAGTCTTCTGCCAACATCATTAGGGTTTAAAAGGTGCGGTTTGGGTGTCACACGCACCGTTGAGGGGTCCGCGGCGCTGGGGGTGCCGCTGAAGTGGTACTCATAAAAATTATTCAATGTTGGCAGGTCTGCCCTCTAGTGTCTGGGAGGATATGTGACTGCTCCTGCTTTCTTTCTCCCCCCATCTGTCACTCTCTCTTTGTCATTTTCTCTGTCACTCTCGCTCTCTCAGGTCCTCAGAACAGAGATTCTAGTGAGAGTCTAAACTACAACGGAGAAGAGAAAGAGGTGAGGAAGATGGACTGCGATTGTGTGTGAGTGAGAGAAGTGTGTTTGTTGCCAACGTTGTTGTAAGGGAGAGTGATGGCCACCTGTCTTTTTGTCTCACGTCAGTTTCTGTCTCTCCCTCTTTGTCTGCCTGTCCGTTTGATCTCATGCCTATTTCTGTCCATCCCTCCGTCCTGTAGGCGCGCAGCAGCAGAGACACGGGGAAGTCAGCGTCAAGTCTGGGTCTGGTGGACTTTGACCTGCTGAGGGTGATCGGGCGGGGCAGCTACGCGAAGGTCCTGCTGGTCCGACTCAAGAAGACTGAGAGGATCTACGCCATGAAGGTGGTCAAGAAGGAGCTGGTCAACGACGATGAGGTAAACACACAC
The DNA here is from genome assembly GCF_016432855.1 of Salvelinus namaycush. Classification (NCBI taxonomy): domain Eukaryota; kingdom Metazoa; phylum Chordata; class Actinopteri; order Salmoniformes; family Salmonidae; genus Salvelinus; species Salvelinus namaycush. Next base: position 883,680 of record NC_052331.1, read on the forward strand.
AGACGGAGTGACACATGCGCGCACACACACTCTGAAGAAACACACACACTCGGTCCGACACGTTGACAGGCGCTACCTGATCAATCAGCTGTGCCATCCGTCCTCTCTGTCTGAGAGGCTGCTCTGTCCTGACCTATTGTTACCTGTCTGTCAATCGAGATCTGTCAACACCACTCGCTCACTCTTGTCACATCCACTCTTTCACTCTGTCTGTCTGTTCTCTTCAGATAGCTGCCTGGTTATGTCTGCTTATTTAGCTTTTCTAAGTGTTTGATATGATTTTAAGTCCACTGGATTTCCAAATGCATCCTGTGTGTGTTATTCCCGGGTGTTGTAGGACATTGACTGGGTCCAGACAGAGAAGCACGTGTTTGAGCAGGCATCCAACCACCCATTCCTAGTTGGGCTACACTCCTGTTTCCAGACTGAGAGCAGACTGTTCTTTGTCATAGAGTATGTAAACGGAGGAGACCTGATGTTCCACATGCAGAGACAGAGGAAGCTACCTGAGGAACACGCCAGGTTTGAACAATGATGTCTTTCTACACTTGGGTTATGTTCACTAGGGTACGCAACAGAACTTTTTGCAATTGAAAATCCTGGTAGTCCCTTCTTGTTTTAGCACATTTTCTTCTGTTTGTGGTCTTTAACACCCGTAAATTCGACTGATGAAGAGCTTGGTGATTAGTTGTGTAGCTCTTAGGCAGTGATGTATCTGTGTGTATGAGTCTGACCGGTTCTTTTCCATCTCTCTCTTTGTCAGGTTTTACTCAGCAGAGATCAGCTTGGCGTTGAACTACCTCCATGAGAGAGGCATCATCTACAGAGACCTCAAACTGGACAACGTGCTGCTGGAGTCCGAGGGACACATCAAACTCACTGACTATGGCATGTGCAAGGTGGGTGTTGGGGGGGGGGGGGGGGGGGGGGGGGGTCTGTCCGTGCGAGTGCTTATGCCTGTGTGTTTCTGTCTATCTTTTTTTGTGTTTTGTGGCGGATGAATCAGAATTAGTTGGGTAACATAGATAATTAAGATGTTTCATTGACATAATATGCTTATGTGAGATACTTGTCATTAGAATGTATCCTTTTGGACTATAGTGTTGGCAGTGTCACTTTTCCCTCAGCTAGGGGTCAGTCACTTGGGGCCCAGAGAGGGGAGAGGTCAGGCTCGTCTTTCACATGTGTCTGGTGCTATGCAGAATATCAGAAAGGGAAGAGGACAGAATGGAACATTGTCTTCATATGTGAATGTGTCTTTACCTATTCTTAAACCATGTGAAGGGATGGTGTGATTAATGGGGAACTAATTACTTGTCTCCACAATGTCTGTGTGCCAGTCACTCCCTCCTTTTCCCATTGGGGGGAGGTGTATGTCAGTGTCTGGAAACATTGTATGTCCTCTCTGATGTTGCACTTATGCTGGGATAGTGTATGACCTAGAGGCTCACTCCCCTCAGTGAGCTTGTCCAGGAGTGGGGTCAAGAGGGGGTTTACTTGAGATGGGAGTATCTAGAGTTGATAATTGATATATGCCATTGGAGGAGTTGGTGTTTTTGTACTATGAAGTACCAGGAACGAGATTAGAACCTCGTCTGAGGGACCAAACTCAACGATAATTAATAGCGAATGTTATCTGGCTGCGGGATACTCCTTTCTTAAGAAAAAGTCTTTCTTTGTGAACTGTTCCTAAGATCTGTGGTTCGTCAGTGTAAGTTGAGAGGGGTGTATCTTGGCTATAAAAGATCTTTGTACTTTTCTGTTGGTACTTTTTCAATGGTTCATTAGAGATGGCGCATCATTGAAAGTCAAAAAGGCTATTGCAAAGCTCTTATTAAAAAAAAGATGTAGTATAAGTATAACTCTGACTGGTGTGTGAAGTTTGTAATTCTCCTCATTTGGTAAAGCAGAAAAATGGCACCACAGTGCGCGCGCGCGTGTTAATGCCATGTAAAGCTCTGAGGTGTTTGTGTGTTAATGCCTCTATGCTATGAGATGTGTGTGCTGACTGCTGTGCTCCCTTTGCTCTGTAGGAGGGCTTGAGGCCAGGAGACACCACCAGTACATTCTGTGGAACCCCCAACTACATCGCCCCCGAGATACTAAGAGGAGAGGACTATGGTAAGACTGTCTGCTCCAAATAATGCACATTTGCTTCAGATTCAGAAGCAGAAGACTATATTATTCGCACGTCATTCTAGATATCCACGCTCATCCTCGTTTGCACACTACGACAATGTTCTCTTATGTGTGTTTATATTGAAATGTAAGGCTAAGGCATTTGAATGACTTTCTATCAATTGTGTGGGTTCAGGTTTCAGTGTGGACTGGTGGGCGCTGGGGGTGCTGATGTTTGAGATGATGGCTGGACGGTCGCCCTTCGACATCGTAGGGAGCTCCGACAACCCAGACCAGAACACTGAAGACTACCTCTTCCAAGGTAACACACACACACAATACTTCAAACTACCTCTTCCAAAGTATTTTTGATTTTTATTTAACCTTTATTTAACTAGGTTAAGTTAAGAACAAATTCTTACTTACAATGACGGCCTGGCAAAAGGCAAAAGGCCTCCTGCGGGGATGGGGGCTGGGATTAAAATTAAATTAAATAAAAAATATAGGACAAAACACACATCACGACAAGAGACAACACTACATAAAGAGAGACCTAAGACGACAACATAACAAGGCAGCAACACATGACAACACAGCATGGTAGCAACACAACATGACCACAACATGGCAGCAGCACAAAAAAATGGTACAAACATTATTGGGCACAGACAACACCTAGTCTAGATTTAACCTTAGCCTGTAGCTTTGATATGTGCTGAGAGAAGGACAGTGCACCGTCTAGCTGTACTCCCAAGTACTTGTATGAGGTGACTACCTCAAGCTCTAAACCCTCAGAGGTAGTAATAACACCGGTGGGGAGAGGGGCATGAGACCGATCAAAGTAACACTCACACACATCTCTATATAACAGCTGACCGACTGGATGGCTGGGTCCTATTCTCTAGTACCCTTCTCTCCAACGAGCTTGCACTTGTTCACTTCCTGGGAGTGCGCTAGGATAATGTGTGTCTAAATATGACTTTGTTTCCTTGTTAGTTAGGTCCTAACTAAGTAACTGTTTCAATAAATAACAGTCTAATATCCTCTGTCTCCTCTCTGTAGTAATATTGGAAAAACAGATCAGGATTCCTCGGTCGTTGTCAGTCAAAGCTGCCAGCGTTCTCAAGGGCTTCCTCAACAAGGTAACTCCCACACACACACACACACACACACACACACACACACACACACACACACACACACACACACACACAGTTCAATCCTAACAAGGTCATGTCACGTTGCCCTCTGACCATGATGTAATGAACCTTTATTCTCCTTTTCCTTCCTCTCTCCATCCTCCTCCCCTCTCCTCGTCTGTCTCATATCTATGCTCTTGAACTCCTTGTTTATCTATCCCTCTCTTTCTCCCTCCCCTCCTTCCCTGTCTCTCTCTCTCTCTCTTTTCCCAGGAACCTAAGGAGAGGCTAGGCTGTCATCCCCAGACGGGCTTTGCTGACATCATGGGTCATCCCTTCTTCCGAAACGTAGACTGGGACCTTGTGAGTCATTGTCTTCTATCTCTCGCTGCCCTCTCTTCTATCTCTCTCTTTAATGCAACTCTGTCTCCATCTGTCCTACTGTATCTAGTGTTTAGGTGAGATGGAGCATCATGACCGATATATAGAGATCATTGTTTTCAAACAAAGCAGCAGAAGCAGAATTCTCACCAATGAAAATGTACTTAAACGCGAATGACGGACCGTGAGAAATCAACTCTCATATTGTCTTTCCACATAGTTTAAAAGAAAACAGCAAAAAGCTAGTCAACAAGTGAAAGTCAATCACAGCGGGTCACGGTGATTCTCTCCTCCAGACAGTATGTCATAGTTGAGGGTCATCACCTTAGACAAGCCCAGAAAGTATTTTTTCCCCACCAGGCAGACAGAAGGGCCAATCTGATTTAACCATGGCTGTATCGGTTCTCTAAGGGCAGGTTTTCCAGACCCAGATTAAGTTTATTCCTGGACTATAAAAGTCAGCACTAAGTGGCCAGTGTCACAGTGATTCTGTTGTAATTAGAGGGTCACCACCAGAGAATTAAGAGCATTTGGCTAACCTCAATGTTCAAATTCAGAAACGTGTTATTGTCCTAATGCTGGGCAAATTTCAAAGGAATTGACTCCAACCTGACACAGACAGACAGGCTAGCCTCCAGACAGGCATCCAGCAGACAGACAGGCTGGCCTCCAGACAGGCATCCAGGCCAGGTCAGGAGCAGCTTGACCTCTTTTCCCAGTAGGGTCTACCCTGTCTGCTGACTGGCTGTCTGAGCTGGCTCCCCCTCCGCTCAGTCTCACCTCACACGTAACCTGTAGCCTTGCCCTGCACTCTTCTACCTCCAGGGGGTGGTAGTGCTGGGTTAACACCCTGCAGGCTGCCTGTCTGTTTGGGTTCTGACTTAACAATGGAGTTTCCGCTGATCCACAGGCTGCCTCACAGCTTCAGAGGAGAGAGATTGGCTTTTGGTGCAATAATTTTTTCCTGTGGTTTAAAATGGTTCTAAACTATTTTCAGGGGAATTTGTACGTTACTTTGTAAATAAGGCTCATTTGGTTGTAACATGGTGCTTGCTGGACTATGTTGACTGTAAGTCGCTTCATATCCATTATTTTAAACAAGATTATCCAGCTGTGTAGTGCATTCGGAAAGTATTCAGACCCTTAACTTAATCTAAAATGAATGAAATAGGTTTCTTGTTTCTCATTGGTCTACACACAATACCCCACATTGACAAAGCAAAAACGGGTTTTTAGAAATGTTTGCAAAGTATAAAAAACTGAAATTATAACATTTAAATAAGAATCCAGACCCTTTACTCAGTACTTTGTTGAAGCACATTTGACAGCGATTACAGCCTAGAGTCTTCTTGGGTATGACGCTACAAGCTTGGCACACCTGTATTTGGGGAATTTCTCCCATTCTTCTCTGCAGATCCTCTCAAGCTCTGTCAGGTTGGATGGGGAGTGTTGCTACACAGCTATTTTCAGGTCTCTCCAGAGATATTAGATCGGGGTTCACGTCCGGGCCACTCAAGAACATTCAGACATTTGTCTCGAAGCGTTGTCTTGGCTGTGTGCTCAGGGTCGTTGTCCTGTTGGAAGGTGAACCTTCGCCCCAGGCTGAGGTCCTGTGTGCTCTAGAGCAGGTTTTCATCAAGGATTTCTCTGTATTTTGCTCCGTTCATCTTTCCCTCTATCCTGACGAGTCTCCCAGTTCCTGCCACTGAAAAACATCCCCTTTAGCATGATGCTGCCTCTACCATGCTTCACTGTAGGGATGGTGCCAGGTTTCCTCCAGATGTGACGCTTGTCATTCAGGCCAAATAGTTCAATCTTGGTTTCATCAGAACAGAGAATCTTGTTTCTCATGGTCTGAGTGTCTTTAGGTGCCTTTTGGCAAACTCCAAGTGGGCTGTCATGCGCCTTTTACTATAAAGGCCTGATTGGTAGTGTTGCTGAGATGATTGTCCTTCTGGAAGGTTCTCCCATCTACACAGGAACTCTGGAGCTCTGTCAGAATGACCATCGGGTTCTTGGTCACCTCCCTGACCAAGGCCCTTCTCCCCCAATTGCTCAGTTTGGCCAGGTGGCCAGCTCTAGGAAGAGTCTTGGTGGTTCCAATCTTCTATTTAAAAATGGAGGCCACTGTGTTCTTTCGGGACTTTCAATGCTGCAGCCATTTATTTTGTAGCCTTCCCCAGATCTTTATTTGTATTTTTTATTTAACCTTTATTTAACTATGCAAGTCAGTTAAGAACAAATTCTTATTTACAATGATGGCCTACACCGGATTGTGCCTCGACACAATCCGGTCTCGGAGCTCTACGGACAATTCCTTCGACCTCATGGCTTGGTTTTTGCTCTGACATGCACTGTCAAATGTGGGACCTTTATATAGACAGGTGTGTACCTTTTTGCAAATCATGTCCAATCAATTGAATTTACCGTATGTGGACTCCAATCAAGTTGTAGAAACATCAAGGATGATCATTGGAAACAGGATGCACCTGAGCTCAATTTCGAGTCTCATAGCAAATGGTCTGAATACTTTTTTTAATGTATTTATTTTTAATACCTTTGCAAAAATCTCTAAAAACCTGTTTTCGCTTTGTCATTATGGGGTATTGTGTGTAGATTATTTAATCCGTTTAGAATAAGGCTGTAATGTAACAAAATGTGGAAAAAGTCAAGGAGTCTGAATACTTTCCGAATATACTGTGTGTGGATGTCTCTTTGACCTCAATGCTGTGTGTGTGTGTGTCCTCTGACCTCGTTGCATTGTTGTTTCAGATGGAGCAGAAGCAGGTGGTTCCTCCATTCAAACCCAACATCTCAGGAGAGTTTGGACTAGACAACTTCGACGCCCAATTCACCAACGAGCCTATCCAGCTCACGCCTGATGATGAGTGAGTATCTGTCTGTCTCTGGATGCGTCCCAAATGTACCTTTATTTAACTAGGCAAGTCAGTTAAGAACAAATGGTACCATATATAGTGAACTGTACTGAACATCAAATGGAAACAAGCATGTAAAGTGTTGGTTTCATGAGCTGAAATAAGATTCTAGACATTTTTAGAGTTTTGTGGACAAATTTGTTTACTTCACTGTTGGTTAACATTTTTCCTTTGCTAAGATAATCCATCCACCTGACAGGTGTGGCATATCAAGAAGCCGATTAAACAGCATGCTCATTACACAGGTGCACCTTGTGCTGGGGACAATAAAAGGCCACTCTAAAATGTGTGGTTTTGTCACACAACACAATGCCACAGGGAGCTTGCAATTGGCAACCAGAGCTGTTGCCAGATAATTGAATGTTCATTTCTCTACCATAAGCCGCCTCAATGCCGTTTTAGAGAATTTGGCAGGACGTCCAACCGGCCTCACAACCACAGACCACGTGGAACCACGCCAGCCCAGGAACTCCACATCCAGCTTCAACACCTGCATGGTCGTCTGAGACCAGCCACCCGGACAGCTGATGAAACTGTGGGTTTGCACAACCGAAGACTTTCTGCACTAACTGTCAGAAACCGTCTCAGGGAAGCTCATCTGCATGTTCTACCAGGGTCTTGACCTGACTGCAGTTTGGCATTGTAGCCGACTTCAGTGGGCAAATATTCACCTTCGATGGCCACTGGCATGCAGGAGAAGTGTGCTCTTCATATATGAATCCCGGTTTCAACTGTCCTAGGCAGATGGCAGACATCGTGTATGTTGTCATGAGGGCGAGCGGTTTGCTGATGTCAACGTTGTGAATGTAGTGCCCCATGGTGGCGGTGGGGTTATGTTATGGGCAGATATAAGTGACAGACAATGAACACAATTGCATTTTAGAGATGGCAATTTGAATGCACAGAGATACTGTGACGAGATCCTGAGGCCCATTATCATGCCATTCATCCGCCGCCATCACCTCATATCACACGGCCCCATGTCGCAAGGATCTGTACACAATTCCTGAAAGCTGAAAATGTCCCAGTTCTTCTGGGACATTCGGAAAGTATTCAGACCCTTGACTTAATCTAAAAGCGACAGACAATGAACACATGGCCTGCATACTCACCATACATGTCACCCATTGGCTATGTATGGGATGCTCTGGATCGACCTGTACGACACTGTTCCAGTTCCCGCCGATGTTCAGCAACTTCGCACAGCCAGTAAAGAGGAGTGGGACAACATTCCACAGGCCACAATCAACAGCCTGCATGAGGCAAATGGTGGTCACACCACATACTGACTGGTTTTCTGATCCACACCCCTAACTTTTTTTTTTTTTTTTTTGATATGTGTGTATTCCCAGTCATGTGAAATTCGTAGATTAGGGACTAATGAGTTTGTCAATTGACAGATTTCCTTATGTGAACTTGTAACTCAGTTAAATCTTTGAAATTGTTGCGTTTATATTTTGGTTCAGTGTAATTTTAACCAGGGCCCATACAGTCTGTCGTTCTGTCTGTCCGCCCGTCCGTCATTCTTCATGGATCATTTAAATCAATGCTTTATGATGGCTGTTCAGTTTACTAGATTAGTTTGTGGTGGTATGAGAAGCGATTTACTTACTGATCAATGTCGTCATATGTCTCTCCTATAACTGTTTGTTTCCTGTCTGTTTTGCAGTGATGCAGTGAAGAAGATCGACCAGTCGGAGTTTGAAGGGTTTGAGTACATCAACCCTCTCCTGATGTCAGCTGAGGAGTGTGTGTGAGGAGTGTGCGATCGGACGCTGCACACCGCGTCTTCTTGACAACGGCGTTGCTAACTAACTCTGCATGGTTACCAGACAACCCAGCGACGGCGTCACCATCGAGCACCCTGCTGTTGGAGAGAGCCATCGGGACTCTCAGACATGAGATGCTAACTTGCCAAACCAATCTCCCATAGTGTGGACGTGTCCCATTTGGCACCCTATACAATACGTAGTGCATTAGAGAATAGGAGGCCATTTTGGACGGAAGCCACTCTGCCATTTATAACCACTAGTCCTTAAAATCTACCTTCTCGCTTTGAATTATTTTTGGATCATGTATCAAATCCTCACTGATTTCCTCGTTGATCATCAGGGAGCCTGCTCTGAGTAACCAATGAGGCTTGTAGGTGGTTGGGTACCTAGTGACACAAAGGGGCGGGGGGAAAGAGGAACACAGACAGTCCACAGAGAACGAACTAACCCTCCTCTTATTCTCTACTTGGTGGTGTTTGATGGATATTGTATTTGTACATATTAAAAATCATTGAGGATGGATATATGTTTAGACCAGTGGTTCCCAACCAGACCTTTTAGCTTTCAGCCAGATTATCAGGGGGACATGGTTGAAAACAATTTAATGATTGACATCCACTACATGTATTATTAGCTTTGTTGCAGCACCATGTTTGTAGAGGAACGAAGAACAAGACAACACTAGCCTTTTTCAAAAACAAAACACTATATCTATATATTTTTCTCATTTTATTTAATGAAATAGCTGTTCTCTATGTATGATGGCCATTGTCCTAAAGTGTTACGTTGTCTTCAAGCCTGGTGTCCTGTCAGAACCACGTAGGATGGCCCGCTATTGTTTGTTTACAGTAGTTGTCATGGCAACCCCCAGTACAGAGATGGTTACAGGATGTAGTGACTGACTGGAACCTCAGCAGCCAACCAACACTAACATAGGTACTGACAAAGGGCAAATCTCAAATGGCACCCAATGTCTCAAGAGCATTACAAATGTATTCTACACTACAAAAAGTGCACTATTAAGGGAACAGGGTGCCATTTTGGATGCGACCAAACTGTGAATGGAACAATTGACTATGTGGAGAGAGGACGGGTAGGGCTGGAGCACTAGTTAAGTCTGGGGACTCCTATGGGCCCTGGTCAAAAGTAGCGCGCTATATAAGGAATAGGGTGCCATTTGGGACAGGCCCTATTAGTCTATGCAGGTATATCATCCATGCAATGTATTGTTCACACAGGACCAACAAATATTTTCTAGAGAAGATGTTAATGATGTCTTGGTGGTACGTTGAAAAAGGTACAGTATATATACAGTAGGAAGACGTGCTTTTCTAATATTGGTCTTAGAAACTACGCATGACATTTTTTTTCTTTGTTCATGTGTACTATACAATGCCTTTCTGAGAGTCCTGTTTCTGTTTTCACTTTTCTTTCTACTGTTTTCTCTATTACACGTCAGTCTTAATCTGATTGCTACAGTATACAAAGAATGGACCGTCACTGATTCTTGAACCATTTCTGACAACGTAACGATAGATTTCTGGAATGAGATTTTCTTCAAATCTGAGAGATTACAACCACTATCAATACAAAGCATATAAAAGCAAAATATTATATTCCCCAAATAGTTTATTTAAAAAGAAATGGTGTCCTAAATGGCATTCTATTCCCTACATTCCCTATGTACTTTTGACTGCACTATGTAGGGAATCGGGTGCCATTTGTAACGCAGGACCAATTCTTCTGTTGAGATGTCGCTGAAGAATTTAACTAAGGTTAAGAGTATAAAGTATGTGGCCCAAATGGCATCTATAGATCCCGGTCAAAAGTAGTGCACTACATGGAATAGTAGGGTGCCATTCGAATGACATCCGGAGTGTTTTTAGTGGGGCCATGTTGTGATTGATTGGAGGAATGAACACAATGTTTACCATGCTACTTTATATTGTAGAGTCTTTTTTGCTTTGTTACTTTTTTCAAATAGAATTTGCTGTAACTAATGATTGAGCACTACATTGATTGGTAATATTGTTATTGGGTGAATCCTGTATGAAAACCCTTGGATGATGAATATGCGTGATTTCATCCAGAGGAGCCTACTGAACTGTAACAAAAATAAACATTTTATTTCCCTTCGTCTGGCTATCTTCCCGTCTGTCTGTTCCGTCCGCCTGTGTTCTTTTGTCTGTTTATCTTGCAATGAACCGGAGGGGTGTATAACAAATATGTAGCAATAAGTTGGCTAGCTAATGTTGGTAAACATTAGGATGTTGCTCAGGATTCTGTTTTGTTCAGTACTTGCTGCAGCTTGTCTTCCGTGGTCATGTGATGTTGCCACCCGTTTGGCTCCTACAGCCCCGGATAAGAAATCGCAACTCAAACTTTGATTTGAGAAGTCGAGCAAAACCAATTGAAATACTCTCACTGCCATGGGAGCTCTTCCTTTCCCTACCCTCGCTCTCCTCTGCTCCATCTCCTTTTCCCTCTTCACTCCCCTCGACTGTCCTCTCAACTCTCATCTACCCTCTCTCCTCCTTTGCCCTCTCTTTCCATCCTCTCTCCCTCTAACAATTTGTTATTATACAGTATCAACGGTTTCATCAACACCCCTTGTCTACCAATCTAAAAAGTCTGGTTGAAAAATACACTACATGACCAAAAGTAAGTGGACACCTGCTTGTCTACCATCTCACTCCAAAATCGTGCATTAATATGGAGTTGGTCCCCACTTTGCTGCAACAGCAGCCTCCACTCTTCTGGGAAGGCTTTCCAATAGATGTTGGGACATTGCTACGGGGACTTGCTTCCATTCAGCCACGAGCATTAGTGAGGTCGGGCACTGATGTTGGGCGATTAGGCCTGGCTCGCAGTCGGCGTTCCAATTCATCCCGAAGGTGTTTGAGGGCAGGCCTCTGGCAGGCCAGTCAAGTTCTTCCACAACGATCTCGACTAACCATTTCTGTTTGGACCTTGCTTTGTGCATGGGGGCATTGTCATGCTGAAACAGGAAAGGGCCTTCCCCAAACTGTTGCCACAAAGATGGAAGCACATAATTGTCTGGAATGTCATTGTATGTTGTAGCATTAAGATTTCCCTTCACTGGAACTAAGGGGCCTAGCCCAAACCATGAAAACCAGCCCCAGACCATTATTCCTCCTCCACCAAACTTTACAGTTGGCCCTATGCATTCGACCAGGTAGCGTTCTTTTGGCATCCGCCAAACCCAGATTCATCCGTCGTACTGTCAGTACTCCAGAGAACGCATTTCCACTGCTCCGGAGTCCAAAGCCGGCGAGCTTTACGCCACTCCAGCCAACGCTTGGCATTGCACTTGGTGTGACCTTAGGCTTGTGTGTGGCTGCTCTGTCATGGAAACCCATTTCATGAAGCTCCTGACAAACAGTTCTTACTTTGCTTCCAGAGGCAGTTTGGAACTCAGTAGTGTGTGTGTTGCAACCCAGGACAGATGATTTTTACACGTTACACGCTTCAGCACTCGGCAGTCCCGTTCTGTGAGCTTGTGTGGCTTACCACTTTGTGGCTGAGCCGTTGTTGCTCCTAGACATTTCCACTAGACAATAACAGCACTTACAGTTGCCCGGGGCAGCTCTAGCAGGGCAGAAATTTTACAAACTGACTTGTTGGAAAGGTGGCATCCTATGACGGTGCCACGTTGAAAGTCACTGAGGTCTTCAGTAAGGCTACCCATTACTGCCAATGTTTGTCTATGGAGATTGCATGGCGGTGTGCTCAATTCTATACACCTGTCAGCAACGGGTGTGGCTGAAATGGCCCGAATCCACTAATTTGAAGTGATGTCCACATACTTTTGTATATATAGTGTATTTCTCAAACTGTGCAGGGGGTACTGCACTGTAAATTATATTTCCTCCATGAAGGACATACAGGGAGGGATACATGCCTATTCCCACAATCCTGTTTTCCCAAGACTCCATGTTTGACATTGGTCCTGTGCCCTCTTCCTCACAGAAGGGGGGGCGGGCTGGTCCCCCCCCCCCCCAAGCTGCTTCGCTTTGGAGGATCTGAAAAACATCCTGCTTTAATTGCTTGTCTTCTATTCTCCCCTGTTCCTAGAGGGATTTATTTCAGCAATAAAGGAATCAACCTCATACTGTTCTACTACAACCCATTTAGTAAAACTTACATTCTGTTCCCTATATAGTGCACCATAGGGCTCTGGTCAAAAGTATTGAACTATATAGGGAATAGGGGGCCATTTGGGATGCACATTGTATGTACTTCAAGGTGCCGCATACTACATGCTAAACACAGTCTAGGCAACACTGTTATAAGCAATAGCACTCTTAATTCTATAACTCAGTTAAATCTGTGTATGCGATTAACCTTCTTTGTCAATGTATCAACAATGAGTAATTATCGTCACATTCCCCACACCCACATAGTCCTGTGAGATGCACAGCTTGGATTCAGTAATAGTGTGCCACTGCAGTAATCGTAATGATATTGTAACAGCATCTCATCTCCAGTGGAGTATTGTGAGTGTCATTCAATTTACTGACACGGCCTCTGAAATGGTTATTAATATTGCCACTTTTGTTTAAACACCATTCTTCCAGCCAAGCAAACACAGTGCAGCTCTTTTCCAGATACATATTTCTCTTCCTCTCAAAACACAAGGATGAATAACCAAATCAGTTGATATTAAACAGCACCAAGACAAGGTGATGTCCACAGGGAGTGGGGGTTAAAGGTGAAGACATGGGTTGAATTAATGTATGATTGACTATGGAGTATGTAGTCTTTTGATTGGATTTCCTTGGTTCATAAAGCACATGGGTATGACAGCTGGGCAGCAAATTGCAGTATAATAGGTCATAGTGTATTGTTATCCATTGATGTCTTCCCCATAGATAAAGGTTTATCAATATCCTATATAGAATATATCCTGTACAATTGTATGGAATGATACAAAAAAAAAACGGTGTTAATTGCAGGATTTGCTGTGATTAACCACATATTCGGGTTGTAATTTCATTATACAAGAAGCATTACAAGAATATTGACATCTTGATTTTGCCCATAGTAACGGTTAGCAAACTCTGGTAAATTGATAAGGCACATTGCTAGCTAATTTGTCCTGGAAGATAAAATGAACATTCAGTTGATATTTTATCTGAAATGCATATGGTCCTTTTTTTTAGCTGGATCTTCGTAGAATTTTGACCCAGAGTCGTACAGAATCGTGTGATTCTCTACTTCTGAGTATTAACACTAGAAAAGCTGGTCATCTAGCGATCCAGTTCTGAGCCAATGCATTCTAACGGTCTAATAAATACATTTCACATATGCTATTTAGGGTTTAATACCGGTGAATATCTGCATGAAACGGACATAGCTATAAACTCTCTGGCTTCATTCATACACTAGACCAGTCATCACAACGCTATAGCAGCCTACCATATTTAGCCTACACAACGTAAAGTCCCCAATAGAAAACATAAATGACTTCTATAAACTGCATTGCTGACTATCATGTGTACACTAGGCTACAAGTGACCTCTCCACTCAGATACTGAAGGCAATCTCTGTCTCACATTAACAAATCTCCAAACTGGCTTTGTGGTACTGGCAGCTACTCACTGTTCACAAAATGGCTGGTACACCCTGTCGACAAAACACGATCGAGAAAATAGACATTTGCAACATTGTTCCACGGTGTTACTATAACAAAAGCAAGTGCAGGCTTGACTAGTCAGATTCGCGGGGATTTGATCAACCGCGCCGCAATCCATGGTGCTGAATCTCCACTACTGAACCTATTTGCTTGTCTGTTTGTTTCGCGAAGATGTTCCTTGTGACCACAATAATCGGGTTGTCATAAAGTAAAAACAGCCACAACCTTCCCGAATTTCCCATGACAGCCAGATGCAAGAGGAGAGAAAGGGGCCAAAAAGCTAGTTGACATATTTAAGTCAAAGGTAAGCTAAAACGCAATTGGCCATCTGGAAATTCGGGCAAATGCCAAATAGGATGGACCATTTTTTAGTTGGGTGTGCTGGTCGAAAGGGACACACACACCCCCAAAAAATTTGAGGTAAAAATAAAACACTGAAAAAGGTGATGTCCATGGGCCTGTTAAGATAAAACATTGAAAATGTTTGTACAATCTCAACTCTCAATATTCAGCTCAATAGCAACTACTTTTTCAACCAAGATATTTGATATGGAGCAGTGTGCGCCCTAAATGCTCACCAACCACTGCGAGGCCTGTGTGTCTGTTTGTTTTAGGACATTACATTTACTGTTGGATGAATACATGGCTACTAGCAGCGGGTATTATATTTAGAGTTATCGATCTAGTTAATGTGTTTAGAGTTTCTGCTTCCTCAGGTGTTAAAACCCCAAATTAATTAGCCTATGACACTAGTTAGTGAACATTAAGATATACGCTGAGTGTATAAAACATTAAGAACACCTGCTTTTTCCATGACATAGACTGACCAGGTGAATCCAGGTGAAAGTTATGATACCTTATTGGTGTCACTTGTTAAATCCACTTCAATCAGGGTAGATGAAGGGGGAGACATGTTAAAGAAGGATTTCTAAGCCTTGAGACAATTGAGACATGGATTGTTTATGTGTGCCATTCAGAGGGTGAACGGGCAAGACAAAAGATTTGTGCCTTTGAACGGGGTATGGTAGTAGGTGCCAGGTGCACCGGTTTGTGTCAAGAACAGAAACGCTGCTGGGTTTTTCACGCTCAACAGTTTTCCGTGTGTATCAAGAATGGTCCACCACCCAAAGGATATCCAGCCAACTTGACACAACTGTGGGAAGCATTGGAGTCAACATGGGCCAGCATCCCTGTAGAGTCCATGCTCCAACAAATTGAGGCTGTTCTGAGGGAAAAAGTGAAATTATGGAGTTTTAATTAATGTCCTATTTTGACATTAAACTATAGTCTAATGGTCAACCAGATTCATGACAATAACTGGATTAGGTTGCACATCAAAATATATTGAATCGTGCATTCCTGCTTGGACGTGTTTGACGAAACAACATATTTCTTGAATTCCTTGGTAGTATATTTAGTATACTTCTTAATAAAACACTATGAATGACTTTATCAGATGTAAAAGTGACTTTTTAACTGTCAATGCTAGTGGCACCAGTCACACCTGGGGAAAATGTTGGTCTGGAGGCCCTGTAATCATAATTAACACTTCGGGAGACAGGCAGACAGAGAACAAGAAGAAGCACAGTGACAGCAGAGAAGATGCTGAGACACATAGACAGCACAACAAAGGCAAACAAAATGGCTAGAGCAGATGCCCAGTTATAGTGGTGAGTTGTATCTCCAGTGGTGTTTTTACATATTGTAGTGTTTTTTTAAACATGAGCCGGTTAAAAAAGAGGAGGAACATGTCTGGCCAGTCAAGTCACTGGTACGGAAATGGTTGAGAAACAATGTACTGTCAATGTTATGAGTCAGCACTACTGCCTGTGTCTAATTATGGTGTGGAGGGTCATGGTCGTATGTGTGAGGGTGGGGTGTGTGTATGGCTGGGGGTGAGTTGGCGGCGCGTAGTGATGTGGGCTGGTGTGGATATAATGCCATAACCCAATTCTTGTCCCAGTCCGCTCCTGCTAAAACGAATGTAATTTTCACTACAAACGATCATGACCACTCTAAAAAGGGGAGACTCTCACAAACACAATGGTGTTCTCCGTTTTGCTCTACAACCTCGACAAGTGTCACAGGACTCATCTGTGTCACACCCTGATCTGTTTCACCTGTCCTTGTGATTGTCTCCACCCCCCTCCAGGTGTCACCCATCTTCCCCATTATCCCCTGTGTATTTATACCTGTGTTCTCTGTCTGTCTGTTGCCAGTTAATCTTGTTTGTCAAGTCAACCAGCAGTTTGTTTCTCAGCTCATGCGGTTTCCCAGTCTCTCGTTTCTCACCCTCCTGGTTTTGACTCTTGCCTGTCCTTACACTGAACACGCCTGCCTGCCCCTGAGCCTGCCTACCGACTTGTACCTGCCTCCCGCTGGATTTTCACCTCTGCTTACCCTGACTGCAGTCCGGTACCGTCGCCTCACCTCTGGGTTTGATGACCCCTGCCTGCCTTGACAAGTCTATTGCCTGCCCCTACTGGATCAATAAACTATTGTTTATTTGACGTGGTCTGCATCTGGGTCTTACCTTCATACCTGATAGTCTGAAGTCGGTAACGCTGATGTGGCAACTTCTGTTTGTAGCTTCCGACTCCACTATGGAAAAGGGAGACTCTCAGGACCAAGATGGTGTTCTCCTCCCATGCAAACAAATGGAAGTATAGAGGTAGTTTTGTGCCAACAAAAATAAGTTGTTAAATATGTGTCCCAAAAATGTTTACATTTCCAGAGCTTTCTTATATCACCTAGATATAGGATAGACACTTCAAAACCTTATTTCTTATTACATTTTTGACTGTCTTTTTTGCCTTTTTATGAATGTGTTATTCCTTGCGTTTCTATGGGCTATCGTAGTAAAGGCCAAATTCAATATTTTATCAAATCATTTTTAAATAAAACATTTTGATACCTAAAGGGTCCTACAATTCAATATCAAATAGCTAAATTATCCATATGTTAGCTTAGTACCCCCCCCCCCCAATAAAGCATCCAATAATCATACCAATTAGAATAATCTAGTATGTGTGTGACTATTATCATAATCAGAATTTTTGTCTCATATGGCACCCTATTCCTTATATATAATCCTTACTGTTGACTATAGGATTTTAGTCAACAGTCGTAGCAGTAGCGATGCGTGGGTAAAATCACTTGGGAAGCCAAGCCTGAAAGAAAGTCATTGTCGTGATAATTGCGTTGTTTGCTCTCTAACCTTTTCTTTCATATGCCTTGTCACTGTTATACAGTATAGGCCTAAGGCCGAGGCAATAAGAAGACACAGCGGCAGAATAAATCCAATCACACCTTTGTTTCATCACAAAACCGGAGAGCAACCTCTGTCTGCTGAAGTCCACAAAGCACATTGCATGTAACAAACAGTAACATGACCTACAGCATGGTCAAGCAAGTTAATATTTTCAGACTAATAAACAACTATTGATGAAGAACCACAGTTCTTGTAAGTTGCAAAGAAAACAAAAGCTGCATCCACGATTCCAGCACCATTTCAACTTCAACATTTCAACATCATCAAATCATCTCTGCTTAGTCTTATAGCAGCAAAAATATACCAGAAACTATTTAGTCCAATCAACGTAAGCTAAATATGATGTGGCTGTCCATGTTTCTGATTTCTCTGTGTGTGTGTGTACGTTCGTGCTATTAGAAAATACATGTTGACTCACCCTACTTGCAGAGAAAAGCCAATGCCATCCTCTCTTTCATGTTGACGAAACAGTTTATGACTGTCATACAATGCACACTTATTTTTTTGTTGTCCTAGGCTACCTGGATTAAAAAAATGCTTCCTCGCTAGCCTAACATCCTTTCATGGGCAATGTTAGCTAGTTAACATTAGCCTTCTACATCTAGCTACATATTGAATTTCCATCCACTCAGACCCAGTGGCACAATGTACAGTTGAAGTCGGAAGTTTACATACACTTCGGTTGGAGTCATTAAAATGTGTTTTTCTACCACTCCACAAATTTCTTATTAACAAACTATAGTTTTGGCAAGTCGGTTAGGACATCTACTTTGTGCATGACACAAGTAATTTTCCAACAATTGTTTACAGACAGATTATTTCACTGTATCACAATACCAGTGGGTCAGAAGTTTACATACACTGAGTTGACTGTGCCTTTAAACAGCTTGGACAATTCCAGAAAATGCTCTAGAAGCTTCTGATAGGCTAATTGACATAATTTGAGTCAATTGGAGGTGTACCTGTGGATGTATTTCAAGACCTACTTTCAAACTCAGTGCCTCTTTGTTTGACATCATGGGAAAATCAAAAGAAATCAGCCAAGACCTCAGAAATGTTTTTTTTAGACCTCCACAAGTCTGGTTCATCCTTGGGAGCAATTTCCAAACGCCTGAAGGTACCACGTTCATCTGTACAAACAATAGTATGCAAGTATAAACACCATGGGACCACACAGCCGCCATACCGCTCAGGAAGGAGATGCGTTCTGTTGTAACGGTTCTCCTCTTCGTCTGAGGAGGAGTAGGAAATATCGGACCAATGTGCAGCGTGGTAAGTGTCCATAATTAGATTTTTAATAAATCAAATGAACACAGAACAAAATAACAAAAACACGAACAAACAACCGAAACAGTTCTGTATGGTGAAACACAGACACAGAAATTAACTACCCACAACCCATAGTGAGAAAACCGGCTACCTAAGTATGATTCTCAATCAGAGACAACGATCGACAGCTGCCTCTGATTGAGAACCATACCAGGCCACACACAGAAATACGAACATAGAAAAAACAACATAGAATGCCCACCCCAGCTCACGCCCTGACCAAACACATAGAAATAGACAACCTAGACATAAAACATAGAAACATACAAAACAAACTATGGTCAGAACGTGACATCTGTCTTCTAGAGATGAACGTACTTTGGTACAAAAAGTGCAAATCAATCCCAGAACAACAGCAAAGGACCTTGTGAAGATGCTGGAGGAAACAGGTACAAAAGTATCTATATCCACAGTAAAACGAGTCCTATATAGACATGACCTGAAAGGCCGCTCAGCAAGGAAAAAGCCACTGCTCCAAAACCACCATTAAAAAGCCAGACTACGGTTTGCAAATGCACATGGGGACAAAGATCGTACTTTTTGGAGAAATGTCCTCTGGTCTGATGAAACAAAAATAGAACTGTTTGGCCATAATGACCATCGTTGTGTTTGGAGGAAATAGGGGGAGGCTAGCAAGCCAAAAAACACTATCCCAACCGTGAAGCACGGGGGTGGCAGCATCATGTTGTGGGGGTGCTTTGCTGCAAGCGGGACTGGTGCACTTCACAAAATAGATGGCGTCATGAGGGAGGAAAATTATGTGGATATATTGAGGCAACATCTCAAGACATCAGTCAGGAAGTTAAAGCTTGGTAGCAAATGGGTCTTCCAAATGGACAATGACACCAAGCATACTTCCAAAGTTGTGGCAAAATGGCTTAACTTCTTATGGCTGGGTGGCAGTATTGAGTAGCTTGGATGAAAAGGTGCCCAGGGTAAACTGCCTGCTACTCAGGCTCAGAGGTTAAGATATGCATATTATTAGTATATTTGGATAGAAAACACTCTGAAGTTTCTAAAACTGTTTGAATGATGTCTGTGAGTATAACAGAATTCATATGGCAGGCAAAAACCTGAGAAAAAAATCCAACCAGGAAGTGGGAAATCTGAGGTTTGTAGGTTTGCCTATCCAATATACAGTGGGATATTGGTCATATTGCACTTCCTAAGGCTTCCACTAGATGTCAACAGTCTTTAGAACCTTGTTTGATGCTTCTACTGTGAAGAATGAGGGAAGAAGAGCTCTTTGATTCAGGTGTCTGGCATGAGCTGAACATGCGCGCTCACGTGAGAGCGACCTGCTTTCCATTACATTTCTGAAGACAAAGGAATTCTCCGGTTGAAACATTATTGAAGATTTATGTTAAAAACATCCTAAAGATTGATTCTATACATCGTTTGACATGTTTCTACGAACTGTAATGGAATTGTTTGACTTTTCGTGGTGGCTGCATCATGTTATGTATCCCTGTTAGCTCATCCATGGTGGTCGGCGAACCCTCAACCTTCTGGCCCATAGCCCTGGGTGTCATTGACTGTGCCACAAAAGCATGCTGAAGTGGCAAAGTTGATATGCACGTTTATAAACACAGGGACACTACAGTTATTGTTATTTGTGGTTGTAAAGATTATTTTGTGTTAATTATGAGGGGGGAGGTTGTGCCATTTTTTTACAGTACAAGGGGAGGGTTGTGTGAAAAAATGTTTTACGTTGAGGTGTTTGCATTTTTTATGACACCTCTAGTTGTGTGCATCTCAAGTGGCACACTATTTCCTATATACACTACCGGTCAAACGTTTTAGAACGCTTACTCATTCAATGAAATAACACATATGGAGTCATGTAGTAACCAAAAAAGTGTTAAACAAATCAAAATATATTTTATATACTTGAGATTCTTCAAATAGCCACCCTTTGCCATGATGACAGTTTTGCACACGCTTGGCATTCTCTCATCCAGCTTCACCTGGAATGCTTTTCCAACCGTCTTTAAGGAGTTCCCACATATTTTGTCATTTTTATTAGGATCCCCATTAGCTAACGCTGTAACGCTAGCTAATCTTCCTGGGGTCCAACACCAATTAACAAGACATTACAAACAACCACAATCAAGACTTCACAAACATTCAACAAGTAGACAATACAGATAATTAAAATACCTGACAGGAAACACATTTAACATTCAGTTGATGCTTTCTATTTGCTGTCCAGTTATATGGTCTATCGCATTAGATGTTCTTTTTTTCTTGCAGGATGAATTACTTTTTCCCTGAGAAATTTGGATTGGTAAAGAGTTCCATTCAGCTATGGCTCTATATAAAACTGTAGATTTAAGGTGATTTGTCCTCGGCTTGCCCTGTCACGTTCCTGACCTGTTTTCCTTTGTCATGTATTTGTTTTAGTTGGTCAGGGCGTGAGTTGGGTGCGTTGGTCTAGGTTTGATTTTCTATGTTGGGAGTTTGTGTTCGGCCTGGTATGATTCTCAATCAGAGACAGCTGTGAATCGTTGTCCCTGATTGAGAATCATACTAAGGCAGCCAGGGTTTCACTTGTGTTTTGTGGGTGTTTGTTCCTGTGTTAGTGTTTGGGCCACACAGGACTGTTTCAGGTTAGTCACGGTTGTTGGTTGTTGTATTTTGTAGTGTTTGTTGTTTTCCCATTAAAACATGAATACTTACCAATCCGCATCTTGGTCCGATCCATGCTCCTCCTCGTCTGAGGAGGAGAACGACTACGACAGCCGTTACAGAAACACCCACCATAACAGGACCAAGCGGATTGGAGAAGGAAGGCAAGAACAACAGCAATGGGGAAAAGAGGAATGGACTTGGGAGGAAATCCTAGACGGTAAAGGAGTGTCGCCGCCCCAAAGCGGAGCTGGAGGCAGCGAAAGCGGAGAGGAGGTATTATGAGGCGAAAGCAAGGCAGAGCGGCTGGAAGCCCGAGAGGCTCACCCAAAAATTTCTTGGGGGGGGGTTAAGAGGTAGTGGGCCGAGGGCAGGTAGGAGACCTGCGCCCACTTCCCAGGCTAACCGTGGAGAGCGGGAGTACGGGCAGACACCGTGTTACGCAGTAGAGCGCACGGTGTCTCCTGTACGTGTTCATAGCCCGGTGCGGGTTATTCCACCTCCCCGCACTGGTAGGGCTAGATTGGGCATTGAGCCAAGTGCCATGAAGCCGGCTCTTCATATATGGCCTCCAGTACGTCTCCTTGGGCCGGCTTACATGGCACCAGTTTTACGCATGGTGTCCCCGGTTCGCCTACATAGCCCGGTGCGGGTTATTCCACCTCCCCGCACTGGTAGGGCTAGATTGGGCATTGAGCCAAGTGCCATGAAGCCGGCTCTTCATATATGGCCTCCAGTACGTCTCCTTGGGCCGGCTTACATGGCACCAGTTTTACGCATGGTGTCCCCGGTTCGCCTACATAGCCCGGTGCGGGTTATTCCACCTCCCCGCACTGGTCGGGCGACGGGGAGCATTCAGCCAGGTAAGGTTGGGCAGGCTCAATGCTCAAGGGAGCCAGTACGCCTGCACGGTCCGGTATTTCCGGCGCCACCTCCCCGCCCCAGCCCAGTACCACCAGTGCCTACTCCACGCACCAGGCTTCCAGTGCGTTTCCAGAGCCCTGTTCCTCCTCCACGCACTCTCCCTGTGGTGCGTGTCTCCAGCCCAGTGCCTCCAGTTCCGGCACCACGCACCAAGCCTCCTGTGCGTCCTGAGAGCCCTGTACGCACTGTTCCTTCTCCCCGCACTCGCCCTGAGGTGCGTGCCCTCAGCCCGGTACCACCAGTGCCGGTACCACGCACCAGGCCTATAGTGCGCATCGAGAGTCCAGTGTGCCCTGTTCCTGCTCCCCGCACTAGCCTTGAGGTGCGTGTCTCCAGTCCGGTACCACCAGTTCCGGCGCCACGCACCAGGCCTACTGTGCGCCTCAGCGGGTCAGAGTCGTCCGTCTGCCCAACGCCGCCTGCACTGCTCGTCTGTCCAGCGCCGTCTGAGCTGCCTGCCTGCCCAGTGCCGTCTGAACTGCCTGCACTGCTCGTCTGCTCAACGCCGCCTGCACTGCTCGTCTGTCCAGCGCCGTCTGAGCTGCCTGCCTGCCCAGCGCCGTCTGAACTGCCTGCGCTGCTCGTCTGCTCAACGCCGCCTGCACTGCTCGTCTGCCCAGCGCCGTCTGAGCCATCCGTCTGCCCAGCGCCGTCTGAGCCATCCGTCTGCCCAGCGCCGTCTGAGCCATCCGTCTGCCCAGCGCCATCTGAGCCATCCGTCTGCCACGAGCCATTAGAGCCGCCCGTCTGTCCCGAGCCATTAGAGCCGTCCGTCAGTCAGGAGCCGCTAGAGCCGTCCGTCAGTCAGGAGCCGCCAGAGCCGCCAGCCAGTCAGGAGCCGCCAGAGCCGCCAGCCAGTCAGGAGCCGCCAGAGACGCCAGCCAGTCAGGAGCTGCCAGAGACGCCAGCCAGTCAGGAGCTGCCAGAGACGCCAGCCAGTCAGGAGCTGCCAGAGACGCCAGCCAGTCAGGAGCTGCCAGAGACGCCAGCCAGTCAGGAGCTGCCAGAGACGCCAGCCAGTCAGGAGCTGCCAGAGACGCCAGCCAGTCAGGAGCTGCCAGAGACGCCAGCCAGTCAGGAGCTGCCAGAGCCGCCAGCCAGTCAGGAGCTGCCAGAGCCGCCAGCCAGTCAGGAGCTGCCAGAGCTGCCCTACAGTCATGAGCTGCCCTACAGTCATGAGCTGCCCTACAGTCATGAGCTGCCCTACAGTCATGAGCTGCCCTCCAGTCATGAGCTGCCCTCCAGTCATGAGCTGCCCTCCAGTCATGAGCTGCCCTCCAGTCATGAGCTGCCACCCAGTCGGGAGCTGCCACCCAGTCCGGAGCTGCCCCTTATCCTGGTGCTGCCCCTTATCCTGGTGCTGCCCCTTATCCTGGTGCTGCCCCTTAGTCAGGTGCTGCCCCTTAGTCAGGTGCTGCCCCTTAGTCAGGTGCTGCCCCTTAGTCAGGTGCTGCCCCTTAGTCAGGTGCTGCCCCTTAGTCCGGTGCTGCCCCTTAGTCCGGTGCTACCCCTCGGTCAGGTGCTACCCCTCGGTCAGGTGCTACCCCTCGGTCAGGTGCTACCCCTCGGTCAGGTGCTACCCCTCAGTCAGGTGCTACCCCTCAGTCTGTTACTGCCCTTTGGAATAGTGGGATTGACATGGAGGGTGAATATTGGGAGGAGGCCACGGAAGCGGGGGTTGACTATGGTGGGGTGGGGACCACGACCAGCGCCAGAGCCGCCACCGTGGACAGACGCCCACCCAGACCCTCCCCTAGACTTTGTGCTGGTGCGCCCGGAGTTCGCACCTTAAGGGGGGGGTTCTGTCACGTTCCTGACCTGTTTTCCTTTGTCATGTATTTGATTTAGTTGGTCAGGGAGTGAGTTGGGTGGGTTGGTCTAGGTTTGATTTTCTATGTTGGGAGTTTGTGTTCGGCCTGGTATGATTCTCAATCAGAGACAGCTGTGAATCGTTGTCCCTGATTGAGAATCATACTAAGGCAGCCAGGGTTTCACTTGTGTTTTGTGGGTGTTTGTTCCTGTGTCAGTGTTTGGGCCACACAGGACTGTTTCAGGTTAGTCACGGTTGTTGGTTGTTGTATTTTGTAGTGTTTGTTGTTTTCCCATTAAAACATGAATACTTACCAATCCGCATCTTGGTCCGATCCATGCTCCTCCTCGTCTGAGGAGGAGAACGACTACGACAGCCGTTACATGCCCTGAATTTGCCTGTCTGTTTTGGTGGTTATGCGTGTTGCTAGTATATACTAACTGGCCTGAAAAATGCTGTGTGTGTTAAAAATATAACATTCCTAAAGAAAATCAGAAGACTGGATAGTAAATTGTTTTTAACATGAAGCCATGAGAGATTCTGATGCATTTGGGTAATTCATATGGTTAGCGCAATGAGCTAAACTGGCAGCCCTGTTTTGAGCCATTTGGAGCTTTTTTAAAATATCTTTCTTTGCTGCAGATGACCTTATAACCTGACAGTGCTCTAAGTGTGATAGGATCAGGGATTGAATCACCTAATTCAGAGTGCTAGACGTTACATACTCTGAACATTTTATTGTAACAGCAATTCACTTACCCATCTTAACAACAATATTATTTATGTGTTCTGACCATGATAAAGCTTGCTTCAACATGACGCCGAGTAGTTTCGTTTTTTCACTTGCTCTACATGCGTTCTATTCATCGACACATTCAATTGGGGATCATCAGCAAGAATACATCTTGAAGCAAATACAATACATTTAGTTTTAGAAATGTTCAACACCAATTTGTTCATATCAACCCACTCAGACACCATTCTTAGTTCACTGCTCAGTACATCTGTTAGCTCATTACATTCTGATGCTGAGCTATACATTGTAGAGTCATCAGCATACATTACTCTTGCTTTGTTCATTACTGAAGGTAAATCATTAGTAAAGAGAGTAGAGAAGTGGGCCTAGGCAACTTCTGAGCACTTGTTGGCTGCTTTTCCTTCACTCTGCAGTCTGACTCCATCTCAATTTGGTTGAGGTAGGGGGATTGTGGAGGCCAGGTCATCTGATGCAGCACTCCATCACTCTCCTTCTTGGTAAAATAGCCCTTACACAGCCTGGAGGTGTGTGGGATCATTGTCCTGTTGAAAAACAAATGATAGTCCCACTAAGCCCAAATAAGATGGGATGGCGTATCGCTGCAGAATTCTGTGGTGCCATGCTGGTTAATTGTGCCTTGAATTCTAAATAAATCACAGACAGTTTCACCATCAAGCACCCTCACACCATAACACCTCCTCTTCCATGCTTTACAGTGGGAAATACACATGCAGAGATCATCCGTTCACCCACACCACATTTCACAAAGACACGGCGGTTGGAACCAAAAATCTCCAATTTGGACTCCAGACCAAAGGACAAATGTCCACTGGTCTAATGTCCATTGCTCGTGTTTCTTGGCCCAAGCAAGTCTCTTCTTCTTATTGGTGTCCTTTAGTAGAGGTTTCTTTGCAGCAATTCGACCATGAAGCCCTGATTGAAACAGTCTCCTCTGAACATTTGATTTTGAGATGTGTCTGTTACTTGAACTATGTAAACATTTATTTGGTCTGCAATTTCTGAGGCTGGTAACTCTAATGAACTTATCTGCAGCAGAGGTAACTCTGGGTCTTCCATTCCTGTGGCGGTCCTCATGAGAGCCAGTTTCATCATAGTGCTTGATAGTTTTTGCAACTGCACTTGAAGAAACTTTCAAAGTTCTTGAAAATGTCTGTTTTGACTGACCTACCTTGTCACAACACAGCGGATTGGCTCAAACAGATTAAGAAAGGACGTAATTCCACAAATGAACTTTTAAGAAGGCACACCTGTTAATTGAAATGCATTCCAGGTGACTACCTCATGAAGAGAATGCCAAGAGTGTGCAAAGCTGTCATCAAGGTGAAGGGTGGCTATTGGAAGAATCTCAAATATAAAATATATTTTGATTTATTTAACACTTTTGTTGGTTACTACATGATTCCATATGTGTTATTTCATAGTTTTTATGTCTTCACTATTATTCTACAATGTAGAAAAGAGTAAAAATAAAGAAAAGTCCTTGAATGAGTAGGTGTTCTAATTTTTTTTTTTTTTACCAGTAGTGAAGTACACTATATTTGACCAGAGCCCAATGGGTTTCCCTATGGGACCTGGTCCAAATTTGTGCACTATATAGGAAAAAGAGTGCCATTTAAGACCCACACATTGAAAACCCTATACACTACCACCTCAGCCAACAGCTCTGTGTTGTTCAACTCCTAATGAACAATGAGCAGGTCATGTTATTGCATGTATGAGATTCATTTAGTCCAAGCAGCAGCACACAGTGATGTTACTACAAGGAAATCAATGTCTCCCTGCTTGTGATTTGCAGATGGACCGGAGGAGAGAGTGTGTCTCTCAAATGACCCCATTCCCTATATAGTGCACTACTTTTGACCAAGGCCCATAGGGACACATGGCGTATGCTAAGCAACTTTGGCTAAACGCTGCTGCTCTGCTCCTCTCACAATACAACTGCTGACCTTGCTGTCTGTCGTAAGAGAGCCAGCCAGGAAGCCACATGCAGCCAAATGGTGGTGGCTGGGGTTGTTTATCAAACCTTTATCATGCTGCTCACACACACGCGCACACAAATGTAGACACATGCACACACACACCAGATAGTGACACCAGTGTGGGTCAGACAGACAGAGAGTGAGCGTGTCGTATCCTCTCTCTCCCAGCCAGCGCCTGATAACCTTCTCATGACAAGTCTCAAATAGCACCCTATTCCCTAAACAGTTAACTACCTTTCTTTGACCAGGGCCCCAAAATAGTGCACTATGTAGGGAATAGGGTGACATTTGGGACAGAGCCTATCTCTCGGCTGGGGGCAGCAGGAGGAGAAATGGGTTGGGTTTCATTTTGGAGAAAAGCTGTTATAACATGTCCGGACGATCTTCAATTGCTTCGACAAAAATACATGATGAAAATTGATATTTAGTCATAACTGACCATTAAACAATTTGAGGTTAATGGCTACTTTAGCTGACTAAACTCCCCTCCATGGTAAAGGTATTACTAATGAACTCCAACAACAGAGTGGAGCAGAGACCAGGCTTTGTTGAATTCAGCTCTGACTACATAAATTCGCCCAAGGTCGATACTTTCCTACTTTTTCAATAAACTTTAATCAAATACAACCACCGACTGTTCGCTCATTGCTGTTGCTCTAAGATGGCAACTCAGCGGAAATGCACATGTGCCAATTGAATCTCAACAAGGAAACAGTCGGTGGTTGAATTTGATTAACATTTATTTCAAAAGTATGGATTTCAGCAAACAAAGATAGGCACGCAAATACGAAGGACAAACATAGGCACAAGTTAAGCGTTTCCTCATTTACATTTTTGGAAGTATTGACCTTGGGGCGAATTGATGTAGTCAGAGCTGAATTCCACAAAGTCTTCCCACTGGGCACACTACATCATTAAAACATGGATAATTGGGTAATATTTGGTTGAGACGTTGATCAATGAGATTACAAGCTATATCCATCCACTCAAAGGGATAGCCAAAAGTTAGTTGAATTTCCAATGTGTTGTCACTATGCTTTCAAACTGTGACGTGGTGAGGTGCAGAGAAGAGACCAGACGAGGAAACAGCGGTTAAGGATAAACATAATACTTTCCTGAGAAATGGTAATGAAAAGATCACAGTAACACTGGGAAAACAACAAACACTAAGTCTCAAACTCACTGAGGAGACAAATGCACACAATTCAAGCTTCAGCAAAGGACAACAGAAAACACACCTATTTTAACAGGGGAATCATAATGAGTAAATAGGACACACCTGAATGTCGTTAATGTCTCTTGGACGGTCTCCACCACCCTCTGGTGACAGGTGGAACCATGACAGTATCCCCCCTTCTAGGAGCGGCTCCAGCCGCGGAGCCAGGGTGACACCAAGTAGTTGGTTGAAGTCCCGAACGAGTCCCGGATCCAGGATGTCCCGGGCAGGCATCCACGCCCGCTCCTCGGGGCCATAGCCCTCCCAGTCCACCAGGTACTGCAGGGTGCCTCCGTTTGCCCATTCGACTGTGGGTGGAACCCCAAGTAGAGACTCAACAACGCCCCAAACAGGGAGCACAAGGCTTTCCAATACCGTGCGACGAACTGGGGCCCACGATCCGAGACAATGTCCTGGGGAAGTCTGTGTAGTCGAAAGACATGGGTAATCATGAGATCAGCGGTCTCCTTCGCTGAGGGCAACTTGTGTAAGGCAATGAAATGGGCTGCCTTGGAGAACCGATCAACGACCACCAGGATAGTGGTAAGCCCTTGGGATTGAGGTAACCCTGTGATAAATAGTCTACGAACAGGTGGGACCAGGGCTGGCTGGGGATGGGCAAAGGTTGGAGCAACCCAGCCGGTCGCTGTCGTGAGGACTTACTTGGGCACAGGTGGAACAGGCTGCAACAAAGGATCTCACATCGTCAATCATGTTGGGCCACCAGAATTTCCATCTCAGGAACTCCAGTGTCCGATTAACCCCTGGATGCCCAGTTAATTTAGAGGAATGTCCCAATTATAGTACTCAAGAACGGGCTGATCGCAGAACATAAATCTGTTAGTGGGACCCCCGCCGGGCTCAGGTTCTCGGGTCTGGGCTTGTCGTACTGTGGTCTCTATACTCCATGACACAGGAGCCACAATCCTGGAGCTGGGGATGATGGGTTCAGAGTCCCTCTCACGTGTTGGCGGGACAGAGCATCTGCTTTCTGATTCTTGTATCCCTGGCGATAGGCTAAAGTGAAGTTGAACCTGCTAAAAAACAGAGCCCGCCTGGCGAGCGTTCAACCTCCTGGCTTCTTGAATGGAGACCACGTTCTAATGGTCCGTCCAGATCACGAAAGGATGAAGTGCCCCCTCCAACTAGTGTCTCCACCCCTCAAGGGCCCACTTGACTGCCAAGAGCTCCAATTTGCCTACATTGTAGTTGCGTTCCTGCTGGCGAGAACCGCTTGGAAAGACTCGGGGGTCCAGCCAAAACGGGTCTGGGACTTGCGGGTTAGGGCAGAGGCGATGCCACCGCACCAAAGTTCTGTATAAAACACCTGTAAAAATTGGCAAACCCGAGGAACCGCTGGACTTGTTTGAGTGAGGCGGGACGGGGCCAGTCAGTGACCACCCTAACTTTAACAGGGTCCATTTGGATGTCGGCGGTAGAGATATTGTGACCCAGGAAAGACACTGGGGATACATGGAACTCACACTTCTCAATCTTGACATATAGTTGACTCTGCAGGAGCCATATCAGGACTTGGCGGATGTGCAGGATGTGTTCCGGAACATATCCCTAAGAGTGTCATTGACCAATGCTTGGAAGACTGCCGGTGAGTTCAATAATCCGTATGGCATGACTAAATACTCATAGTGGCCACTCTGGGTGTTAAAGGCAGTCTTCCATTCATGTCCCTCCCTGATTCTCACCAGATTATAAGCGTTGCGGAAGTCCAGTTTGGTGAAGAATTGTTCCCTCTAGGTCAGCTCCAAGGTGCCAGACATCATGGGTAGGGGGTAACGGTTCTTAACCGTGATCCTGTTCAGCCCTCGGTAGTCGATGCAGGGACGCAGACCTCCATCCTTCTTTCCCACGAAAAAGAAACCCGAACCAGCTGAGGATATTGAGGAGCAAATGCAAAAAAGGTTTTCACTTTGACATTATGTGGTATTGTGTGTAGATTGATGAGGATTTAAAAAAAATATCTATTTTAGAACAAGGCTGTACAAAATGTGGAAAAAGTGAAGGGGTCTGAATACTTTCCGAATGCACTGTGTGTATGCTATCTTGAACATGCACGCTTTAAATGATTTCATAAGAAGAAACTTTAAACTATTTACTGTATTACAAGTAATTTTGAATTGTGTTTGGTTGACAACGGAACAAAATATCAATATTTAAAGGAAATATATCTACTGCTTCGATAGTGCCATCTGAGCCGCTGGTGTAACCAATGTGAAATGGCTAGCTAGTTAGCGGTGGTGCGCGCTAATAGCGTTTCAATCGGTGACATCACTCGCTTTGAGACCTTGAAGTAGTGGTTCCCCTTGCTCTGCAAGGGGATTTTGTGGAGCGATGGGTAACGATGCTTCGTAAGTGACTGTTGTTGATGTGTGCAGAGGTCCCTGGTTCACGCCTGGGTCGGGGCGAGGGGATGGACTAAAGCTATACTGTTACACTGGCTTAATCCCATTCTTTAACGTTTATCTTTGATTTGGAGACATGAATCCAACATTTGATTTGATAACAAGTTAATAGGCTATTTATTGTATTTCCAAAGTGATATTGAAATGTCTTTGGTTGTCAACGCAACCAAATATCAACATTTGAAGGAGATGTATCTTCTGCTTGGATAGACTAAATCAAATTAAACTTTAAATACACTTGATTTAATTTAGTCCATTCTTTAACTGAGATTTTTGATTGAGATGGAGACATCAATTATACATTTGTAGATAAACTAAAATCAAAGCCAGAGTAAGTCAGTGGCACAGATGGAACTATCCAAGCAGAAGATACATCTCTTTCAAACAGAGGTGACATGCCCATAGGGGG
This sequence comes from Salvelinus namaycush, assembly GCF_016432855.1. Classification (NCBI taxonomy): domain Eukaryota; kingdom Metazoa; phylum Chordata; class Actinopteri; order Salmoniformes; family Salmonidae; genus Salvelinus; species Salvelinus namaycush. Next base: position 914,446 of record NC_052331.1, read on the forward strand.
AGTGCATGATGCCCATGCCTTCAAATGTTGATATTTGGTTGCATTGACAACCAAACACTATTCAATATCACTAAATATCATTCAATTTTAAATCAACCAGAGCTTGAAACCCTAGGCCTATTGTAATGTGTATTTTTTTGTTAAATTCTGTGTTGAATTGAAACAATAGCTGTGGATGGGAGACCAAATGGTAGCCGTAGATAGAAAAATTCTCCAAAGGAGAACAATACGTTGACACATTACATTTAAACAACGTTGATTTGACCAGTTTGTGCCCAGTGAGGGGTCTCTGCTCCACTCTGTTGGTGGAGTTTATCAGAAACTTCCTTCACCATGGAGTGGAGTTTAGTCAGCTATGGCTACTTTAAACAATCAAAGAAATGTGACCTCAAATCTGTTGTAATGATCTCTATCTGCCGGACAGAAGAGTGAACATTTGATATTTTCTTTCCTCTTTATATTAACACATTTTACTGCCAATAATCTGAAAGGGATTGCCTAGTGTATAGAAAGTGAGTCCAATATGAAACATTACACAGTCCCTTTAAGTACACTTATATAGTATAAAACTCCCCTAGCCCTTCTGGTTCAGGATGTAGGGCTTTAAACAGTATCTGGATAATAGATAGAGCTGAACTCAGACCTTCATTGCCCCTTCCCTTCCCACTTGTAAAAACATGTCAAAACACGTAACATGTAAAAACATGAATGGCTCATTCATGATACAGGTATGACTCTGAGGAAGCCACAGCAGCAGCAACCCAGTCAGAGGCGTAAATCATTATTATGTGCATCCTAAATGGTACCATATTCCCTATATACAGGTATAGGATCTTAATTTGACCTCTCTCTACCTCAGTTTTCTCCTCAATTCATGCACCTTGGTTGGAAAGCGAGGTAGCAGCAGTGATCCATTTTCTCCTTTGATCGCACTGTTGCAGGATAACTTTCCTGCAATTCAGGGAATGTAAAACTTGTAGTGTGTTTGAGGTTAAAAAAGCCTTGTTTGACATTTTTTGGGGGACCTTCAGTGAAACGTGGCTCATTTAGCGAACATCACTAGAATATGTTGATTATTAAAGACACATAGGGAATTGTTTTAATTAAATAAAAAATATTATTAATAGCTGGGCATTTGAAAAGAACACACACCTTGACTAATATGTAACCTATTTAAATATATTACAGGTCTGGACATCAATGACAGAACGAATGGGAATCAAAACAAATCGTTATGGGCGGTGAGAGAGCGCAACATTCTCTCTCTGTCCACTGCAGATGTAGGCTACACAAACCAACCAGACTGCGAGACAGACAGACAGACACCCCTGCACTGTTTCCATGACATGCCCAATTCGAGTCTGGGTGACGTATCTCCGTTAGTGATGTGACGTCGCGGGGCGCTAGATGTAGTGGTTTCTAGCTGCATCTTGTTGACGGTCGGTATTACAGAGGAGAACCGAGAGAAGAGGAGCCGAAACGACCTCATTCAGGCAAGTCTTTTTAATCGGGTTTCGGTACGTGCTTATTTGCTTCTATGTACATGATGAAATGGGTAATGTTATGTATCGGGTGTTGAATTATTTGACGGTTTACCGAAATGGAGGCATGCTTTGAGGGTTTAACAAGCGTTCGCTAATTGTTAACTAGCCTAGGCTAGTTTGCTATGGCTTCACACAGCGCTGGGTGTGTAACAGTAGTGGCTATGCTAACCTAACCTGGCTAATCCGTTTGCCCAGCTCGGATATAACGTACATTTTTGTAGCTAAAGCAATGCTAATTCGAGCTATCGAATTGTCTTTCTCTGTTTTCTGTTACGCGGTCCTCAGATGTGTTGCCATAATAATTGTAACGTTATTGGTTTCCTTACATTTGATACTCAATATATTCGCTTTTTTATGTTTTATTTCCTTAAAGACAAGTATTTATCGATGTTCGAGGTGTAAAATACACCACACAGCCGCCTTTGCCAGCTAATTCTCATGTCGGCTCAACTTGCTGCTACAAGCCGGGTATTTGGTTCTACGTTCAGCTAATGTTAGCTGGCAATTGTAGGTAGCTAACTAGGTCGATAGACAGTCTAGTCGCAGACGGTAGTTTAGCCAGTGAACGTCATTATCAGTGCTGTCTGCATACCAGTGCCATCGTGGCGAGCCAGAGGGAAGGGGGCGGGAGGAATGGAACCGAGCGCAAGCTGTGCGCGGTGTCCTTGCTAGCTACGAAGAAGGGGGTGACACTCCGCGAGATGGAGAAAAAAAAACAGCAATCAACGATATTTTTTTGAGAAATAGTTAGTTTTGTTCGAATATTAATATTGTCTAAAAACCTTTCTTAGCCGAAACTATATTATTTCGTTGCGTGGGAAAAATGTCAGTTTTGGTTGTAAATCCACGCAGGAATCACGGGTGGTGAAGCTTGCATCGCCGCATACCTCCTTGCATTGGTAGTAATGTAATTATTACCATACTGCGACCAAAGCCTGCTCTGTGGTCCGACTTTTTGTACCCCGATAGTGCTAGCTTTGGTGGAAAGATCTGGCGGCGGTGTACTTACTGGTTCTGGTATAATCTAGCTAACGCGTTAGTGTTGTCGCTGTAGTCCGCACACAGCTACATTTGAACTGCCTAAACGCATGTACAGTCTCTTCAGTTGTTATATATATATATATATATATATATATATATATATATATATACACACATTTAACCCCATTTTGTATTTGGCAGCCGATTTTAAATGGATGATATTACAGTATAAAATACATTGGTCACCCACAAGCATAATACGATTGTAGCTTTATTGGAGGGTGGTTGTTTACACCGCCCAATGTTGAGGGTTTCCAGTGAAATGTTGTAGCCACATATATATGTAAATTTTCCTAAAATTGGATTACAATACAATTTCCTGTTAATAAATCCGTCGTTTATAGATGTAGCTAGGTATGAACAGTTTTATTATTTGAATTGATGCAGTGTAAATGCAGCTAGATTCCGGGGCATAGGGAAAATGCCTCGTTCAACATCCATTCCATGTCACGCTGTGCATTTCGATAACAATTGAACCGGTTGAATGAGAGCCTTTATACTCCTTTATCAATTGTTTTCACATAGTTGATGGGGTCAGCGTGGGGTTACCAGCAGAGCAGACGTTGGCTTGAGGACAGCAAGCAGGACAACTGGTGGGGTTGGGGAGGCTGGCTATTTGGTCAATTTAGAGCCATTTGGGCAAATTGTTAATTTGATTACCTAGGCTACACCAAGTGTGAACTTTTTTGTCACAGTATCTAGTGACCGAAAGAAGGCCAGAGAGAATTGCTAGATTCTAGTTGTTGGTTGTCTGGCCACCTGGTTGGTTTTACTTGACAAAACTAGCACTTTCTGTTGGCAATGAAATGGTGTGGTGGGTGAAAACTTGTCATTGCCCCATGGGGTTCAATGACAAGGGCTGAATGGGCAGATGTTTGGGTGGTGAGATATGTTAATAGCCATTTGGCCCCCAATGGGTCTATTGAGCCACTCAACCCCCAACCAGGATAGCCTCCATAAAACATGTAAACACCTTAAACGTTATTTTATGCTCAGAGAAAAACGCATCTGATGGGATGGTCTTCTACTTAGACAAATAATTTCAGATGACATGAAAAAGGCTACATGCAGGCTAAACATAGTTTGAGTTTTACTAGGGAGGGAAAAAATGTAAATGTTCACCCTTCGGTTTGTGTTAACTCCTGAACCATTCCACTCCCCCACTGCCCCACCTCTCGTCCCCTACAGGAAGCAGACATACAGACAACAATCTGAACAGAAACACAGCAGTCTCCACCATGTACCTTTCTGAACACCAGAAGATCTGGAACATTTGACATGAGAATAAAACAAACTAACAAAACCCACATTAACTCAAAGGGTTCTATAAATCCAAGTGAAGCTGGTAGTGGAACGAAACGGACCTCTATCAACGCCGACATGGCCAGTACTCAGACGAGTCTGAAAACCTCATTCAAAGATCTGACCTCGTTCAAGGGCAACATGAAGCGGCTGTACCGAGAGAGGCTAGAGGACGCGCCCATCAAGAAGAGGCTGATGGCTGAGATGAACCTGAAGCGACGCAGCCTAGACACCCTGCCCCAGACCCCCAAGGTGAAGAGGGAGTCTGGGGAGGAGCACACCCAGCCCCGGGAGGCAGATAGAGGCATGGATAGATCCATAGAGATGGACAGTAGAGGGGAGCTCCAGGTATGTGGAGCCAAGGCTCTGGATCTCAGTCCTGGGCTGAAACACACACTGGCTGCCTTCACCCTCAGCAGCCAAAGCTCTCTGGGGGGCCCAGCAGCCTTCTCCGCCCGCTCCGGCCACGAAGCCTCCCCCGAGGTCAGCCCTGATTCCTGCTCCAGCATGGCCCCTCTCCCCTCCCCACCAGTCCTAGGAGGTGGACCCCTCTTGGTGCCCAGCGACAGCTCCACAGAGTTAAGCCACTCCCTTCTAGAGGGTGAATCCATCTCCTGCTTTGCTGTCGGTGGGGAGAAACGCCTCTGCCTCCCCCAGGTGCTCAACTCGGTGCTCCGCGACTTCTCCTTGCAGCAGATCAACGCAGTGTGCGACGAGCTCTACGTGTACTGCTCGCGCTGTGACGGTGAGCAGCTCCACATCCTCAAGGTGCTGGGTATTTTACCCTTCAACGCCCCGTCTTGCGGCCTCATCACCCTTACCGACGCCCAGCGCCTCTGCAACGCCTTGCTCCGCCCGGGGGCTGCCCTGCCCTCTGACCCCAGCACCAAGCGGCCCGGCCAGGGGCTCCTAAAGGAGACAGAGTCTAGCTTCCAGGTGGAGCACCAGTGTCTAGGGAAATGCCAGGGTCTGTTTGTACCCCAGTTCTACACACAGCCCGAGGCGCCCTGTGTTCAGTGCGTGGAGTGCCAGCTGATTTTCTCACCGCAGAAGTTTGTGATGCACTCACACAAGTCCCCGGACAAGAGGACCTGCCACTGGGGCTTTGACTCGGCCAAGTGGCCGTGCTACCTGCAGCTGGGGAGGAAGTATCTGGGAACGCCTGAGGAGCCGCAGCTGAAACTGCTGCTAGAGGACATGAAGGACAAGTTCCACTACAACAGGACCACTGACAAAGTAAGCACTGATTTTCTTATTGTGTGTGTGTGTGTGTGTGTGTCAGACTTTTTATTTTGTCAGTTCGTTTGGTTGCACTGTCGATACAACTACCAATAAATGATATCTATTGAGTCTCTAGAAGCCAGCCCCAACTATGGGTTTCATTAGGTGTGAGTATAAGACAGGGGACTGGTGTCACCCCTCCTGCTGGCTGTAGTGTAGTAGATCCGAGCATTTTGCTGCACCTGCGATAACATATGTAAATTCGTGTACGTGATCAATAAACTGATTTTGAGGAGGGGCGGACAGGATGACCACTGACCAGCTGGTTTCTCGCTCTCTCGGTTGGTCCCAGTGTGTGTGTGTGTGTGTCACGGGGAAGGGCATCATTTGTCTTCCAGGTCAGCTGGAGGTCACTAGAACCATCACTAGACAATAGGCCACAACACTAACTGAACTAGTGGACTCTTTCACAGACCTCTGGGCTTGAATGGATGGGCTGACAATTTACATCCATTGCATCCACCCCGCTACACCCTTCCATATTTAAATTACTTTTAAAGTATTTTGAAGTAATTTAGTTAGTTGATACTTTTAGGGATGGTTTAAAATATATATATAAAAATATATATATATATATATTTGACCGATATCTGATATTTTCCTTGCCAAAAAACGATACCGATACCCAGTATAAATTTTTTTAGCTGCCTTTTTAAGCTGCTAAAAGGCAGCTAGTACAGTTAAATAGTTAACACACACACATGAACGCAGCGGTCTAAGGCACTGCATCTCAGTGCAAGAGGCGTCACTACAGTCCCTGGTTCGAATCCAGGCTGTATCACATCCGGCTGTGATTGGGAGTCCCATAGGGCAGCGCACAATTGGCCCAGCATCGTCCGGGCCGTCATTGTAAATAAGAATTTGTTCTTAACCTTCTTGCCTAGTTAAATAAAGGTTACACACACACCACACTGACCAAAAAGTTATTTTGTTAGCATTTACGTATGTCCCCATTACCAGTAAAACATAATCAAACCCTATTTCTTTCACTTACTTGCTGTGTTGTTTCATTGTTCAGATGTTTCATTCTCAAGCAGGATTTCTATGGAACGCCGTTTGGGTCTTTGCATGTCAAAAAAGGTACAAATAACACTATTTGACGTGTCAAATAAGCTTGTTGACCAATCAGGACCTGAATATGACTGCACGTCACATAATAATTTAATGCATTCATACATGTTTTACATAGTTTAATCAATGTGTAATAACTATCACTCGTATTTCATATGTTACAGGGATTCATCGATACATATGCTATGATGCTGCTAAAGTTGTCTCGCACCTACAGTGCTGGTCATAAAAAAAGCTAGCTAGCTCATGGATGCAAACAATGTTCTTCCCCAAAAACATAGCAAAACAACATAATCTGTTTCAGTAGCTATAGTTAGCTAGCTAACTATTTAGCTAAGTGTCATCAGCTAAAATAACCCTAATTTATAAAACAGTTATTTGATTAATGGTGGTCAGACCCAATAAGGATTAGCCGCAATAGTGGACTTTGCGGTTAGCCTTCAAAATAAAAGTATGGCATAATTATATTTGTATTCATTTGCATCACTGTCAATGACATTTATTTTGAACGCAACCTACAAATTCCACTATTGTGCCTAATCCTTATTGTGGCTAGCTTCATAACAGATAACCCGGTCAGGTCGAGCCTCACTAGCCAGATGAAGCTAGCTGGCTGCTTATAACGTTAACTTTGGGAAACCGAGTTAAGTAGCTGGCTAGCTATTTATTTTCATGAACTGAAGTTCAATTTCAATAGGCGAACAACAAGTGGCAACCTAGCTAATACTTACGCACAAGGATTCCTAAATCATTGCTAAGAATAATGAAAATGACTGCAGTTTCTAATGGTCATTGTTTTCAGGCTGGTTGTATTGGTGCTAGCTAGGTACCAAGCTAAAGCTATCTACCCCAGAAGTTGCGGTTGAACAAATTATGCTTTATTACCAACGCGGTATTGTAAACTCATTGTTCTTCGCCGGTGTTTGCTTGTTTGCAGACTTTTTTGTACAGCTTTGACAGTGCTACTGTATCTTTTTTGATACGCAAAGACCCAAACAGCGTTCCATAGTATATATGTCATGAAGATAATAGCAGCGACGCAATTACTTTGTAACTCCGGTAGGGCAACATCTGAAAAATAGCGCACTTAGTAGTGTGTACCGGTGCTCGTCCAGTCGGCGAAAGCAAACATCACCCGCGACAGAGAACAGTTGATTGTCAAGGGGATGAATTCCATTATCTCGGCTTTAATGGATTTCGCCTTTGAGTTGTCTCGCTGAAATGTTCTTACTCTTTCAAATGACTGCTCGATTTGTTGACTGCTCGATCCACACAGCAGACATTGTGGGCTAGGTTAGGAATGCTGTGTTGCACGTGTAGTGCAAAATTTAGCGTGGTGTCATTGCACGGTAGCTTTGACATCGGCGTTAAACTAGACATGGCATTGGCATTTTTAGCTAATATCGGCCGATTCCCATATGTTCACCGATATATCGGTGAACTCTCATAAATTTGAAAAATATCATGATATGAAATTTAGGCCATCGATTATATGCAACGCAGGACACGCTAGATAAACTAGTAATATCATCAACCATGTGTAGTTATAACTAGTGATTATGATTGATTGATTGATTGTTTTTTATAAGATACGTTTTTTAATAAGATTGTTACGAAAACTTGAAATCGGCCCTAATTAATCGGCCATTCCGATTAATCGGTCGACCTCTAGTTGGAATATAGTGGACAGCACTTTGAATACATTGTTGTTTGACATGACATGACACGACAAATGAATAAGCCAGGAAGGAATTATTGTGACAGGGTAGTGTTGGTCAGTGTTTCCCAGGGGATCCTATATGATGTTACATTATGTTTTCCCATGTAACTATCTAGCTCTCTGGCTAACATATTCATGCTAAGCCTATTCCTTTCTGATTTAGAAGATACCGTTGTACAAACCACATGCCGATCTAGGCGTACACCAGCACTGGTATCCGGCTCTATTAGTTAGCTTATTACTGCGTTGTCGGAACTAGAAGCACAAGTATTTCGCTACACTCGCATTAACATCTGCTAACCATGTGTGTGTGACAAATAAAATTTGATTTGATTTGAGCTACGTTTGCTCTGACTGAATACATTTAGCTAGTGATTAGCGTTAGCGGCTAACACAATTTATTTTAGTCATGTGCTATGAAAAGACAAACTAGCTATTTGCAGACAAACAAACTAATAGTGTCATTATATAACGCTTGAAAGCAGCATCCATGTCACCAACATCTTGACCATACAGACTGCAGAGTGAACGGCAAGTGACGTGTTTGTGACTTCATGGTCGAGCAACAACATGCTCTCCTTGAGTGACGGGGCAGGGCTTGGTGTGGGAACCGGCATGCTATATCCAGGATCCTTGGTCTCTACCCTAACCTTAAACCTTAACCCTTTTAAATGTAAACTTCAATGGGGTAGGGACGTCCCAAGGATCCCAGATAGCAAGGATCAAAGCGGCATACCGGTGTGTGTGTGTATATATAGAAATAATACGATATACCGCCCAACCCTAGTTTAGGGCCCTATAAAATGTTTTTTTTTTTTTTTGACTGATTACAGTTTTTCCCGTTTTTTGCTCTCAAAACCACCAATTTTGAATGTAAAACAACAAAATTTTATGTTTCTAGTCCACAACAATACTTAAAACACATAAGGAGACTTTTGAGGTCTGGAAAAAAATTAATGTGGATTCTTGGGTGTAGTTACCATTTACCATGCAGGAGACCGTTGTTTGGTTAGCAATTTTTCTGTAGCGCTCATGTGATTGCAGAGTTTGCAAAACAAATGGCCACTGGATGTATGCAAATAATCATATCATTCTGCCGTGTAGGCATAGGCTACTTTGTAGTTAACATTTCATTTAGGAGGTTTTCCAAAGCTGTTCCATCTCTACCAGAAGGTTATCATTAGCATCACCGCTAGCAGCTACACAAAGTGGGCATTCCTGTTCCATTTCAGAAAGTTGCAGGAAAATACGAATCACTGGTTCATTTTGTTCATATCTTATGTTTATCTTGGGCAAATTATCTTGGGGTGGCAAGTAGCCTAGTGGTTAGAGCGTTGGGCCAGTAACCCGAAACGTTGCTAGATCGAATCCCCGAGCTGACACGGTAAACATCTGTTGTTCTGACCCTGAACAAGGCAGTTAACCCACTGTTCCTAGGCCGTCATTGTAAATAAGAATTTGATCTTCACTGACATGTCTAGTTAAATCAAGGTTAAATATAAAAAAAAAAGAAAATATTTTTTATAAGTTCATTGCATTTAAGTTTATTTCATATATTTCAATAAAAAATGTTCTATTGTTGAATTATGTTTTAATGTCTTCGCAACGGGGACTAGGCTTAAGATGTTTCCGGGAAACCATCCTTTTGATCTTTTTTTGTACCACCGAGCGGGAAGTGTACCGAAACAGGCAACCCAAGCCCTTGCATGGGGGAATGCCCATGTTGCATCACCACCCCCACCACCAGTGCTTTCCACTAAAGACCAAAACCCAAGGGAGGCTTCTACAGAGCAGAGGGGGTTTTGATGTTTTTTTTCTTTCAGTCATTCTTACAAAAAAAGAAAGTGACAGTGGGAGAGAGAGCAGTGCACAGGCCGGGACCTATAGAAATGTCAGACACCCTGAAGAAGGCACAGGGATGCTGAAACGTTGGTGTTTTACCCAATAAATTACTGGGAGTTTATACATATATAAGGAGTGTGCGACTCTCTTTTGTTTTTATAGCTGAAAACATGAAAAGCTATAGATTGGTTCCCTTCCATTGACTGGTTCACATCCATGTCTCATGTTTTCTTCTTGACCAAACCGGACTATTAAGTGCGTCCCAAATAGCACTCTATTCTCTATACAGTGCACTACTTTTGACCAGGGCCCATAAGTCTGGTGAAAAGTAGTGCGCTATCTATGGAATAGGGTGCCATTTGGGACGCAGGCTCGGTTTTGTATTGTTGAGATAAACACTGACTTTAATTGGTGTTTTCTAGGCCAAGTAATTTGTCTTCACTGTAGCCGCCTGGCACATTATGGGTTAAATAAGAGACTATGGACTCGGAGCAGACAGGCTTTAGTTTCTGTGTGAGTGTGTGTGCAGACAGGTGTGAGAACACTACCTGCTGTACAGTCATTTGGCACTCCCTGTCCGCTGTGTTTGTGTCTGGCAGAAAGAGAGTGAGGTTAGAGAGAATCCCCAGCCTCTCCCTCCCTGTGTGTTTTGAAGTGTGTGCGTGATTCTGCCGGAAATACTGTCTGGTGTCTAGTCTAGTGCCCAAACCACATTCCTACCCCCCTCCCCTTTTTCTCTCTCCCTCTCCTCCCTCGCTCCTTGGCTTGTCTCACTTTCGTCTGAGAGAGTCAGACAGATCGACCTGGGGCCACTCAGTCACGCAGACACGTCTCCACCGCAGAGCAGACTAATCACACACATACACACACACACACACACACATCTACCTTATGGTATATCATGTAGCCTACCGCTGAAGCTGTACGGTGACTGGTTAGGTAAGCCTGTCACATGCTATCCAGTCAGCGGTTCGTGCATATATTATGAGATTTTGTGATGTTTTGGTTAGTTTAGGTGTTTGGCTGTGTTTTTTTTGTGGCTGTTCGCTAGGGCCTGGACGATACCAGTATCGCGAGACTCGTGGCAAGGAAACAAAATACAAAGCAGATTTAACTTCTTGAATGGATCATAAATAATGTTTGAGGCATAAATATCATACCCCCCCAAAAAATGCTAACCTCCCCTGTTATTGTAGTGGTGAGAGGTTAGCATGTCTTGGTATGGTATTTGTGCGTCTGTGACTTTCTCACTCATCATTATTCACGATTCATTCAGGACTTACCGTATTCATGGTAACATCCATATTAATGTAAACGTGTTTAGAAACATATTCTTATTTACAGTAACAGTGACTCCAAAATGACACACTGCATTATTTACCATTCATTTCTATTGGGCACAAAATCATCTGAAACACAACCAAAACAAACAGCAAATGCACCCAACACATTTGTAGAGTCACAAGCTAGATGTAGTCATTGTGTGCTCGGAATACGGGACCAAATACAAAACTGTTTCCTTCTTTAATACACATACACTAAGCGTACAAAACATTAGGAACACCTTTGGGTTATGGTTACCATTTGGGTTAGGATTACCAATTATCAGTCGTTCTCTAGTAATGATAGTGTCAAAGGAGATGTTGGTGAGACAACAGACAGACACTACAACAGATGACTATAACTGGCGGCTCTTTACAGTGTTTGTGTGTTTGGCGTCTGAAACAATGATGTAATGAGCCTGCGGGGATGACAAGCAGCTTACATTTACATTTACATTTAAGTCATTTAGCAGACGCTCTTATCCAGAGCGACTTACAAATTGGTGCATTCACCTTATGACATCCAGTGGAACAGCCACTTTACAATAGTGCATCTAAATCTTTTAAGGGGGGGGGGGTCAGAAGGATTACTTTATCCTATCCTAGGTATTCCTTAAAGAGGTGGGGTTTCAGGTGTCTCCGGAAGGTGGTGATTGACTCCGCTGTCCTGGCGTCGTGAGGGAGTTTGTTCCACCATTGGGGTGCCAGAGCGGCGAACAGTTTTGACTGGGCTGAGCGGGAACTGTACTTCCTCAGTGGTAGGGAGGCGAGCAGGCCAGAGGTGGATGAACGCAGTGCCCTTGTTTGGGTGTAGGGCCTGATCAGAGCCTGAAGGTACTGAGGTGCCGTTCCCCTCACAGCTCCGTAGGCAAGCACCATGGTCTTGTAGCGGATGCGAGCTTCAATTGGAAGCCAGTGGAGAGAGCGGAGGAGCGGGGTGACGTGAGAGAACTTGGGAAGGTTGAACACCAGACGCTTGTACTTCCCTCTCGGACAGACACGCACGCACACAGATTGATAGGGTGGCGTCATCTATGTTGTCTCTGTTCTCTGATTAGAGGAAAGCAGAAATTCCCAGTGTGTGACTCCTCCTTGGCCTAGTTGGCCTGGTTGTGAAATACCTGCTAGTCTGTCTGGAGGGACACAGTGTCCTGATACACACACATTCAGATTAGGAAAAACACTTTGTGACGTACTTGTTAGGATAGTGTGTGAGGCTGGGAACGTTTACATGTCTGTCTGTGTGCCTGGGAGTTGTCCAGAAGAGCCAGCCATGTTGCCCTATACCAATCCACCCCTGTAGTTTTAGCCCTGGCACCATGTCAGCTGTGGTAGACAGACAACACTCCTGTGCGTGTCTGTGTCGGCAGGTCCTAGACGACTGCCGTACAGACAGCAGACAGCTGCTTCTCTATGCTTCCTCTTGGCTATTTACACACCAGTGACTTCATTACCACAGACCAGACCTGCGTTCTGTCTCGCGTGCTCTCTCAAGTTCTCTCTCTCGCGCTTGCTCTCTAATCAATAGGCTTTATTGGCATGGAAAGTGTTACCACATACATTGCCAAAGCAAACAGACACATGTCAATGATAAATCCGCAGATTGATAATAGGAAAAATGAGAATACTCAATAGCAATTAACAGGACAATGCAATAAGAAATGAATGAGGACAATAATGAAATAGTGAGAAAGACACAGGTAGCAATGTTATTACTGTGGTTTGTCATTCTGCTGGTTGTCCCTACGGGTGTGTCAGGATACAGGAAGCTACATGATTTGCAACTAATATGGCAAAAAGTTATTTTTTTCAGATTTTGTTTAAAAATCTTGGTTTTTGTTTTCAATTTTGTGAGGAAGAAAAAAAGATTGCCACTAAGTCTGTGTAGTTCTCGCAGCTCTCTCTCGCTCGACCTCTGAGGGCAGAGTGGGCACAACCTGTCCTCTCTGGGTAGCCAGATCTGCCTGTGATGGCCGGTTTCTATTGCCAGTCTGTGCTCATTGAATCTGTACATAGTCGATGTTTTTCTCAATTTTCTAGCGTGTACCAAATAGCATGGAAGTTTACTTCGATACATTTTCCAATAGGTGATATATTTTGCTTTGTGATAATTTGGTTGGGCCTGATTTTCTGAGTGCTGTCCTGAGGCTTTATTGGGTTGGTAGTGGTTAGTGAACTTATCTTCAGGGCCAGCTGGCCGAGGGGACTCTTCTCTATGGCACCGCATGGCTTTTGAGGGCTTTGTAATTATAGGAGTGGGGGTCACTTGTCTGTCTCTTCCAAATCGTTCTAGACTAGAGCATTCTACTCTCTGCAGAGTTCTCGAACAGATCTTTCCCACTTCGTGTCCGGAGCCCTGCCCCACCACATATTATTATTTTTATTATTATTATTATTATTTTTAAACAGTCAACGTCCCTTAAGGGCCAATTAGAAGACCGTAGCAAAATAAGCATTGAAACGAGACGATAAGTCGATGCTTACATAACTCAGCAGAGACCACTCTCTTGTTTCTGTCTCTCTTTCTCTCTACGCACGGCTCAGACATGCAAAACCCTCATGCAGCAGCATGTTATGAAGCTTCTACTCCTCCCCCCCCCCTCTTATCTCCCACTATTCTCCCAGCTCTCATCTCCCACTATTCTCCCAGGGTTTGTACGGTCATGAAACGCATGGAAAAGTGATGGAATTTTAAAATGGTGTCTTCCAGGCCTGGAAGAGTTTTGTAAAATTATCAAATCCGAAAAGTCATTTAAATTAATTTAATTTCTGTTAATATCAGTTATTTAGGCAAAGTTTAAAAATATTTTATCAATCAAATAAAAATCAACATATCAGTCAGGATCTGAATGACACTTTAGCCCGTCTGGTTGTGCGCATCACCGGCATGTGTTTGTGAGATGTGTGGGCTGTTCCTCAAGGAGAGCGAGACAGTCGGTCAAGAGTGTGCAAAGCTGTCATCAAGGCAAAGGGTGGCTACTTCAAAGAATCTAAAACATATTTTGAATTGTTTAACACTTTTTTGTTGTTGTTGGTTACCACATGATTCCATATGTGTTATTTCATAGTTTTGCTGTCTTCACTATTATTCTACAATGTAGACAATAGTAAAAATAAAGAAACACTTTAATGAGTAGGTGTGTCCAAACGTTGACTGGTACTGTATATCAAGGTTGGTCAACCGTCCTCCAGGAGAGCTAGTGGGCGTGCAGGCTTTTATTACAGTTCCCCTCTAACAAACCACATTTTAGAAATGAGCTGCTCAACCGGACCTTCGCAAACTGTCTCTGATGTGTTTGTGTTTGAGCAGGGCTTGATCAAAAGCCTGCACACCCAGTAGCTCTCCAGCCTTAGGGTTGACCACGTGTGTGTGTGTGTTATACAGTTGACTAACAACAACGACAGGAGATGCGTCCCAGTGTTGTTACCACAATACGCTTACTTTTTTTGTAAATACATAGAGGCACTGCCAATTGTTGATCATGGAAATTTGGTTAAAAGTCCTGGAAAAGTCATGAACTTCCATCTGTCAACATGTGTATGAACCCTGCTCTCCTCTCCCTCTTCTTTCCTCCCCCTCTTTGCTCCTCTGCTCTCTTCTTCTCCTCGTTCAGGGGGAGACTAACCTCACAAGACCTCGTCTGAACGAAATGCTCCGCCTGTTTACAACCCTCATGTTAAGCCAATCACACGCTAGGGCCGGCCTCCTCCCCATGTCTCCCTCTCGCTCCCAGCCTCTCTCTCTCTCCCCCCTCCCCCGTGTGGATGTGTTAGTCTATGGATAGTTTTTAAAACGTTTTTTATTTATTTTCCCTCTGCTGTAATAACAACCTGTTCACAGTTGTGGTTGTAGATGAGAGTCACTACGTTATTTCTAAACAGCCCCAGCTAAGGAAATACTAATGATGTTTTTTGACTGTAACACCAGTGGTTACACTAGTGTTTACACTAGGTGTGTAACGGTTCACCAAACCCATGGTTCAGTACGTGTTGCGGTTTTTGGGTCACGTTTCGGTACAGCTGGAAAATGAAACGCCATTGACAATTTTCCGCAGTCACAATGTTTCTTGCATTGTCTGTTGAGACCGGATTGTTATAATGTGCCTCAAGTTTCCACTCTGATGCTGTGTTTGTAGCCATGTGGGCAGGTGGGAATTTACCAGATGTGAAGTTGTATGTACCAGTTGGATGCGTTCATGTGATTTTGAACTCATTGAGAAATGCCGATTGGCTAATGGACAGCAAACTGTGTCAACCATAAACTAAAAGTACAGCTATCATGCTTGTAGACGAATTATAGAGTTAAAAAAACACATTAATAGATTGCTTTTTATAAATAATGTTTTGTTGCATTTAACTGCAGAAAATGCTTTTTCCTTAGTAGGTGACAGAGGTCACCATGTGGGAGAAGTGGGTGCTCAGGATGATAGACAAGTTTCCCACTAGTAATTACCAGTTTGAGGGCCGTTAAAATTGATTTTTCCCAGTTGTATGTGGTAAATTCCCACTTTCCACTTGGCTACGAACGCACCATGACACTGCTTTCTTCAGTGCCAGATGGGTCCTTGAAGTTGACATTTTAAAATGGTTAGGGAAGGGTTATGGTTAGGGTTCAGGGTAGGGACGATCCAGGATTGCACTGACCATGCCAGATGTGTACTTGTGACTCTCTCTTGTGACTCTGGGGTAATGTGATGGGCTAACACAACACATGGTGCATTGGCCAATTCAATAAAAACTTTGGCTTGCTTATATAGAGCGGGTACTATCTGTTTGCAGAAATGGGTGCAAGAGGGAAGTTCGTAATGTGGGTCGAGCACTTTCATGAGGTGCTGAAACCCTCTCAACCACTGAGAATGGGCGCATATCCGCCGCTATAAACCAAAGACTGTAAAACTATAATGCGCCTACGTATCACCCTTTTTTAATTTCTTTGACCCGGTCAGAATCAGCTGCTTGAATGCAGAAGGGAGACCGTTGTTTTTTTGCGTTTATGTCTTTCTCTGGTATACTGGGGGGGGGGGGGGGGGGGGGGGGGGGGGTCAGCGTAAATATGTCAACATATTGGAGGTGTTGGCAGCTGCATAGGCTATTCTCATTGAGCGTGGCGACATGTTGTTAACATTTTATCCACAACTCTGTCCGTCACCGTTTTAATCTACTGGGAAGCCAACATTTTTCCAAACTGTTGATTTTTAAATGCTGATTTGAGAATCCTCCTGGTTTATCAACCCCACCACTCACCATCGTACAGAACTAGTTCCCGGCTGCGCCTCACAAAAGGACAGTTTGAAATGTGCCAATTAAGATTATACTTTTGAATACGACGTGCGCATAGGCTCTAGTTTTAACGGAATAACCTGAAATGTTTTTTCAGCTCAGATTTACTCGAGGCATTTAGGCCTACAACGCAGCAGAGGCATAGCCTGTTACCTAGTGTTTTTTTTATATTGTAAATATTTTTTTTTATTGTATTCTTTCAGGTTCACGGTCTGAATGGTACGGTACGTGTACCGTTACACCCCTAGTATACACCCTTGTGTTATACTAGGGAAATTGTGTTTCGATAGCTCTTGGGTAATACACGGAGGTAAATCCTGTATGGAAATGCGCCGTAGAATTACTAGGGAAACTTCACTTCTCTCCATAGAGCTATGCTGCTGCCCTGTTGTTTCTGGCAGTGAGGGGCCCTGTCAGGGGGAGGGGGAAGGGGTTCTCTAACTGCAGCTTGCTTCATACGCACTCCAGCCCAGAGCCAACCAGCCAGCCAGGCAGTCAGGCAGCAGACTAAACACACACAAACACGCCTGTTCCCTTGTCTCACTACCTAAAGTCGACAGATAGACAGAGCTGGCTCCAACAACATAAAGGAAGGCGGGAGGATGGAGAGGAGAACATGGAGATGAGGTTGTTAGCATGGAACCAGGGTTGTGTCCCAAATGGCACCCTATTTTCTATATACAGCCTTGTATGAGCCCCAATCAAAAAGTAGTGCACTATATAGAGAATAGGGTGCCATTTTAGAATGCAGACCAGAATAATAATGTGTAGCTCGTGCTAGTAGTACATAAATTAATTGACCAATGAGAAGATTAACTGCCCAGTGTCTAGTCTCCCAGAGCATCCAGAGGGACACACACACACACACACAGGAACATATTGAAACTGCACATACTCTAGTCTCTGTACATCTCTTTTCTCCATCCTTCTCTCCTTCCACCATCTATCTCTCCATTATACATGATGCAAACATGGGAAGAGGGAAAAGACCATATTCCATTAAAGGAATCCTCTTCGCTCCACTTTACTACTCCTATGTTTGCAGCAGGTTCTGTAATGGCTGTCATTTCCACGGGGAAGCGATGATGTGCATCCTAAATAAATGATGCTTTTTATAGTGCACTACTTTTGACCAGTGCCCATTAGGGTCTGGTCAAAAGTAGTGCACTATGAAGGGAATAGGGTCAGGGTCTAAAATGAACACCCGCCACCTGCCAAATGTCGGTAGATTTAGGAATTGGCAGGTAATATGTATATTTCTCCAGCCACGTCGGTGGGTGGTCAGGGCTCCACGGTGCACGCATTTCACTCGCAGTCAAGTATGAGCACATTTCTAGTGAAATGAATGAAGCAGTAGCTGTTTTCAAAGTGTTTCTGTCGTTTTGTTTCGTCGCTGGTAGCTAATCACACAGAACTATTAATCCTATAATACAGTTGAAGTGGGAAGTTTACATACACTTAGGTTGGAGTCATTAAAACTCGTTTTTCAACCACTCCACAAATGTCTTGTTAATAAACTATAGTTTTGGCAAGTCGGTTAGGACATCTACTTTGTGTATGACACAAGTAATTTTCCCAACAATTGTTTACAGACAGATTATTTCACTTATCACAGTTCCAGTGGGTCAGAAGTTAACATACACTAAGTTGACTGTGCCTTTAAACAGCTTGGAAAATTCCCGAAAATTATGTCATGGCTTTAGAAGCTTCTGATAGGCTAATTGACATAATTGGAGTCAATTGGAGGTGTACCTGTGGATGTATTTCAAGGCCTACCTTAAAACTCCGTGCCTCTTTGCTTGACATCATGGGGAAAATCAAAAGAAATCAGCCCACAAAATTGTAGACCTCCCCAAGTTTGGTTCATCCTTGGGAGCAATTTCCAAACGCCTGAAGGTACCACATTCATCTGTACAAACAATCGTACGCAAGTATAAACACCATGGGACCACGCAGCCGTCATCCCGCTCAGAAGGAGATGCGTTCTGTCTCCTAGAGATTAATGTACTTTGGTGCGAAAAGTGCAAATCAATCCCAGAACAACAGCAAAGGACCTTGTGAAGATGCTGGAGGAAACGGGTACAAAATTAT
The DNA here is from genome assembly GCF_016432855.1 of Salvelinus namaycush. Lineage (NCBI taxonomy): Eukaryota > Metazoa > Chordata > Actinopteri > Salmoniformes > Salmonidae > Salvelinus > Salvelinus namaycush. The sequence continues at coordinate 932,940 of NC_052331.1, forward strand.
TTATATCCACAGTAAAACGAGTCCTATATAGACATAACCTGAAAGGCTGCTCAGCAAGGATGAAGCCACTGCTCAAAAACCGCCATAAAAAAGCCAGGCTACAGTTTGCAACTGCACATGGGGACAAAGATTGTACTTTTTGGAGAAATGTCCTCTGGTCTGATGAAACAAAAATAGAACTGTTTGGCCATAATGACCATTGTTGTGTTTGGAGGGAAAAGGGGGATGCTTGCAAGCCAAAGAACACCATCCCAACCGTGAAGCACGGGGGTGGCATCATCATGTTGTGGGGGTGCTTTGCTGCAGGAGGGACTGGTGCACTTCACAAAATAGATGGCGTCATGAGGGAGGAAAATGATGTGGATATATTGAAGCAAAATCTCAAGACATCAGTCAGGAAGTTAAAGCTTGGTCGCAAATGGGTCTTCCAAATGGACAATGACCCCAAGCATACTTCCAAAGTTGTGGCAAAATGGCTTAAGGACAACAAAGTCAAGGTATTGGAGTGGCCATCACAACGCCCTGACCTCAATCCCATAGAAAATTTGTGGGCAGAACTGAAAAAGCGTGTGCGAGCAAGGAGGCCTACAAACCTGACTCAGTTACACCAGCTCTGTCAGGAGGAAAGGTCCAGAATTCACCCAACTTATTGTGGGAAGCTTGTGGAAGGCTACCCAAAACGTTTAACCCAAGTTAAACAATTTAAAGGCAATAATACCAAATACTAATTGAGTGTATGTAAACTTCTGACCCACTGGGAATGTGATGAAAGAAATAAAAGCTGGAATAAATGATTCTCTATACTATTATTCTGACATTTCACATTCTTAAAATAAAGTGGTGATCCTAACTGACCTAAAACAGGGAATTTTTACTAGGATTAAATATCAGGAATTGTGATAAACGGAGTTTAAATGCATTTGACTAATGTGTATAAAAACTTCCGACTTCAAATGTATATATCCCGCACAGCCACACTGCCTGGCTGGGGAGCTGTGCGCACTGTGATTCGGCTTAAGATTCATTTTTAGAAGCGCTGTGCCCAGGCATGAAAGTTAGTGTAATTAAAGTGAAACTTTATCCTTGTGTGTCATGGCTATTTACATTTGTTTTGTTTACAAGAAAGGTTGTTTTCCAATGTTTGAGTTTGCTTCAACTGCTAGCAAAGATCGGCTACTGGTCAGATTCTCTACCTAAAAGGCACACTGTCACTGAAAGACTTGAGAGCTTGAGTGTCCTGCCCTCGTTGCCACGGTAACCTCCCGCCCTTAAAGTGGCAGCTGAGTTTTTTTTGTCTGGTCAGTGATACTCAGGTTACAAAAAAAAGGGAAATAAAATGCATCACTATACCACATCACTTCTTACTAGTAATACATGTGTTGTTTAACAAACATTACAAAGCATGCTCATCCCTTGTATGTAAAACAAAAAAGTGTAATTATGACAAAATATTTTGGCTGGTAAAAAATTTGAGTGGCTGGTTTTCTTTTTTTGTTGTCTACCTGCCACAGTGGCTGGTGGACCAAAAAGTTTGTTTTAGGCTCTGAATAGGGTGCTATGTGGGACACACCCATGGTGGTGGTGTTGTGTGATTTATGTATTCACACTCTGTGTGTAATGGTGTGTGTTAATGGTATGTGTGCTGGTTGCTGTCATGTCCTTTTGTTTTAATGAAAGCAAGTTTGTCCTCATTTTGGTTGGTAGCTCCCATGTCAACATGGCTGCCAATGTGTTTGTTGCTACTGTAACTAGCAAGCTTCAGTCTCGCATGACCTTACTACAAAGTCTCGTTCATCACTATGGCTTATTGGGAAAAAAACACGAGGAAGCCTGGAAGCAGAGGCGATAGAGGCCGAGGATCTTCTTGCGCGCTAGCTGCACTTACACCGTGTCCTCTCTTGTCATTAGGAACCTCAGGAGAATCTCCTCCACCAACCTTTTGTGCTCCCAGAATAGAGCTGTTTTCCCTCCTTACCCAACTGGGTGCTGACAGTCAGGCCTCTAGTCGCGAGGTAGCTGAGGAAAACACCGCCTTTAGGAGAAGTCAAATACTGTTGTTTCTGTTGTCATAAATGGATAGTACACACTGCCTATTGCACATCACTGAGACACTACACACACACAGCATGTGTGTCACCCAAGGACATGAGGGTACAATCCTGTATAGTTTGGGCACGTTGGGGGTTTGAACGTTTAAACGGATCCTTCACGCTAAGAAGGGAAAAAATAAAATAAATATTTTGACGTCGATGCAGAAAGTAAACAGTATAGTGGTTCAATTTCCGCCACAATTTAGAGTGTTGAAGTTAGAGGCTCGACTTCTCCACTGTTTTGGTGCCCTGGCTACCATGCTGTGAACAGCGTGAAGCGAACCTGTGCGGAGATGCTGTGTGAGAGCATCGTGTTGCATCTCGCTCATCTCAATATCCTAGCTTATTCATTGACGATAGGCCCTGCTTTACTGAAGCTGGGACACGTCGCAAGCCACGAAATTGCGAGATACAGCATTCCATTGCGAGATGCAACTTTTGATTGCCGATAGATAGGCCTAGTGCACTGACTCAGCCTGGTGGTCGATCCTCTCTAGCTCGCTATGAAAGATGCAGGTATTTGTGTTCTCGGAAGTACGGCGACTAATCTTGAAACTCAGAAATAGGAGTCGATGTGCAAAGGAGTCCACCACTACGTCATTGTCGTTAAGTTGGAGAAATGGCAGAGAAAGGCAAGCGACATGAACGAAGTGGAAAAACCAGTATTTTTTGGTGTTTTGTTTAAACATTCAGATTTTTTCTCTCTCCATCTGTCACATCCCTAATGTACGTTACTTTGTTGCTACTGGACTGTGAAGGTATGACGTGGGGCCATTATCAGCATGCTCGAGGGAGTGACACACTCTGTGTAGTGGCATCATCAGGGTTCCTATGACACACAGGCTATGGTACCCATGGGCAGAGGGGTCAGGGCCATATGTCCACACACAGACACAGCTCCCAGCCTCACTTGGGTCACTTCCTCCCCGTCACTGCTCTGCTTCCTGTAGCTCTGTAGCCTGATGACTCATGGATGGCTGTGTGTGTGTGTGTGTGTGTGTGTGTGTGTGTGTGTGTGTGTGTTAGCTGCATCACTTGCGTGTTGCATGCCCTCTGCTTCTCTCCTCTCATCACAACAACACGACACAGATTGATCATCAGATGGGATTCTGACTGACAGGAATCAATTCCTCCGTTTGTACATCCATGAGAGAAATACAACTGTACTGTACTCCCAAAGCAATATCCCTCTGTCCCTTTACTGTTTGTTTACGTTTATGTGTGTACACTGTGGTGTGCGCACTGTAAGGTGCGTCATTATCCTGTCCTCCCACTCTCTGTGTGCGTGTTTTTTTTTTTTTAGATGACTCAGAGGTAAGCAGTGACAACTGGGTAATTCATTATCTCGACGAAACTAGTCTGCAGACTAGAGGAAACTAGTCTTCAGCCTGGAGATGGCTGAGAAGGGAGAGATTGGACTGAGTGGCTGGGAGGGGCAGACGGAGTGTGTGTGTGACGCTGCCACTGATGACAGGCGTCTAGACAGTGCCCATGTGGCCTGAAAAATGTGCCTCAGGCCAGCAGCCAACTCTGGTCAGGAACAAACCTGTGTGTGTGTGTGTGTGTGTGTGTGTGTGTGTGTGTGTGTGTGTGTCGTGACTGATATTTATCTGTATGTCTGTCTGCTTTTGTTTTTCCTTCCTGTGTTTGTGTCTGAAGGAAAGAGACAGAGGAACAGGTGTGTGTCTTTAACCAGACAGTCACAAGGGTTCTTTCAGCATGTTCTTCTTAGGGCACAGAGAGAATGAAGTGTGAGACACACAGACACACACACACAGACACACACACAGACACACAGACACACAGACACGCAGACACACAGACACGCAGACACGCACACACACACACACACACACACACACACACACACACACACACACACACACACACACAGTGAACTCTGATACTGCTCTAACAACAGTGAGCTCTGGAACAGGATGTGGTAGACTACAGACAGGGCGGACCCACTGACTGCTGTGTGTGTGTGTGTGTCTTTTTCTCCCTTGTTTCCCGTTCGTGGAGACGGAGAATGCTAACCCAAACAGAGTTTTACTTCCTTGTAGAGACCAGCTCCTGTCTTTTCCTGGCCCCTTCTTCTTAACCGTCTAGAGTCTAAGCCCTGTCTAAGCCGGGGGAGGGTTGTTCTAGGGTAACATATGGAATTGTTTTAAGATGGTCATGCCAATGATCAGTTAGCTATTTGATTTAGAATTTTAAGACCCCTTAAAACTTCTTGAGAATACAGGGGGTGCTATTTTCCCATTAGCATAATTTGCTCAACAGATTAAACTGCCTCTTATTCAATTATTGCTCTTACTACATGCATATAAATAATACCATTGGAAAGAAAACAATCTCTAGTTTCTAAAACCGTTTCAATTTTGTCTCTGAGTGATACAGAAGTCATTTCACAGCACTTTCCATGACCAAGAACATAAAATCAAGATGTGTTATGCTGGCTTCAAAGCTCTGCCTATATATGGTCGTGCCCCCTATGACCCGAAACACACCTCATTCGCCTTCCTCTGGGTGTCAAGAAGACGTCAGAGGAGAAATTCTTTGTTTATCTGGTACTGACGTGAAATAAGACCTATTTCTTTGGCGTGACCGACAACTTCCGGTTTGCTGATTCGCACGAGTTGGAGCTGCGATTGTGTACTGTTTTGCTGGCGTTATGGATGAAAACTATCTCCGTGTCGAATTTTGTTTGATACATGTGACCATATCATCGTAATGTATGTTTTTTCAATATAGTTTAATCAGATTATTTGAATTTTTTTGGGAGTTTTGCGGTGTTCCGTTGTCACAATTTATTTACATTTGAGAGATCTGTGCCACTCGACCGGTACCTGTGCTAAATGGAGTGGGAAAGGAAGATTTCTGAACGGAACCAACGACTCATCTTGACAAAGGACACTTTGATCAACATTCTGATGAAAGATCAGCCATAGTAAGACCCAATTTACGATGTTATATCATATCTGTTGTGCATGTGAACTGACCGTGGGCGCCTAGCCGAATCTGCCTTGTATAGCTATGCTAATTTAGCGCTACATTTTGTTTTCGTTATAAAACATTTAATAAATCTGAAATATTGTTTGGATTCACCAGATGTTGGGCTTTCAATATCTGTACGCTGTGTATTTTTCTGAAATGTTTTAAGATGAGTAATTCGTTATATGACGTTGGTCTCTGTAATTGTTCTGGCTGGGTCAGCACTATTTCAGATTGCAGCTGCAATGTAGAACTGTGATTTATACCTGAAAAATGCACATTTTTCCCCAAAAAAACTATGCTATACCATAAATATGTTATCAGACTGTCATATTATGAAGTTGTTTCTTGGTTAGTGGCTATATATATTTTTATCTAGTCGAATTAGTGATAGCTACTGACGCAGGAAAAAGCTGTTGGGAGTAAAAAAATCGTGTCCTTTGCTAACGTGGTTAGCTAATAGATTTACATATTGTGTCTTCCCTGTAAAACATTTTAAAAATCTGAAATGGTGGCTTTATTCACAAGATCTGTATCTTTCATTAGGTGGCTTGGACTTGTGATTTAATGATATTTAGATGCTACTATTTAATTGTGACGCTATGCTAGCGATGCTAATCAGTGTGGGGGGGGGGGGGGGTGATCCCGGATCCGGGGTTGAGGCTCGTTAGAGGTTTTAAGTATCAAAAAAATCGGAATAATTATTGGGTGAAACAATGAATTTGGCATTACTGCTATTAGCCAATACAAATGCATTGAATAACATATTCACTACATGGAACAACAGATATCCCCCCCCCCCCCCCCCCCCAAAAAAAAATGTTTTTTCTTAAGCGTCTGTCATATATCTGAGAGATATAAGAAAGATCAGGAAACTATTTTTAATATTTTTTTTTATATATACATGTATGTATCCCTTTATTTTAGGAACGAAACTATCTTTGGAAAGTATTCAGACCCTTTGACTTTTTCCACATTTTTGTTATGTTACAGCCTTATCCTAAAATGGCTTAAATTATTTTTCCCCCTCATCAATCTACACACAATACCCCATAATGACAAAGCGAAAACAGGATTGTAGAAACTTTTGATCATTTATTTGAAAAACACCCCCCATCTATTTTACATACCCTTTTCAATGAGACTAGAAATTGAGCGCAGGTGCATCCATTGATTGTCCTTGATGTTTCCACAACTTGATTGGAGTTCACCTGTGGTAAATTCAATTGATTGGACATGATTTGGAAAGGTGCACACCTGTCTATATACAGGTCCCACAGCTGACAGTGCATGTCAGAGCAAAAACCAAGACCTGAGCTCAATGAAATTGTCCATAGAGCTCCAAGACAGGATTGTGTCGAGGCACAGACCTGGGGAAAGCTACCAAAAAATGTCTGCAGCATTGAAGGTCCCCAAGAACACAGTGGCCTCCGTCATTCTTAAATGGAAGAAGTTTGGAACCACCAAGACTCGTTCTAGACCTGGCCCCCCTGTCAAACTGAGCAATCGGGAGAGAAAGGCTTTGTTCAGGGAGGTGATCAACAACCCTATGTCACTCTGACAGAGCTCCAGCGTTCCTTTTGTGGAGATGGTTGTCCTTCTGGAAGGTTCTCCCATCTCTGGAGCACTCCCATCTCTGGAGCACTCCACCAATCAGGCCTTTATGGTAGAGTGGCCAGACGGAAACTGCTCCTCAGTAAAAGGCACATGATAGCCCGCCTGGAGTTTGCCAAAAGGCACCTGAAGTACTCTCAGACCATGAGAAACAAAGTTCTCTGGTCTGTTGAAACCAAACTTGAACTCTTTGGCCTGAATGCCAAGTGCCACGTCGGGAGGAAACCTGGCACCATCCCAAGGGTGAAGCATGGTGGTGGCAGCATCATGCTGTGGGGATGCCTGTTGCGCATGGCACCGCACAAAAATCAGTCAGAATTTTGAAACGATCTAACCAGAAACTGAATTGTTTAAAACCTGGACATTTTGTGTAATTTTATGAAGCGGGTCTTACTTTGTTTCAAAGTAGCCTAGCCAAAATTGGACCTTAGAAATATTGAGGAATTATTTGATAAACACCATTGAAACGAGCATTTTTCTCATGTTCTTTTGGTTTTCAACTTTTTTTTATTGTCCAGCAGCAAAGGCATAATCCGAATCATATAAGTAACCCATGCTAGTTGATGATAACCCTAATCATATAAGTAACCCATACTAGTTGATGATAATCCTAGTCATATAAGTAACCCCTGCTAGTTGATGCATCTTTAGATCTCCCCTCTTTTCATTTCTAATGGATATTTTAATCTCTTGACACATGAAACCGCTCACATGTGCGGTGCGCTTTTGAGAACAATGTTTTCCCACCAATTGTATTTTTGGAACATTTCCGCGTAGCCTACATCCATGTCTGCATTGCTGATCTTATAATATGAGGTCGAGACGAAATGATAACCCATTGTTGACGTTATTAAACATGGATGAAGTGGCGACGCGTGTGTACAATTGAACTCCTGTTCTTCGGGTTTGTCTAATTGTCCTTTTCCAACTGTTGTGCGTTGACAATGAATGTAGGTAACGTTAGCAGCCAGCCTAGTACCTTTACATGACACGATGAATACAAAAAGGTCACCGGTGAACCTGGTGTTTTGTTTTTTACAGTCTATGAGTGAACGAGTTCCTTGGTTCATTGTACTGAGAGTTAACTATTGGTCTTCTTGACTCTAATGCAGTTTCTTTTTACTGGCTTCGTTGGGGAGTGTTTTACATCAGGTTGATCTTTAATTTGGTCAGCGGGGTTGACAACATTATTATGGGATGATGCATTAACTTCTCCAGCGTACATTATAGTAATCGACATTGTGTTTTTTTAAGAAGATAAATACATATTTTATTTCATTACAGAGACAAATACATAGTATTGTATGAACTGAAAGAAGCCAATCATTTCTCAATAAAAATTGAAAACATAAAAACATTTTAGAGTCCCCACTACAACAAAGAAATAGTTAAATGCATGTATTTTTGTCCTTGAAAAATTACATTGAAATACCGTCAATTCCTATGGAGGCTGTTCCTTGGGAGTATCATTATTGGCGGACGGTGACTTCAGAACAGCGCCCCCTGTCATTCATCTAGTGAATACATGTATATCATTGGTCTGACCCTCCTCAGCAGTGTATGAGATGTGGAGTAGAGACATGAACCCTGGCAGTGTGTGTGTTTGTGGCTGGTAGATTATAACAGTAGGGGAGACCTGTTCCTGTGCCTAGAATACTAATCCACATTGTCATACAGCTTGGGATTGTCATACAGCTTGGGGTTCTCACACATAGCTAATTGTGTGTGTGTATATATAGGTATATAAGCACACATGCTCACACACTACAGAGTCACGCAATAGTCCGTTTGTGTGTATGTATATGTTTAGTTTAGTTTATAAGTCACATGCACAGGGTTACAGCTGTGTCCTGGAGTACAGGCAGTGAGCACCCAATGGTGCGTTGGGCTGAGCGTACCACCCTCTGTAGAGCCTTGCAGTCAGCGGCGGTGGAGTTGCCTTACCAGGCCGTGAAGCAGCCCGACAGTATGCTCTCTGGTGCTCCTGTAAGAACACTGAGTGCCCTCGGGGATGTGTGTCACATCAGCACCGGATTCTAATGGTTCCTTGTTTCTCCCTGGGACTCCTGATTGACTGAACCCCCCCCCCCCCCACACACACACACAGTAATGAGTTTGTAATGAGTTGTATTGTCCTCACGGAGAGGCCTCTAACTGACCTGGTGATGGTGTTTGTCTGGTTTAATATGAGAAGGTGATGGATAGAGCGAGGGAGAGAAAAAGGGGGAGAGAGGAATGGAAAGAGAGAGGGACAGACTGCCTCACCACTGCAGTGGCTGATTTGTTGTTACTTACCCCTCCCCTCTCTCTCTCTCTCGCTCGCTCTCGCTCTCGCTCTCCCCCCCCCCCCCACCTCTGCTGCAGTATGCACTGCCTCTCAGAAATACAGCAAACAATTTCAGACACAGACAGCGCACCCCATACACACACTCAGGAATATTCACACTGGCTCAGGTGAGGTGTATTTATTTTTTTATATATTTTTTTGCATTAGTACATTACACACCACACATGTATGTAAACACACACATGGCCAAGCCTAATGCAAAAACACACATACACCTCTCTCTCTTACCTACTACGGGCTTTTCTCACGCTTCTCTCGTGCTCTTCATCCCTCCTTCCCTTGGCTGCGTGTTAGAATTGTTATTGAGCTTTGAACCGTCCTGTTGCATTAGTACTGTGTGTGTGTGTCAGCCCTGTCTGTCCGCGATGAGCATTAACACATTAGCTCATGGCCTCTTGCTGAGAGTGACCTGGATTAAAACACACACGCACACAACCGGGCAGCAGCTCCAGCAGAGCGAGATTGGACTGCGTGGCTGGGAGGGGGCAGACATTTTTGTTGTAGACATAAAACAACTGATGCCTGTGTGTGCAGTTAATGCTGTCCCCCCCCCCCTCCCCCCAATAATTGAAAAGTCCTGGAAAATAATGTCTTGAAAAAGAGTGGAAGCCTCTGGCTAACCGGCGTCATAACACAGAGGCCCGGCTCGCTCTCTCTCCAGTGTCTAACCCTCCTTCTCTCTCTCTCTCTCTCTCTCTCTCTCTCTCTCTCTCTCTCTCTCTCTCTCTCTCTCTCTCTCTCTCTCTCTCTCTCTCTCTCTCTCTCTCTCTCTCTCTCTCTCTCTCTCTGTCTCTCTGTCTCTGTCTCTGTCTCTGTCTCTGTCTCTGTCTCTGTCTCTCTCTCTCTCTGTCTCTATCTGTGTGTGTGTTTCAGAAGGTGGAAGATGAGGACAGGGACAGCCAGGTGAGGAGATCGCGTCCTCCTGAGCCTCTGGTTTCTCCTAATAGTAAACTGTCCGACAGCGATGCAGCAACCAAGGTACACACACACACACTTGCCACAAGGTACGACACACACACACACACAGGAAGCGGTGTACTGCTGACGATGTAACAGGTTGAATTGACTACACCCTAACCTTCCTCGAACCCCCTACGGCCCTAACCCAACCCCCCCCTTGCCACGTAACCCCACACAAACTGGGGTCATTCCCTAAAACACTCCTATTTGAAAAAGCACGTCATGCTCTCTCTCCTTCTCTCTCAACCCCCACGCCACCCTCCCCTAAACACACATGGCCATTGAAAAATCCATGTGTTTTTATCACAATCTTCTCTAACACGCACACACAATTATAGCTACAAACATTGACATTCAGATATAGGTTTCATATGATAATTAATAAACATCTACAGATCTCTTTTTGGTTTTATCTTTGTGTGATTTTTTTTTTTTTATCTACAGTATATGAACATGTGTATTAATGTGTGTATTAATGTATTATTATGTTTGTTTACAGGCTAAAGCCCAGGCTACTCTGGTGTTCAACCGCTTGTTCCCCCACATTAAGGAAGAGCCTGGCCACCCTGCCATGGTCCATCCCAGGTACATTTGTTTTCCTATTTTCATATATTTTAGCCCACAATGGAGGCTAATCTTCCAAGAGTCCCGGGGACTGGCTAGCTACAGTCTTCCTCCTGTGAAGACCTGGCCCTTGAGAATCTATTCCAAGTAACTTTCCCAACATCCTCTCAGGGACCGTTGCTAGAGCAGTGCTGAAACCCCGCTCTGCCCCTCACCCTGCCTCCAGTTGACCCGACCATGGGCCCGTGCCAGTGTGACTTTCTGTGGTCTTCTGATCAGTAATCGGCTCCAGATTCATGTGGAGACTAGCTGGATTATAGGAGGCATGGCAGGGCAGCATGTGACCGCAGGGAGGAAACAGACAGGCTAGACTATGGGATTACAACTGACCGCTCGACAGGACATGTCTGCCTTAGACTTCAGACTCAGACCCGACCAGACCAGACCAAAGCTGGGTTCCCCGCATTCGGTGGTTTTTACAATGGTCGCTACTGAAGTGCAACGTTAGAACCGAGTGTTTTCTAGAACACCAGTGCGTCTCGCTAGCCTGTGAAAACTTGCCCCATATTAAAGGTGTGCACTATGCAGAAGTCGATCTGCCATTTCGTGGTTGCTAAAATTCGAATCGTTTTGGGCCTACCGAGTGCCGTAGCGGGCTAAGGCACTGCAGTGCTGAGTCCTGGGGCCGTGACCGGGAGCCTCATAGGACGGAGCACAATTTGGTCCAGCGCCGTCCGGGTTAGGGGAGGGTTTGGCCGGGGGGGGCTCATCGCGCTCTTTGCCTCTCCTTGGGCCGGGCGCCTGCAAGCTGACTTCAGTCGTCGGTCGAACAGTGTTTTCTCCGACACATTGGATGACTTCCAGGTTAAGAAGCAGCGTGTTGAGAAGCAGCGTGGCTTCTCAGAAAGGGACATATTGCAGCTTTAAAGAGAGTGTTTCCATAACTGATGTATATCCATTTTACCATTTTAGTGCAACTTGGATGCCAAAAATGCACAAGTGGTATACGTAGAATAACGGTCAGCATGTGTCTCTCTGTAACTCTGTACCTGTATATACATTTGATAACGTCTACTCTCTCCCTCTCTTTCTCTCTCTCCCTAGTCACTTCCTGTATACATATGATAAGATGGTGGCTCCTAACGTGTCTCTGAGGGGTCAGCCGGAGGTCAGCCCTGAGGTACTGGGGGTGCTGCTCAAACACCACTACAGCAGGAGACTGACCCACGGCCACGGCGACACTGCTATGGGTCAGTACCACACACGGAAACACACACACACACACACACACACACACACACACACACACCCACACATGGATGACTCAGCCATGCTGCTGCACCCTCCTGTCACACACATATGAATACATTAGTGCGTTAAAGTCCCAGGTCACGTCCCAAATGTCACCCTATTGCACTACTTTTGACCAGAGCTCTATGGGCCAAAAGTCTATGGGTCAAAAGTAGCGCACAATAAAGGGAATAGGGGTGCCATTGGGGATTCAGTCCTGGAAGTGCGTGTGCATGAGGGACCATTTGTGTGGGTGACTATGTGGTGTCGGGTTGTTAGGTGAATGGTTCTTCTCCAGCTGTGTGGGAGGATGTGTGTATTTGTCCATATATCTGTGTCGCACATGCATGTGTGTGGGTTGACTATGCTGTGTAGGTGGATGTACTGCTTCCATCTCTCAACTTCCCTCTCTTCTTCTTCTTCTCCTTCTTTCTCCCCCCTTCTCCCTCCTCAGATCTCCACGCCTCTCCTGTAGTTGACGAGACCAAGTCTCAGCAGCGCGTCGTTTCCGCTGCCGACCGGGAGCGCCAGCAGCCAGTTTCCATGGAGACCAGCCCCGGCAACAAGAGTTATTCTGCTGTAGCGGGAGCCGCGGCGGTAGCGTCATCGGTAGCGGCGCTGGGGAGTAAAGATGTTCTGTCCTCAGGCTGTGAGGACGACAAGGACAGGATCGTAGTGGAGATCGTTCAGATTTACAGCAGACAGCAGGAGAAACTGCACTCCACCCTGCACAAACAGCTGCATCTAGAGATGGTGAGACACGAGACACACAGTGAGACAACTAGAGGTTGTCTACTCCACCCATTGAAACAGATTTAGCCAGAGAGTCAATGGCATAAAACAACATTTCTCAATCTATTCATCAGGGACTCCTCAGGTCTTCTTAGTTCCAGCACTAACACTCCTGATTCAAGACCAAAGAACCAAGATGTGTGTGTAATATAGTGTAATTTAGAGCTATGTAACTGACCATCCCGTCCTCCGTCTCTAGGAGTTGGAGGCGCTGCGTGGAGGCGAGGCAGCCAGGCTGCAGCAGTTGTCTGCAGAGCAGCGTGAGCTGCAGAGTGAACTGGAGGCGGTCCACACTGAGCACACTCAGAGGCTGGGGCAGGTGAGGGAGGAACAGAGGGAGCTGGAGCACAGGCTGGAACAGCTGCGACAGCAGAGGTGTGTGTGTGACAACAACATACACACACACCAGGAGGCACACTACGCCAACCAGGTAGGCACTGGAGATACACACACACACACACACCACCACATCCTGCTTGACCTCAGACAACACAACACTTAGTCATTCTGGGAAAATATACTCATATCTGTTTGTGACACTGTAGTGGTGTGTGTGGTGTGTAGAGGACACTGGGTCTTTGTTTGGGTTTCCAGTACAGAGCTTTATTTTCAGATAGTGCTGCTGGGCTCAGCTCCGGGAGGAATGTAACACACACACACACACACACAAACCCCTCCTGTCCTGCTGTCTCCTTCAGCCTCGGTGTCTGGCTCAGACTGTCTGGCTGTGTGTGTGTGTGTCCGAGTGTGTGAGTGTCTGTGTGCTGTTCAGACAGTTCAGACTAACCTGACCTCATCTCTCTTTCTTTCTTTCTTCCTCCCTCCCTCCTCCTCTTTAGCTGGCAGAGCTGCGTGGGAGGTTGGACGGTGCGGAGGCTGACAGGGAGGAGCTCCAGGAGGAGTTGAAGAGGGAGCGGGACGCCCGGGAGAAGCTGGAGAGAATAATTTCTCAGCTCAAACACCAGATGGACCAGACGGCTTCTTCCTCGTCTTCCTCAGCCACCACAATTGCTACAGGGAGCCCCTCTTCACCCCCCACCCCCTCCACACAGACACCCCACACAGAGGGTCACATCGCAGGCCTCGAGCAGCAGAACAGCCACGCTCAGAAGTAGCCCCTCACGAAACTCCCCTTTTCCGTTCGTCTCTCAAACCCCCTCCGTTTTGTTCCTCCAACTCACTCCCTCATCCCTCACCCCCTGCTGGCAGAGACAGCAGCCCTAGACAGACAGACAGCGTACTCTGTCCCCCAAGGCTGCTTCTCTCCACTCTGTCTCACGCGTTTCCTTCCTCGTCCCCCCCTCATTTTTACTTCTTTGGAAAAGGAACTCTCGTTGGTTTTTATTTAATATCACATCAAATGAGTTATGTCTTTTTTTTTTTCACACCCCCTATCCTTAAACAGTATTTACATTTTGGGAAGTATATGTTTGTTTTAATTTATAGTTTTTCTGAACAAACTAATGACTGCTTGGCAGACCGATAGGAGTTGGATGTTTTTAGGACCCTTTCCTCCATCCCTCCCTCCTTCCTTGGATCTTGGACTTGCTGTTTTGTCGCCCCCATAGAGACCGGGAAGTCAGTCAGACAGAAAGACAGTTCTCTCCTTGCACCCCTCGACTCTGTTCTGAACTGTGGTTACACTAGCGCTCAGTCGCTCTTTCTACTACTACCTTGCACGCCAACTGGAGCCAAGATGGTGCCCGTGTGGGTGCTCTCAATCTCTGTACATACACCCAGCCCAGCCATTCTGGACCAGCTACCAGCCACACCCAGCAGGAGACTGCATTGACAGACATTTTCATTTCACCTTTGTTTGTTTTTGTACTCATACCTATTCATGGAAAGAAGACAAAAGTTCTAAATGTGTAAAACAAATGAAAACGTTATTGTACAGAGCATTTGCGGTCGTCATTGTTAAGCCTACTGAAAATGCTGATGTGATATTAAGATGTAAAGACATATGAGTGATGCGACTATGAGGACTGCTGAGGTTGTTGTGGTCTGGAACAACAACAAACCCCTGAACTAGTCTGGCTCGGTCTGTTTTGATAGGACATGTCACTCACACACATACACACACACACACACACACCAAATTTCCTTGTGGAAATCTGTCCTGTTTTTAGTTTTGATTTCCCTGTTGGCAGCAGTTGGTGTGTTTGCCATCCTCTCATCTCTCCTTCTCGTGAGAGCAGCAGAACCTAGCTGTCTGCTTGGTGGAATGTGGGTCACAGGTGAAAGGAATTAGTGCAGATTGACAGTGTGGTGTGGGCTGGCTGCTGCCTTGGATCCAGGCCCCTGCTCCCTCTTTCCCCTCCGCGTTATTCCAACTCACTGAACAAACCGATCCCGAGAGGGAGGCGGGAAAGACCAGGATGCAGGGAGTGAGGTACAGTCAAGCGGAGAGAGAAATGGAGGCGGGGGAAGAGAGGAGTGGGAGAGAGACAGTCAGGCGTGGAGAAAAAAAGGAAGAAAGGGGATTGAGGTAGTGCAGGGGGCTGATGCCCTCTCTCTCTCGGGCTGGGTGGGCCGGGAGCGGGTGATGAGGAGGAGAGAGGAGCCTCTTTTGTCCTGTCAGAATTGGGGCAGTTTCTATAGTCTGGGGCCTCTCTCTCTCTTGCCCCCGGGGAGCTGGTACAGGAGCCCCTCTCTCTGCCACACACACACACACACACACATACACACACATCGCCATCTCTCCCTCCCACAAACGTACACACACACAGAACAGGGGTTTTGTCTAGTTGCCAGACAGTCTTTCTTTTATAGCCTCCTAGGCCGACTCAGAGCCAGGCAGCGTGTAAATAGTTGTTTAAAAGAGGTATTGGCCTTGGCTTTAACTCCCAAGCTGCTTTTTTATGCATCTGCTGTACATGCAAGTTGATAGACATTCCACTGTGCTCAACCGTTCAATGCAGATCTCTAAAGAGAATTCCCTACAACATACTCAATGCTCTGCCAGAGTACTAAAGTATAATAGGTCTTATTTTGTAATCGAGTTTCAACTAAGCTACAAAAAGTTATTTTCACGAGGAGAAAAAACAACAACAATGAAACTAACACCCTTGGTGTGTGACGTGAAGTTCACTCGCATGCAGAAATATCCGATCCATACTGCAAATGTATGCTCTCTACCGACCATTGTTCCACATAAACCTTTCTTGGAAATTGTAAACAAAATAAAGAAATAAAAATATATTTAATGTATTAACTAAAGATTTATATTCACTTTGTACATACATTAGTCATTTAATATATTTACTGTGTTATGGGATGATCTTTTAAAGGTTATTATAATATTAACTGGACCAGGCCTGAAGCTCTAAACAGCCCTGATGTTTTTGTTAACTCTGAATTCTTCAAAGATTCACTTAACTTGTTGTTTACCCTGTTAAAGGGACACACAGCAATATGACAATACGCAGCTGAGTGACTTCCTGTTCACACATTATCAACAACCTAATTCAAGATTGACACTTGGCTCTTTCAAAAGAAATTGAGCCATGCCTACATTGGGACTAACCAATAGTGGCAGATTTGAATTTGTCGCCCTGCTGTGTACGACGATATCATATTGCACCTTTTTAAAGGATGTAAACTTGCTGTTGGGAGTATAAATGCATGGTGTTCAGATGTGACCACCTGACAGAGGTCAGAGTTGAATAGGAAAGAAAGAGCATTGTTACAGTACTTCCCCAGAACTGATTGCTTTCATTTGGTTTCTTTTGTGGATGATTTTACCTTGATAGACTGAAGTGTAATCTTTCTCCCTTAATACCTTCCCTTTTTGTGCGCTAAACCCTCATCCCAGACAATTTGAAAATGCACTGAACATTTGTTTATACATTTTTTTTTTTTAAAGAACTTGAAAAGAAACTAAACTAAAGTTTGCATATAACGAGTGGATCGATACCCCTAATTAATTTTGTTAGGTGAATGATTTCTTACTTCTCGCTGAGCCACTCAATTGATACGTTTTTGTAAAAAAATAAAATAAAAAAAGGTCCTGTCCTAAATGGCACCCTATTCCCGATTTTGTAGTGCACTATATAGGGAATATGGTGCCATTTGGGATGCAACCAGTGTCTCCAACGTACACGTTGTTGACCTGTCTCACTACTAGCAAGGAGACACAATGACTGAGGGCATCTGAGCTAGTTTGACCGTTGAAATATACTTCTGGCTTTAGAAGAAGGCTAAATTGTACTAAAGTCCAACTACCTAATCACACCATACAAATGTAGCCTCATTAGATTTTGCAAAGATGAGCGAGAAGTGTGTGTCGAGTTTGTGTCCGAGCGCATGTATTTGTGTCTGACTTGACTGTATGCCATCGATTTGAAAGTGACCGAAGCACAGTAGCTATGAAAAAGGGAGAGGCTTATTCTCAAGTAGCACTGTGGTTGTCCTCATTTTTGTCCAACACACAGACAATTGTCCTCTTCGGGGTATAGAGTCTTTAACGGCATTGTGTTTACATCACAAGATAAATCAGTATTCGGTTTGTTATTATCACCATAATTACCTATCTCTACAGTCTACTGCATTTTGTTTTTTAACAATCGTTCTGGGGTATCTAATGTATTTCTGTATTTTATTTTCTGTCGAGTGTAAATTGAATTTATATACAAGAGGGCGCTCTATAATGACTTTAGTTAAATGCCATAATAATGATATGATAGATACCAATGGATTAAAAGAAGTCCAAAAAAATACTATATAACACAGCGGGCTGGGCCCTCTTGCATTCGCATTGTTATGAGAACTAATATTGTGTCCCAAAAGGCTCCCTGTTCCCTACACCGTAAGCAACTTTTTGTTCCGGGGCCCTACGGGCCATGGTCAAAAGTAGTGCACTATATAGGGAATAGGGTGTCATTTAGGACACAAGCCTAAGACAGATGTGCTTTGTACAGAGTTTAAAAAATATATGTTTTTAGAGGGGTGCAATTTGCCCAACTCACTACTAACTAGACCATTACCATTAGGCTTGGTCCTGGCCTTGCTTCAGAAGCACAGCTAAACAGTAACTATCATTTCCATGATATATATATATTTTTTTACATGCATCCCCAATGGATTGTTCCCAGACATAAAAGGATAGTTCAGCGCTTTTACATTTTTAGATATATAAAATGGCTGAACTATCCCTTTTAACGAAGAAGGCGATGAAGTGTAGAAGTGGCGCTCTTTAACAATGGCAACAAGTTGGATTTTGGATCGGTGAAATAACGCTAGATCAATTGTTTCCATTTATGCTCTTGTAGTCTAAATATTTATTTATAAACACCCTTCTTATTTACAAGCGTGGGACCTGGCCAGGACATTACACCTCGTCCTAGCTAGGTCCCACCTGGTTAATGATTTCACAAAATGGTTCTTAATATGATGTATGCCTGGGATAAACACGCCATGTTTTCAGTTTAAAGTTAGTAGGCTACACCTGACAAATCATAGTTTAAAGAAGAACTGTTATCTTTTTATGGCTTTTTTTTATTCAGAAACCTGTATGGCAGTGAGTGTCTATGTATGACCATTGCATACCATGTTGCCAACAACGATTGAGTGATTGAGACGTTTTTTTTTTTGTTGTTGCATGAAACGAGACACTGTTCTCCTACCTCATGTTGTGATATAAAATGTTTTTTAAGCAGAGGACACTGCATCTTTTAACCTTTGATCATCATTGATATTTACTAGTAAACGATGACGACATACCTGTACTTGCTTTTAGCTAATACCTCAGTTGTATATCTCGTGTTCAGTGTTTTTTTTTCTTTCTCTCCCGCCCTTATTTCAGATCTTGTAAATATACACTGTGTAAACAATGAACTTGGATCACATTCAAGTAAAGTTCTGTAGTGTCACAATTGGTGTCGTGAATCTTCTTTTCTTCGGGAGTCGAGACTGATGTCGTAGACTATCACTGATAGTTTAAAGTAGAATAGGACATCGTTATTATCGCTCATAGGCAATTAGCTGTACATCAGCCAGTCAAAGTATATACAAATACTATAACTAGAGTACAAAAAAACATAACTGTACATCATAAAATTAACTCGTTACATTGTATGCATCATTATCCAAAATACAACAATGGCCTACACATCAAGTAGACAGAACTACGTGAATGTGAATATGCAGATATTTTTGTGTGTTCATGTTAAAGTTAACATGAGAATGACAACTGACCAGCCGGTCTTATTTTTATTCTCGGTACCCAGAACCAAACCAAACCTTCCGTTGTGTAATATTTAATCTTTCATGAGAGACTACATAGTCTTACAAGTCAAGACTAAGAGTGTGACTTATAAATACCCTGTTA
This sequence comes from Salvelinus namaycush, assembly GCF_016432855.1. Classification (NCBI taxonomy): domain Eukaryota; kingdom Metazoa; phylum Chordata; class Actinopteri; order Salmoniformes; family Salmonidae; genus Salvelinus; species Salvelinus namaycush. Next base: position 951,919 of record NC_052331.1, read on the forward strand.
AGATTTGTACAGCTCTCTTGCCTGATAATGACAAAAAAACAAAGGACCTACAGTATATGGACTCCATTGTGTATGTCTTGTCACTGGACTTACAGAGTGGCCCTTAATGCATTACAGCTCAGTGTGGCTTTAAGCATTAGGGGACAAGTGTAGCTCCTCCAGCGCAGCATGTGTGCTTAGGTGCAGTAGGTCTGTCAGTAGTCACTGAGCCCTGAGCTAGCTGAAATGCTAGCCGGGCAGCGAACACACTACACAACCCCAAGAATGAAGCTGTTGAGCGAACAGAACCAGGGAACGTTCAGCCCCAGGTATCCAGGGATCCCGACTTGGAAGACCAGACACAGGCAGGAAAACCAGGAACAGAGCCCAGTCTGAGGAAAATCCACAACACCTGGCGAAACACCTCTACTCTGCACTGCCTGCCGGTGTGACTCCAAAATGGAGGATGAATCCATGTGAGCATCCTTCCACCCCTTGGATACCCATAGGAGACCCTGTGTGGCTATGAACGTACAGCACTGCACAGGCCACAGTCAGTAGCAGCACTTCGGCCAACTGAGGTACGAGCGCTAGTGAACACCCAGCACTGATGCAGCTGGGGAGAAGACTGGTTCCCCAGCACTACAATGACCCCAGACACCAGGAACACATAGAGCAGGGCCACAATCCACAGCAGGGAGACGGCCGCTAAGAACACGATCTTTAAATCCCAGCATGGAGTCCTCATGGTGTAGGGTGAAGTTGCCCCTAGATGGAGATGCTGGGTGAGTTTAGTATTTTGCCCACTAATGGTTACGGTCAGGATTTGGGGGAGCCCGGGAAGCTGATCCTAAATCTCTAACTTCACCCCAGAGCGAAGTGGTCTCAGTCGGACCGGGAACATGACCCAGGTTGTTGGTGGTCCAGTAGTGGTCTAGCCCAGTCAGAACCTCCACAGGCCAGAGGATGCGGTCGTGGGACCAGTTGTATTGCATGTTTTGTGATGGCAGTTTGCTTGAATAGCTTCATCACAAGCTGTTTTTCAGTGGGTCGAATACAGAACATGTCAATTAGCATACTATGATAGATTTATTCAAATATATGTTGGCTACCTCATTGTTCATCAAACATTCATATTTAAATTACCACAATGAATGACAATGTAGAAAAGGATGTAAATCATACACTACACCTGTATCCCAGAGCCATAATATTTAGAGAGTTGGGACAGCTTTGAGGTTTCTGTGTTCTGATGCATTTACATGAAATATGGCAGCTATGTTAGCTCCCCATTAACATAACATGGGGAATATCAAGCAACTGAATGTCTTTTATGCGATCAGCATTTTAAATTCTCAAAGTTGTCCGAACTCTCTAAATATATGGCACTGTTGTAGCCTGTTGGGTGAACAAACATTTCAACTTAGTAGAAGTGATATTCTCAATGCACCTTTGGCCGATGTGTAATGTAGACCTACCGTGTAGCTGTGAGTCTCTTGTGGTTCCCATACGAGCGTTGGGAATAAAAGGCAATGTAGTCAAGGTTGACATCAAGCATCTTACAGTGTAAGTGACCTGTTTGTCCATAGGTTGGACAGTGATATACGTAAGTACCAAAAAGAAAACATAAGTACATAGGGTGTTTGTTCACACAGCAGGTTTATCAATAGAGCGGGAAGATCTATAGACAGTAGACACATATTGCTGTCACAGGTGTGTATCACAGGTCCCGTTGTCAAAGGGTAGAAAAACATGAATAGTCAATTGTATATTGTCCGAGGGGTTGGAAGCCAGGAGCAGAGCAGATTTATGGATGAAGTGCATCGTAGGTACTGATGCCAGACACCCTCTTGTTGGCAGCTCACTTCCCACCACATTTAAATGGCTGACTCAGGATTCAAATGTTCATGTGTTTTCAGTCTAAACTTAAAAATAGGGAGATACATAAGCTACTCAATTGGCAATAGTCTGTTGAAAGTACTAAATGGTAGGTTACACAGAATGCTTCTGTTAGAGCAGTGGTTCCCGACTGAATTTTGCTCTGGCCGGTGTACCCCTGAAGTACCCCCTCTCCTCATGTGCATTTGACCAGTTATCCTATGGTCTCATAAGTCTTCCCCTGTGAATAGCCCAAGTACCCCCGGGGGTCCTAGTAGCCTACTGCTGGTTGTGAACCACTGTTAGAGAGAGGAAGAATCCATAGACTCTAACCACTTCTGGGAAAATTGGAAAACACTAAACAAACAACAAACAGACGAATTATCTATCCAAAATGGAAATGTATGGGTAAACCACTTCTCCAATCTTTTTGTCTCTATAACAAAGAACAAACAGCAAAAACATATACATGATCAAATACAAATCTTAGAATCAACTATTAAAGACTACCAGAACCCACTGGATTCTTCAATTACCTTGAATGAGCTACAGGACAAAATAAAAACCCTCCAACCCAAAAAGGCATGTGGTGTTGATGGTATCCTCAATGAAATGATCAAATTAACAGACAACAAATTCCAATTGGATATACTCTTTAACAACATCCTTAGGTCTGGCATCTTCCCCAATATTTGGAACCAAGGACTGATCACCCCAATCCACAAAAGTGGAGACAAATTTGACCCCAATAACTACCGTGGCATATGCGTCCACAGCAACCTTGGGAAAATCCTCTGCATTATCATTAACAGCAGACTTGTACATTTCCTCACTGAAAACAATGTATTGAGCAAATGTCAAATTGTCTTTTTACCAAATTATCGTACGACAGAACACGTATTCACCCTGCACACCCTAATTGACAAACAAACAAATCAAAACAAAGGCAAAGTCTTCTCATGCTTTGTTGATTTCAAAAAAGCCTTCGACTCAATTTGGCATGAAGCTCTGCCATACAAATTGATGGAAAGTGGTGTTGGGGGAAAAACATCCGACATTATAAAATCCATGTACACAAACAACAAGTGTGCGGTTAAAATAGGCAAAGAACACACACATTTCTTCCCACAGGGCCGTGGGGTGAGACAGGGATGCAGCTTAAGCCCCACCCTCTTCAACATATATATCAACGAATTGGCGAAGGCACTAGAACAGTCTGCAGCACCCGGCCTCACCCTAATAGAATCTGAGGTCAAATGTCCACTGTTTGCTGATGATCTGGTGCTTCTGTCACCAACCAAGGAGGGCCTACAGCAGCACCTAGATCTTCTGCACAGATTCTGCCAGACCTGGGCCCTGACAGTAAATCTCAGTAAGACCAAAATAATGGTGTTCCAAAATAGGTCCAGTCGCCAGGACCACAAATACAAATTCCATCTAGACACCGTTGCCCTAGAGCACACAAAAAACTATACATACCTTGGCCTAAACATCAGCGCCACAGGTAACTTCCACAAAGCTGTGAACGATCTGAGAGACAAGGCAAGAAGGGTATTATATACCATCAAAAGGAACATAAAATTCAACATACAAATTAGGATCTGGCTAAAAATACTTGAATCAGTTATAGAACCCATTGCCCTTTATGGTTGTGAGGTTTGGGGTCTGCTCACCAACCAAGAATTCACAAAATGGGACAAACACCAAATTGAGACTCTGCATGCAGAATACTGCAAAAATATCCTCCGTGTACAACGTAGAACACCAAATAATGCATGCAGAGCAGAATTAGGCCGATACCAGCTAATTATCAAAATCCAAAAAATAGCCGTTAAATTCTACAACCACCTAAAAGAAAGCAATTCCCAAACCTTCCATAACAAAGCCATCACATACAGAGAGATGAACCTGGAGAAGAGTCCCCTAAGCAAGCTGGTCCTGGGGCTCTGTTCACAAACACACCCCACAGAGCCCCAGGACAGCAACACAATTAGACCCAACCAAATCATGAGAAAACAAAAAGATAATTACTTGACACATTGGAAAGAATTAACAACAAAAAAACAGAGCAAACTAGAATGCTATTTGGCCCTAAACAGAGAGTACACAGTGGCAGAATACCTGACCACTGTGACTGACCCAAACATAAGGAAAGCTTTGACTATGTACAGACTCAGTGAGCATAGCCTTGCTATTGAGAAAGGCCGCCGTAGCCTGTCTTCTCTTGAGAGCCAGGTCTGCCTATGTGCACACTGCCCACAAAATGAGGTGGAAACTGAGCTGCACTTCCTAACCTCCTGCCCAATGTATGACCATATTAGAGACACATATTTCCCTCAGATTACACAGATCCGCAAAGAATTCGAAAACAAACCCGATTTTGATAAACTCCCATATCTACTGGGTGAAATACCACAGTGTGCCATCACTGCAGCAAGATTTGTGACCTGTTGCCACAAGAAAAGGTCAACCAATGAAGAAGAAACACCATTGTAAATATAACCCATATTTATGCTTATTTATTTTCCCTTTTGTACTTTAACCATTTGTACATCGTTACAACACATAATATGACATTTGTAATGTCTTTATTATTTTGGAACTTCTGTGAGTGTAAGGTTTACTGTTAATTTTATTGTTTATTTCACTTTGTATATTAATTACTTCACTTGCTTTGGCAATGTTAACATATGTTTCCCATGCCAATAAAGCCCTTTGAATTGAATTGAGAGGGCAGCCTGAGGTCTACTCTCCAGACGATTAATGTTGCGCAGAGGTATGGCATATTTGACGCTCTTGAACAGTCAATCTGAAGCAGCCATTTCTGATTGGCTTCCATTGCGCATGCACACGTAATTTTGTTTTGATTCTGTCAACTGATATCCAATGACTGATATTCTAATGTTTAGCGAGTAGCTTGCTAAAACCACAGACAAACAATTAGCATTGTAATTTTTTTTTGCTTGGATATCAAGCTGACACTATCGTAAGGAGAGCTGCTAAGCAACTAAAGGTAGCTAGCTAGCATACCTGGCTAATTACCTAACTAGGTTAGCTGTCTAGCCACAGATGGCACAATGAGCCAGATATTTCACCGGATGTATAAATGTGAATCATCTGGTTGTCGTTTCTACTCACTACCAAATATGGTGATGAGAGGAAGCCCAGTCGATGGAGGGAGATTTTGACGGACATTCTGCAAATTTTCTCATCGATGAAACATTTGATCTCCATACAGTTTTCTGTTTCCAGAACTAGAATCAGTAACAAACAGAGTGGACTGCGGTACCATTTGGCAAAGTTTCCAAAAAATCTGTTGTTTAGGAGTTCAATGGCGAATTTAGTTATTGAACACGCACCTCACAGAGAATAGGCGGTCTCTTCTGCTTCTTCTTCTTTGGTATAATGGCGTTCGCAACAATTATATCTGCATTCCGCCACCTATTGTACAGGTGGATAATAAGGATCCCCCCCCAAAAAATGCGGGGTAAAAAAAGTATTAAAAAAAAATCCATACAAACTATCAGTAATGAAATGTTAATTAAACTAAATCAGCCTGCCTTTCTGTTTTAATCAGGTCCCTACACAGGCTCAGAAGGATCCTGCGATGGCGGGTAGGCGTTCTCTAGAACGCGCCAATAGGATCTCACTATTTGTGCATGGCTCTGCCCACCTCATTGCTTGCCCACTATGATTAGTTTGCCCTGTAGCCTCAATTTACATGGTGTTGTTAGCTAGCTACATTGTGACACAAGTCACTCTACTGCACTATATGTGGTTAACCAACCAATGATATCTATAGTTTCAATCCCAGGGAGTCATTTCAAGTGTGTTCCTTTAGGATGGAGGACAGGGAGGAAAGCCAGGAGTTATCATGTTCCTCAGCAACACCAGAGATAATCTCCACCCCTCCAGAACCATCCAGGTCCTCCAAACACAGGAAGTCACCCAAGGGACGGCAGGAGGGAAAGAGGTCACAACGCCATCACACACTTGCTGCTGCCCGACTGAGAGCAAGGCAGGTTTCCCGGCCAACAGGAACACTCCGAGCCATCTGGGTCTTCGACGGCGGAGATCTCCCCTAATAATTATGGGTCTGAGAGATGCAGGTAGCCTGGGACAGAAGTATTTTAGTTACTGTCTGGCACACCACTACTGGGACAATAATGCTGCCATATAGCCCATAGTACTGCTTAGATGCAGGCAACCAGTCAGTCATTCCATAGCCACAGTACTTACTGCCTTTTAGAGGTGTGATTAGGAGTAAGCGACACTGTCTGTTTGACTGACTGACTGATTGATTTTCTGTGTCTGTCTGACTATTTTAATTTCCATCTTCTTCAAGAGAGCTGACTTTCTCCATGGACCATATCCTGCCACTCACTTTGGAGCCAAACGCCTGCATTCTTCCTAACCCAACCTCAGTCATGTAAGTCCTTGGTGGGAAGTTCATTGCATGTACAGTACACACTGACTCTGTTTCCCCCTCTGTCTTTGTTGATATTTTAGTTGCATCATTTGGCATTGAATCCTTACATAACTGTCTGAGTATCAGGAGGTAAGATAAGAGTTGAGGACAGGGCTGTGATTGGGTAGTAGTGTCCTATAGGTTGGTACCTCACGAACAGGAGACAACGATTCAGAGTTGCAGAGGGTCTGCGTTTCTGCTAGACTGGGTCTGAACGGACACGCACACTCACACACATTCATATAAGCCTTCACATTGAGACCTGAGGGACAGATGACTCCTTATCCTCCAGTCTGCTCCACCATGCCTGCTGTACTCCATGCACACTCTGAGAGAGCTACATGTGATGAGAAACCAGTCCGCTCAGAATCCACACACACACACACACACACACACACACACACACACACACACACACACACACACACACACACACACACACACACACACACACACACACACACACACACACACACACACACACACACACACACACAGAAGCTACTCTGTATGTCAGATCCATTCCTTTCCAGCAAAACAGTTCCAGTAAACATGTGTATAAGGTTACATAATAAATAAAGTTATACTGAATGCCAGCCCCCCTGACCTGTGTGTGTTTGTGTTTGTTTCCTATCCAGGTTAAGATGACATCTCTAACTGTATTGACCGGATCATCTGTTTGGGAGGAGATGGGACTCTGCTCTACACCTTCTTTCTCTTCAAGGTACCCACTAACACAGATACAGTACAACAGGCTAGCCAACACACCTCCAAGGGAGCTACTGTCTATGCAGGTCTTTGATCCAGCCCTGCGCCAACACACCTGCTTAATCTGTCCAGGGTCTTGTACTTGAGTGGCTCAGGGCAGGCTGGGTGTGTGTGTGTTTGGTGATGTAAATATCTGAGGCAGTGTGTTTGGGTTAGTCATTGTTGTACTTGGAACATAACGTGGTGTTGAGCTGTGTTGTCCTTGGCCAGACTTGGCTGCATCCAAAATGGAAGCACCCTATTCCCTACATAGTTCACTACATAGTTCACTACCAGAGCCCATAGGGTGCCATTTGGGACACAGACTTGGAATGAGACATACTATTAGGTAATGTTCTTGAAATGAGGCCAGATTTTTTCCCCTTCATATTTCCAGTATGTTATACAATGTTCTCTCTCTCTCTCTCTGCAGTGTTCCTCCACTTATGGCGTTCCATTTTGGTTCTCTGACCGCGTTCACGTTTGAATCATACAAAACAGAGGTGGCTAAAGTATTTAAAGGTTGAGGATTCTTTTCAAAGAAAAAGTTATAGTGCTGTGCATCAGTGATCTGTCTGTCTGTCGGTCTGTCTGTCTGTACCAGGTAATGCAGCCATCACGCTGCGTAGTCGTCTGAAGGTAAAGATGGTGAAGGACATGCTCCATAGGACAAGCCAGTCAGGCCAGCATCAGTACCAGGGCCTATGGAGGCCAGGAGTATGGGTGCCTGGGCCAACCTGGGGTCCACATCGGGGGCCAGCCGGACACAGAGCACAACGCCATGCTGCCCCACAGTTACACCAACAGCGAGGCCGGCAAAGTTACTCTGCAAATGCAGGGGAGGATCGGACCGCACAGGACTTAATCCCTAACCCCTAGCTCCTAACCTTAACTCACTAGGCACTAACCTCTAGCTCCTACTCCTCTTCCCTGTAGCCTCTGACCCCTAACCCCTAGTCCTTACACCTAGCCCCTAGCTCCTAATCCTAGTCCCTTCTCCTAGCCCCTAACCCCTAGGCATGATTGTGGATCTGAGAGGATTGGATAGGTGTATAAGCAATAGGACTGGGCTAGACTGGGCAGATAAAGCCTGTAGTTCTTCCTGATCTTTTCACGGGGTCGTGTACAAGTTAGTAAACCTACTCCTCTGATCTGGCTACATCAGAGGGAGAATGGAACAGAGCCGTTATGGTGAATGTGGTGAACATTTACATTTCATTGCCATTTTCTCAAACTCCTTTTGAGTTGTTGTTCCTTTCCCGTAACAGGTAAAATATGAACTACACTTCTACATAAAACAGCTTAGCGGTACATTTAACAAGTTATCCAACACATCAGATCTAGATTAAACAGAGTACTAAATTGACATAGACAATCTCCTCCAGACCTATAAAATATATCCTGGTATTAAATGGATTCAGGTTAGTGTCCAGAGCCAAACAGACTCATAGGCTTTCAGACAACAGCTGTGAAACATTCAGGTGAACTTTATCAGTGGACAAATCTCCGAAAGCTTCTTTAGTCTAACTGGATTCATCCTTCAGACATGGTATAAATACTATTCCCTTAATAGTGCACTACTTTTGATCATGGCCCATAGGGCTCTGGTCAAAAGGAGTTCACTATAGTGGACAGAGTGCCATTTGGGATGCATCCTGAAAGTGTCAAGCCTCGTGACGTTCTTGCCAGGCATTCCCTCTTCCCCTTCTCTCCCTCCTCTCCTCCTCCAACCATTCTGTCTGGGAGCGTCACCAGTCTCCATGGCAGCAGTCAAAATAAAACGGATGTAAGCGGCCCTGTTGAGACAGTTGCCGTGGTTACGACAGCGTCACACAGACTGATTCAGACCGGGGACCCTGATGTGCTCTGACGCTTTTCGTCGGACACACACACACACTAGTCTGTTGAACAACGTGCCTCAGTCTGTCATACAGCGGAGAGACATTATATTGTGTTTTTCCCCCCTGCAAAACCATTTCCTCTCCTGCCACTCGTGAGTGATTTTTCTCACACTGATGTAATGCTGATTTACGAGTTATTTAGACGGAGCTGAAGTTGAGCTTTTGCTTTAACGTTGTTCTCCAGATGCATTTTCTCCTCTTCAGAAAGGTGGGGATATCTAGTAAGTCCTAGATCAACCATCATGAGCTTTATGATCTTTTCAAGGGGCAATCTGCAGTTCAAACAATAACGAAGCATAGGCCCCACCACTGTTTTGGTAAAGTAAGGGAACAGAGAGAACGTGTTAAGGGAACAGAGAGAACGACATCAGTTAAATGACTGAATTTAAGTGTCGCAACTCTCTTTTGTGAATAAAAAAAAATATGACCCACAGATTTCTTCTTAACGGTCCAATGCAGCCATTTTTCTATCAATATCAAATAATTTCTCAGTAAAAATTAAGTACCTTACTGTAATATTAAAAAATGGGAGAAAAACAGAAAACTAGCTGTTATTGGCAGAGATGTTTGGAACTGCCTTTGTTATTGGTCTGTTAACCAATTTACCGCATGGTGATGTCACCATGGAAAAACAAAACTCCCGCCCATGCAAGCTATCTGATTAAAAGGTCCTGTGTAGATTATATTTTCTACCAGGAACTATAAGAAAATTACCAATCAAAATGTTTCACACTTTTACAGTGTTAGTTTCATCAGCTGTTGTACAATATGATATAAAACACAGACAAACTTCATTTTGACTGCACTGGGCCTTTAAAGAATCCATTGAGATTCTGCTGACTTCCACAGGCTTTGAGCTTCCTTTTAATATACATTTGATCAGTTATTTGCAATATAGGGATGATTGAAGAATGAAGCAGGTGTTGAACGTGGGCCATGCTACACAGAAAGCAGCAGTTGACTACACCATTGTCAACACTTTGATTAAATCAGTAGACCTATAGCAATATCTTGGAAAATATATAAGTATCATTAGCTTTTAAAACAATTCAATCTGTTTTCTTTTATCATATTTTGGACCACAGTGAGGCTCTCTCTCCACTAGCCTACCTGTTTTTCCTGCAGTGAGGAAGATTCACCATCTTCATTTCATTTTTTGCTAGTCATTTATCTGCTGATAATCACCAAAAAGCCAAATGAACAGCTCTCTTACCGATCTGGTAGGCTACTGACGAGTCACTCACTTCTATTGGACTTCATATGGAAAATACAAAGGAGATCTTTAGGTTACTTGTCCCGATGCGATATAATAGACATAACTACATTGTGTGATTTATGAATGGCAAGGATACAGTGCCTTTAAGAAAAACATGATTTTTTTGCTCTTTTACATTTTTTTTTAAATCCTGAAAAACTCCCCAGTCCTTAAAGATTACAAGCATACCCATAACATGATGCAACCACCACTATGCTTGAAAATATGTAGAGTGATTCTCTGTAATGTGTTTGTTTGGATTTGCCCCAAACGTAACACTTTATATCGTATTACTTTAGAGCCTTGTTGCAAACAGGATGCATGTTTTGGAATATTTGTACTCTGTACAGGCTTCCTTCTATTCACTCTGTCAATTAGTTTAGTATTGTGGAGTAACTACAATGTTATTGATCCATCCTCAGTTCTCCTATCACACCCATTAAACTCTAACTGTTTTAAAGTTACCATTGGCCTTCTGGTGAAATCCCAGAGTGGTTTCCTTCCTTACCGGGCAACTGAATTAGGAAGGACGCCTTTATCTTTGTAGTGACTGGATGTATTTACAATGCATTCAGAAAGTATTCAGACCACTTGACTTTTTCCACATTTTGTTACGTTACAGCCTTATTCTAAAATTGATTAATTGTTGTGGCTGTGTGCTTAGGGTCATTGTCCCATTGGAAGGTGAACCTTCGCCCCCCAGTCTAAGGATCGCTCTGGAGCAGGTTTTCATCAAGGATCTCGCTGTACTTTCCTCTGTTCATCTTTCCCTTGATCCTGACTAGTCTCCCAGTCCCTGCCGCTGAAAAATATCCCCACAGCATGATGCTGCCACCACCATGCTTCACCGTAGGGATGGTGCCAGGTTTCCTCCAGACATTACGCTTGGCCAAATAGTTCAATCTTGGTTTCATCAGACCAGAGAATCTTGTTTCTCATGTTCTGAGAGTCCTTTAGGTGCCCTTTGGCAAACTCCAAGCAGGCAGTCATGTGCCTTTTACTGAGGAGTGGCTCCCGTCTGGCCACTACCATAATGGCCTGATTGGTGGAGTGCTGCAGAGATGGTTGTACTTCTGGAAGGTTCTCCCATCTCCACAGAGGATCTCTGGATCTCTGTCAGAGTGACCATTGAGTTCTTGGTCACCTTCCTGACCAAGGCCCTTCTCCCCCGATTACTCAGTTTGGCCGGGCAGCCAGCTCTAGGAAGAGTCTTGGTGGTTCCAAACGTCTTCCATTTAAGAATGATGGAGGCCACTGTGTTCTTGGGGACCTTCAATGCTGCAAAATAAATGTGGTACCCTTCCCCAGATCTGTGCCTCGACACAATCCTGTCTCGGAGCTCTACAGACAATTCCTTCGACCTCATGGCTTGTTTTTTGCTCTGACATGCACTGTTAACTGTGGGACCTTATATAGACAGCTGTGTGCCTTTCCCAATCATGTCCAATCAATTGAATTTACCACAGGTGGACTCCAATCAAGTTGTAGAAACATCTCAAGGATGACCAATGGAAACAAGATGCACGTGAGTTCAATTTCGAGTCTCATAGCAAAGGGTCGGAATACTTATGTAAATAAGGAATTTCTGTTATTTATTTTTAATACATTTGATAACATTTATAAAAACCTGTTTTTCGCTTTGTCATTATGGGGTATTGTGTGTAGATTGATGAGGGAAAAAATAATTTCATCCCATTTTAGAATAAGGCTGTACGTAACAAAATGTGGAAAAAGGCAATGGGTCTGAATACTTTCCGAATGTGTGGAAGAAACAGGCTCGTTTGGCCGACGATGTTTCTGACTCCTCAGATACAGAGAACTGAACACACACACACACACACACACACACACACACACACACACACACACACACACACACACACACACACACACACACACACACACACACACACACACACACACACACACACACACACACACACACAGAGGCATGCAAACACACTGACATACACAGAGATGTACACAACAACTGAAAACACGCAAGCACAGACACTGTCTTGGCTGGGAAGTGTATAGCAGAACAGTCACATGCTGAACAGGTTATGATGCTAAGTGACTGGGGTTTTCATGGGGCCCATGGATGATTGAGTTCACATGCAGCATATGTATTAGCGTAGTTATAATCTCCACTCTTTTGTAGTATCTAGTTACATTCCAAATATTTTAATTAAACTGACCTGTACAGACCACACAAGTTGAGGGAGATGCCATAGAAATAGAATGAGATAGAACCCATTCTAGTTCTGTGGATGATACTGTACATGTTTCTCACTCTAGGTTGAACACCAATGGCCACTAGATGACCATGCTGCAAAGAGAAATACACTGAGTGTACAGAACATTATGAACACCTGCACTTTCCATCACAAAGCTATGTCACTTGTTAAATCCACTTCAATCAGTGCAGATGAAGGAGAGGAGACGGGTTAAAGAAGGATTTTTAAGCCTTGAGGCATGGTTTGCGTATGTGTGCCATTCAGAGGGTGAATGAACAAGACAAAATATTGAATAAGTTCACTTGGGGTATGGTAGTAGGTGCCAAGCGCACCGGTTTGTGTCAAGAACTGCAACGCTGCTGGGTTTTTCGCGCTCAACAGTTTCCTGTGTGTATCAAGAATGATCCACCACCCAAATGACATCCAGCCAACTTGACACAACTGTGGGAAGCATTGGAGTCAACATGGGCCAGCATCCCTGTGGAACGCTTTTGCCACCTTGTAGAGTCCATGCCCTGACAAATTGTGTTTTTTTCTGAGGGCAAAAGGGGGAGGGGGATGTAACTCAATATTAAAAAGGTGATCTTAATTTTTTGTGCACTCAGTGCACATATTCTTCTATACATTACATTGCAGCCTGGCATAGTATTTATCTAACTTCCTGATGTTAAAGATATTCTACGGTACTTTTGTATACTTTTCAGCCAGTAGTTTTGAAAGTAGTGCCTACGAGCCAAGAATGGGTACTACGCCACAAATGTGCAGATACTGTATGTGTGCCATGTCATTGCTCTCTGTCACTCTACTGTGTGTGCATCTTGCTAGCTACCACTCAAATGGCGAGGGGCTGAAGTTCATTGGCTGAAACTCTAATATCTAGGGGGATGGCCCACATGGGGGTAAATGTAAAGGAAAATGACACGCACAACTTCCAGAAAACTGTTGCATTCAAAGTAGGGATTTCCTGGCTAGTTGAGGTAAGACCGTAATTCTGCTCATACAGTCGAAGTCGGTAGTTTACATACACTTAGGTTGGAGTCATTAAAACTCGTTTTTCAACCACTCCACACGTCTTGTTAATAAACTATAGTTTTGGCAAGTCGGTTAGGACATCTACTTTGTGCATGACACAAGTAATCTTTCCAACAATTGTTTACAGACAGATTATTTCACTTAATCACAATTCCAGTGGGTCAGAAGTTCACATACACTAAGTTGACTGAGCCTTTAAACAGCTTGGAAAATTCCCGAAAATAATGTCATGGCTTTAGAAGCTTCTGATAAGCTAATTGACAACATTTGAGGCAATTGGAAGTCTACCTGTGGATGTATTTCAAGGCCTACCTTAAAACTCAGTGCCTCTTTGCTTGACATCATGGGAAAATCAAAATAAATCAGTCAAGACCTAAGGAAAAAAATGTAGACCTCCACAAGTCTTGTTCATCCTTGGGAGCAATTTCCAAACGCCTGAAGGTACCACGTTCATCTGTACAAAAAAGAGTACGCAAGTATAAACACCATGGGACCACGCAGCCATCATACCGCTCAGATAGGAGACGCGTTCTGTCTCCTAGAGATTAACGTACTTTGGTGCGAAAAGTGCAAATCAATCCCAGAAAAACAGCAAAGGACCCTGTGAAGATGCTGGAGGAAACCGGTACAAAAGTATCTATACCCACAGTAAAAACAAGTCCTCTATCGACATAACCTGAAAGGCCGCTCAGCAAGAAAGAAGCCACTGCTCCAAAACCGTCATAAAAAAAGCCAGACTACAGTTTGCAACTGCACATGGGAACAAAGATCGTACTTTTTTGAGAATTGTCCTCTGGTCAAAAATAGAACTGTTTGGCCATAATGACCATCATTATGTTTGGAGGAAAAAGGGGGAGGCTTGCAAGCCAAAGAAAACCATCCCAACTGTGAAGCACAGGGGTGGCAGCATCATGTTGTGGGGGTGCTTTGCTGCAGGAGGGACTGGTGCACTTCACAAAATAGATGGTGTCATGAGGGAGTAAAATGATGTGGATATATTGAAGCAACATCTCAAGACATCAGTCAGGAAGTTAAAGCTTGGTCGCAAATGGGTCTTCCACATGGATAATGACCCCAAGCATACTTTCAAAGTTGTGGCAAAATGGCTTAAAACCTTTTCTCAATAGGGGGTGCTGTTTTCACTTTGTAAAAATGTCGTTCCCAAATTAAACTGCCTTGTACTCAATTCTTGCTCGTACAATATGCATATTATTATTACTATTGGATAGAAAACACTCTCTAGTTTCTAAAACCGTTTGAATTATATCTGTGAGTAAAACAGAACTCAAGTTGGAGCAATTTTCCTGTGAGGAAGTGAGAAATCTGAAATCAGGCAGGCTGTTCTGAGGTCAGTTTATTAATTTGCATGTCTTCTATTGGTCGAGATGCACTGCATACGCCTTCCCCTAGATGTCAGCAAATAGTGAGAATTGGAATGGTGTTGCTAGGCAGATCTGAGGCCATATAAAGGGTTTTGGAACGTGGGGTGCAGTCTTTTCAACATTCGCCATGACGCAAGACAGACCTCAGGATGGCGTTCTGGAAAGCTACCGTTATAGGCCTTAGATATATCCGGCTCTGATTTTATTCGATATAGGTGTTAAAGACATCATAATGTTGTTATTTTAAACCGAGTTATATCAGTTTATATCAGTATATTGCGATTTTCGGATATTTCTTTGTGCTGCGTTCTAGTGAGTTGGGCACATCTGGGCCACATGGCTAATGTTTACTGCTAATTCCAAAGTTGAAGGCGACAATCTACAACCGAGCAACGATTCTTTTGGACAAAGGACAACTTGCCCAAGATTCTGATGAAAGCTCATCAAAAAGTAAGAACTATTTATGATGTTAATTCGTTGTTCTGTTGAAAAATGTAAAACTCATATTCCGCCATTAATTTCGGTGCGGTCTCGCTTTAACGCACGCTGTATGTCGTAGTAACGTTAATTTTAAAAATCTAACACAGCGGTTGCATTAAGAACTAATGTATCTTTCATTTGCTGTCCAACCTGTATTTTTTAGTCAAGTTTATGATTAGTTATTGATTAGATTAGGTGCCTCTCCCAAGATTTCTCCCGACATTTTGTTTGCAGCTTGGCTACTATTCTCATTGTATAACCACGATTTGTGCCGCTAAATATGCACATTTTCGAACAAACTCTATATGTATTGTGTAATATGATGTTATAGGACTGTGATCTGAAGAAGTTTGAGAAGGTTAGTGAAAAAATTAATATATTTTGCTGGTTTATTCGTTATCGCTATTGTTGGCTCGAATCAATGCTGTTGTGTGGTTGGCTATTGTAGTAAGCTATTATAATGCTATATTGTGTTTTGGCTGTAAAACACTTAAAAAATCTGAAATATTGGCTGGATTCACAAGATCTTTGTCTTTCATTTGCTGTACGCTGTGTATTTTTCATAAATGTTTTATGATGAGTATTTAGGTAATTCACGTTGGTCTCTGTAGTTATTCTAGTTGCTTTGGTGAGAGTTGTGATGGTGGCTGCAATGTAAAACTATGATTTATACCTGAAATATGCACATTTTTCTAACAAAACATATGCTATACAATAAATATGTTATCAGACTGTCATCTGATGAAGTTGTTTCTTGGTTAGTGACTATTTATATCTTTATTTGGTCGAAATTGTGATAGCTACCTATGCAGGAAAAAAGTTGTGTCTTTTGCTATCGTGGTTAGCTAATAGAAATACATATTGTGTCTTCCCTGTAAAACATTTTAAAAATCAGAAATGATGGCTGGATTCACAAGATGTGTATCTTTCATCTGGTGTCTTGGACTTGTGATTTAATGATATTTAGATGCTAGTATTTACTTGTGACGCTATGCTAGGCTATGCTAGTCAGCTTTTTTACTGATGGGGGTGCTCCCGGATCCGGGATTGTGATGAAGTAGAAGTTAAGGATAACAAAGGCAAGGTGTTGGAGTGGCCATCACAAAGCCCTGACCTCAATCCTATCGAAAATTTGTGGGCAGAACTGAAACAGCGTGTGCGTGCAAGGAGGCCTACAACCTGACTCAGTTACACCAGCTCTGTCAGGAGGAATGGGCCAAAATTCACCCAACGTATTGTGGGAAGCTTGTGGAAGGCTTCCCGAAACGCTTGACCCAAGTTAAACAATTTAAAGGCAATGCTACCAAATACTAATTGAGTGTATGTAAACTTCTGACCCACTGGGAATGTGATGAAAGAAATAAAAGCTGAAATAAATCAATCTCTCCTATTATTCTGACATTTCACATTCTTAAAATAAAGTAGTGATCCTAGCTGACCTAAGACAGGTAATTTTACTAGGATTAAATGTCAGGAATTGTGACAAACTGAGTTGAAATGTATTTGGCTAAGGTGTATGTAAACTTCCGACTTCAACTGTATATTATGCAACTACACATTGACACATCCAGCCCAAATCGGGAGGTTTAAAAAAGACACACTTGTCGCCAAAGTTCCAGAGCATGTCTTTAAGTCTCTGTACATGACAGATAGTTCCAATAGTCTCTCCCTCCTCTAGTTCACCACTCCCCACACAGAAAAGTGTTTATATATTAAGTATTATTAAATTATTCTTACTTATTCTGTATATAGATAATATATTCAATCACCACATTAATTATATCTATTATTGCACATATATCTCCTCTAGTTTAAACTTTGTATGTTTAGTGGTATTCTATATCTTACATGAAGAGGTCAATATACTGAATATTTAAAATAGGTAGGATACGATGGTGGCGAGAATTCTGATCTTTTCGCATATTTGTCTTATTTAGGGTTGATTCTGTGCTGAAGTAAGGCTTTGTATCACAGTTACTTTGTCTCAATCTGTTCTATTTGCTGACAATGGGAAATGATAGTCAGGTTTATACAGGGGTGTAATCCCTAGGAACCAAACGTAAGCAATCGAAGCAAAAGGGGACGGACCTAGCTTTTTTTGTCCAATAAGAAATGCTTGTCTGTTTTTCTGTTGCAAAGCGTTTTGCTTTGGTGTGCCCTTATGAATACACCCTCAGGGTTGCTTGTAAAGTAAGTACAATACACTACTTGTCATATCCACTAGGGGGATGTCTTTCACCACTTGGAATCCTTATTCGGCTGGTTCAAATCAAATCAAATTGTATTTGTAATATGCGCCGAATATAATAGGTGTAGACCTTACCGTGAAATGCTTATTTACAAGTCCTTAACCAACAATGCAGTTTTACGAAAATAGACTTACTAAGTAAACTAAAATAAGAAAAGTAACACAGCATTATCATGGAAACAAAGACCAACTAGGGCCATGATCCCAGGTTATATATATATATATCTATATACACACACACACTACCGGTCAAAAGTTTTAGAACACCTACTCATTCAAGGATATTTCTTATTTTTACTATTTTCTACATTGTAGAAAAATGTAGTAAACAAAAAAGTGTTAAACAATTCTAACTATATTTTATATTTTGGATTCTTCAAAGTAGCCATCATTTGCCTTGATGACAGCTTTGCACACTCATGGTATTCTCTCAACCAGCTTCATGAGGTAGTCACCTGGAATGCATTTCAATTAACAGGTGTGCCTTCTTAAAAGTTCATTTGTGGAATTTCTTTCCTTCTTAATGCGTTTGAGGCAATCAGTTGTGTTGTGACCAGGTGGGGGGGATACAGAAGATAGCCCTATTTGGTAAAATGATATCATGTCACATAAAAGTTCATTACTTACAGGCTTTAGGAAATGGTACAGAGATTGATGGGTAGGGGAGCGGGAAAGGAGGTGGACCCATGTTCCCCGCTTCAATTCAAGCAGGCTTCAGTCACCCACTTGGCTTCAGTCATCCACAAGATTGAAGAGGGAGACAAATCCAACTATGGCCTCCTTGTCAGGCCTCTCGCACTGGGCAGACAGGGATCCTGGGATGGACATCTCACACAGGTTCCTCACATACGGTGCTGGATCAAGGGTGACCGCATTGAAAAGGAGATCCAGGAGCCTGTCTACGTAGCCCGATAATGTATTTGAAAAGGGAAATGTTTATAAAACGGTGTCGTGACGTGACTATCGTTAATGGGATGACTGCGATTTATCGAATAATTACTTACTACGTTTAAATGAATCATGTAACAATTAACCCATTAATTGTTGTTTACCATGTTACTCTCTCCCGACTTAAACTCTAAAGATGATCTAAATAAACTCAGCAAAAAAGAAACGTCCTCTCACTGTCAACTGTGTTTATTTTCAGCAAACTTAACATGTGTAAATATTTGTATGAACATAACAAGATTCAACAACTGAGACATAAACTGAACAAATTCCACAGACATGTGACTAACAGAAATGGAATAATGTGTCCCTGAACAAAGGGGGGGTCAAAATCAAAAGTAACAGTCAGTATCTGGTGTGGCCACCAGCTGCATTAAATACTGCAGTGGACTCCTCATGGACTGCACCAGATTTGCCAGTTCTTGCTGTGAGATGTTACCCCACTCTTCCAACAAAGGCACCTGCAGGTTCCTGGACATTTCTGGGGGGAATGGCCCTAGCCCTCACCCTCCGATCCAACAGGTCCCAGACGTGCTCAATGGGATTGAGATCCGGAGTCTTTGCTGGCCATGGCAGAACACTGACATTCCTGTCTTGCAGGAAATCACGCACAGAACTAGCAGTATGGCTGGTGGCATTGTCATGCTGGAGGGTCATGTCAGGATGAGCCTGCAGGAAGGGCACCACGTGAGGGAGGAGGATGTCTTCCCTGTAACGCACAGCGTTGAGATTGCCTGCAATGACACCAAGCTCAGTCCGATGATGCTGTGACACACAGCCCCAGACCATGACGGACCCTCCACCTCCAAAACGATCCGCTCCAGAGTACAGGCCTCGGTGTAACGCTCATTCCTTCGACGATAAACGCGAATCCGACCATCCCCCCCGGTGGCTGGGGTGCCGCAGGCGGTGTAGTAACCAACGAGTAGCCAGCTGTTGAAGCTTAAATTGTTCTGTGTCGGTGGAGCCTTATTATTCACCTTTCTTTTGAGACTTTTTCAGAGGACATTCTCTTGATTGCAAGCAGTTTTCCCCCCAAACAATGCACAAAGAAATATAAAACGAATTGAATAGAGACATTGGTGATTTTGTCTGTGTAGTCAGATCGAAAATATTAGGATATGTTATTGACATTGTGTTGTTGACATTGAATGCAATTGACATAGAACTGATTAAATAGCCTACGCTGTGTGATTTTGTTTGTTTAATTTCCCTATGACGTGGGCCGCTATTATGTTCTGTCCCGGTGACTATTAGCTACTCACAGTTCAGTTGCAGTTGCCTAATCGTGCCTAACGGGTGGGCCAGCCGTGGGGCCTAAATCATAAAGACCATGGTGATTGTCAGAAACCTGTAGGCTACTATTCGAAGAAATTGGATGATATGGCGTTGGGATGGGGTCCCTGTCTCAGAGCTATGCAGGCTACTTACGTCGCTGTGTTGATGGTGGCATCGCTTGTTCTCGACCAACAGCTTACCATCAAGTGTCCACATGCTGTTCATACTCTTTTGACAATGAATTGAGCTGCACAGGTCACAGCTGCTCCATGGAACAAATGTTTGACTGTGTTGGAGGCTCCTAACATCATCATACAACGTGGCACACCATGGAATCCAGCTACTCTGATGCTTCCTCCAGATACCACATTCCTTGAACACGACTGCTGTGAGTCGGTTTTGGATCAGCTCTCTTGATGGGTTTATTAAGAGTAATTCGTTGGAAAACCCTGAGTTTGACTTATACACAGATGGTTCAAGCATTGTGGAGGAGGGTGTGAGGAAGGCAGGCTTGGCAGTTACTACAATGGACAATGTGATCGTGACAGGCACGCTACCTGCAGGAACATCAGCACAGGTGGCGGAATTGGTGGCTTTGATAGAAGCACGCAAACAGGCTGAAGGAAAAACAGCTAATATCTACACAGACTCAAGGTATGCTTTTGGTGTTACACATGCTTTTGGAAGAATATGGAAAAACTGAGGATTCATGACATCACTGGGAGCTCCTGTGAAGAATGGACCAGAGGCGATGGCTCTACTGATTGCGCTCCAGTTACCTGGACAAGTTGCGATTTTGAAAATGAAAACACATGGAGAAATCATAGACAGACGAGTAAAAGAGGCGTGGGGAATAACCCCAGAGGGGGGACATGACGTAGTGCCAGAACAGTGGGCGATGGTCATAAAAAACATGTAACAGACACATTAGGGCCAAAATCACGATGGATACATGTCACTCATTGCAAGGTTGTCCATTTTGACGACAAAGCGGAGCCTGGAGAATAAAGAACTGATTGATTAGCAGTCAGGGGTCAATCTCGGGTGAAGAAGCATAGTAAAATGATCAGAATCTGATAAGCTTCTATGTTGTACACCGCAGTCATCCTATTAGGGATATCTAGGTGAAATGTCCAACTTTTCCCTGAAAATCGGGGGATGCTTACTTTGGGAAATCTATGTGAAATACCAATTTCTCTTGAAACCAGG
This sequence comes from Salvelinus namaycush, assembly GCF_016432855.1. NCBI lineage: Eukaryota > Metazoa > Chordata > Actinopteri > Salmoniformes > Salmonidae > Salvelinus > Salvelinus namaycush. Next base: position 972,961 of record NC_052331.1, read on the forward strand.
GCATGTTACTTTCACTTTTTTGTTTCCTTCCTTACAGGTTATGAGAATCTATCATTTGAGGCTGCATCAATATCCCTTATCAGTCCTTATCAACCAGTGGAACGGAAGAATTCCTCACTACCGGCAGACTGTCAGAATATAATTTCTAATAGTTATCTATGTGGGACTGATACCAGTGTGGAAGAGCTGGTCACGTTTAAAGGACTTGGTGAATGATTACCTTGCCAATAGGATGATTGATTATTATTGTCTTGCAGCCAATTTGTCTTTTGGGTGTTTCCTCCTAATACAGGATGTGGTAGGAATCGTAAGGGACATCATCATTACACCTGTTAATACTTATTTTCTATGACTTTGTTTGAAATCTATTTCTTATTGCAACAGCAAGTATAATATGCACTTTGTGTTTTATGGAAATGCAAGGTGTTTAATGTGAATGATTTTATGCTTACTGCTGTTTTTTATACTGTCTTTTTTCATGTTTTCTATTGTTTCCTTTTAAAATGGTCTAGGGGGGAGTGTAAGAATATTTTAAGGTAATACACAACGCAGAGGACTAAAAGTACTAAGGGTCACGAGGGAATTAACAATCAATAGAAATACACCCAATGGGTTAGAGTCATGGGAGGAATTTGTCTAGGCATTACGCCTGAAACAGGATACTTGTTATTTGTCCATTGGCCCAGTTTTATTGCCAGGAATTCTAATTGGTCAACCATAGGCTAGGGTTGGGTTATAAAACTACATCCTGTCTCTTTGTTCTGTGGAGAGAATCATTGAGGACAGGGGAGAATGAACATCTTCCTCTCAGCATAACATCTATGATTTGTCCTCTTTGAATAAACCTATTTTTCCCCCCCCTGATTTGGGGTCTGTGTTATTGAAGAGTAACATCAACTGCTAACACTGGCTACCCATCAATAATAAAAAATAATAACAATTGTGCTGTCTGGTTTGCTTAATATAAGGATTTTATTTTATTTTAGCAATTCCATTTACATTTGATACTTAAGTATATTTAAAACAAATACTTTTAGACTTTTACTCAAGTAGTATTCTACTGGGTGACTTTCACTTTTACTTTTTCTATTAAGGTATCTTTACTTTTACTCAAGACTGAAAATTGAATACTTTTTCCACCACTTGCAGAGCGGCACCAGAATTAAAAACACGTCTTAACTTTTTGTAGTTAATAAATCCAATGTGAAACGTGATAACTATAGTATCCCTAGCTAACATTGAACAAGTGAATCCATTCTTCTCTAATTAAAAATCTCTCTCCTTATCTTCTGAATGTCAGCAATCCTACTGTAGCCTTTGCCTTGGAGAGGGAGGGGCAGGTAGTCTACACATGCACAGTGCACACACACCGGCAAAGATTTTCAGCTGATAGGCAGACCCTGGAAGAAGTTTTTGAGTGACAAAGTAAGGGCATTGAATAGGTGCTTATTTTTATTTTTATGTGGGACTTGAAAAAAATGCCTGGCATGTAAAATAACCAGAACAGTATAGATCACGTTTGATCCCGGTTATTTTTCTGTTCATCAAAACATTATTTTCCCGTTTAGGTTTTGGTCCCTGAACTGGTTCCAACCCCGGATGAACATACCCTCACATAAAAGGTGACATTCTGTACTGTCGCCTCATATGAAACATTTGATTTCTAATCCAAAATGCCAGAGTATAGAGCCAAATTGAACATTTAGCTTCACTGTCCAAATAAATACGCAGGGGAGTGTATTTGTACATTTACCGTTTACCAAACACCCACCCTTAGAGGAAAACTAGTGTGTGAAATGAGCTCCTAAAGAGAAGCTGCAGAATGATCAAAAGAGAGAGAGAGCGACACAGTGGAATCTGAATGCCTTAGGCAACCTCCCACACAACATCTAATTTCAAGTTTCAAGTTTTATTAGTCATATGTATGGGATACGCATGGTAAACATCATCTAACTAAACTCTTACTTGCAGGCTCCTTCTCAACAATACAACAACAATAAAAACAATACAAGAAAAGAATATGAACATAAAGTGAATGGCAGTGGAATCGAATAAACATTTTTGCATAAGTATAATTACAGTCCAATATTTACATGTGTATTGGGGAAGGGGGGTGTGGAATGCGTCTGAATAAGATTTTCCATGCCCTTTTACATCTGAGTCGAAACCTCCAAGCCCTTCTAAGCTCCCTAAAAAGTGCACTATGAAGGGCCCTCCATATTGACGGTGGCCATGAAGCCCCTCTGGAACAGTCTCTCGGGGTTGGGCGGCTGGTTGTCACAGTCCAGCTTCCTGCTGAGGAAGTGCATCCTGAAGCCCTGGGGGCCAGTGGGCTGGGCCGGGCCGGAGTGACTGGGGTCCTCACTGGGGTCCAACCCTGGAATAGAGGCACACACATGCAGGCGCATGCACGGACGGACGGACGGACGGACGGACGGACGGACGGACGGACGCACACACACACACACACACACACAGCAGCTTTACTTGTTCATAGTGGGACAGAAACTTGTCTTCTTGCTGTCTTCTTTTTTTATTCCCAACCCCCCGGACACCACATATACACCCCTAGATTAGGCTAGGGGTGAAAAACCTTGTTCAAGGGCAGAACGGTAGTAGATGCCACCAGTTTCTCCTCATCAGCCCAGAAGATTCAACCCGCCAGCCCTTCAGTTACTGGCCCGTTTCGCTAAGCTCAAGGTTCATTATTATAATGACATGTCGCTAGCTAGCCCATCATCATGGTATGTCACTGGCTAGTCTATGATGATGACATGTCGCTAGCTAGTCTATGATAACAAAATGTCGCCACCCCTGGCCAGATATGTTACCTGGTGCTCGTAGCGGCAGGCTATTGTCAAGGCGACTGGGCTTTGTGGCGATGAAGAGGTAGCAGAGAACAAATACGGTGATGAGGAAGGCCAGTAGGACCACCGCTGCTATGGACAGACCTATTAGAGCCCCAACACTGGGGAGGAAGGGAAGGGGGAGAGAGGCAGGGGAGGGGAGTGGGGAATAGAGAGAGAGAGAGTGATTGTGAGACGGGAAATCAAAGGGAGAGAGGGAAAATAGGAAAATAAGAGTGAAAGGGAGCGAGAGCCAGGGAGAGAAAAAATCACTTTCTCTATACCTGACAATGGTACTGTTGGATTTCTATGAGATATTTGCCACACAGCCACCTTAATCCGTATTCACGACCCATAACAGACACCCTATGGGCTCTGGTTACAAGAAGTGCACTAACTAGGCAATAGGGTGCCATTTCGGATGCAGGCTTATTCATATGTGAGCAGCAGCCTTCCTGTAAGGACCTATCCCATTATAAGAAGATATCCCATTATCCCAATGGAAGACTCATCTCAGGAATAACAAACAGCCAGGGGCCACAATCATAGCAACACAGGTTGTGCCCTAAATGGCACCCTATCTCTTTTATAGTGCAGTACTTTTGACCAGAGCTACTTCAATAGAAGAAACTTGAAAACTTGAGTTTCTATGGAGGTATGAATCAGACCAAAATGAAATGAAATAGAATGTTAAGATTGCTTATCAGAAATTGATAAGGTCATTCTCTCATTAGATGATTCATATTACGATGAAATCTCAAAGCTCATTATTGGGGGAAATCAGTTTCCCACGATTTCAACTTTTTCCATTGAATTTTTCACATTTCGTTTTAATTGAGGCATTTATCACCTTCCATACGAATGGGATATAATAATGTATGTATAGAGACCACCAAAAACTTCTGCAAACCCAAAAGTCCATTGAAATGTGAATATACTCTACATCTGTTATCAGTAGCCTAAAAATAACCTTTATTCTAGTGTAGTAGCCTTTTCCTGCAGTCAATGACCATGGGTGGATCATTATTCATATTTGCATAATTTCACAATGAAGCTTATTTTAAAATAATTAAACAAAATCTATGTCAAACAGTTTTGTTGTATTTCAGGTAAGTAAAGTGTAATATTGGGATGCAAACTCAAAATGGAATACATTTCCACTCTCTATTTTTTAAGCCCATAAACATGCGTGTGAGTTAGATTTGGTTAAGACTAAGAATCACTCGGTGTGTCCCTGGCTTAGCCCACTGCAGTAAAATTATATTATTATGTGTGCGCATTGGAGTGGAGGATAAAAATGCTCAAGCTTTCTCATCTTGTAGTTTCTTGAGATTGCCCCAAAATATGTGCAAAAGCCAACGGAATTCTTACAGTTTTTTCCAACTGCTTACACACAAAATCTTTTCATGTCACACGATTTTTGAAACCTCTCACTCAAAGTGCAAAACTACACACCAAATATCCAAAACCATAAGCTATTTCTCAGCCTTTGACTCAGTTGTCAATTGCATAAAACACTTTTTTCAAAACACTACAAACAATTCTCTACCTAAAACACAAAAATCTAACAGGAAGTGACTTGCTTTCCTTTTCCAAACACAACCAATAAAAATGCTACACTTACTGTATTCACCAGGTCACACACTCCTCACATGTGCAAACACTAATAGCTTAACTGATCACTAACCAATCACTGCTTTACTGTAGTATAGGCCTATAAATAGGTCAAAGGTCAGATTACCTGTTTTGAACAATGGATGCCAACAATGGACAGAGAGCAAGATGAGTAGAAGGGAGAGGAAGAGGAAGAAGAGGACGAGGGCAAAGAAGAGAAGGAAGGAGAGCCATCTCTGATGAGATTAGGGCAACACTTGTTGATCATGTGATCAACCACGGTTTGACCATGAGAGAGGCTGGACTGAGAGTCCAGCCCAACTTGAGTCGATTTACAGTGGCATCCATAATTCGAACCTTCAGAAATGAGAACAGGTATGCAACTATCTAATGACTATTTTAGCATTACAGTAATGTACTGTAAAATACGTATGACTGCATAGTATTGCATAAACATTTGTAACTCTAAGCCATCCATTTACTGCACTGCATTGAATGAATGAGGTTGGTTATCATGCTGTACTACTTTTTTGTTGTACATTGTTTACAGTTCCTATGCTGAACACATACTGTGTTTGAATTCTGTACAGAGTGGAAAGGCAAAGACATCATGGAGGACGAGGACGCTTGTTTACAGATGTACAAGAGACTGCAATTATAAATATGGTTTTGGCCAACAATGCAATTAGGATTCGAGAGATAAGAGAGCATATCTTGAATAATGGCACCATATTTAACAACATCAATGCTGTAAAGCCTGTCGACCATACAACGCATCCTCCAACGGCACCGAGTGACGAAACAACTTTACAAGGTGCCATTTGAGAGAAACTCTGACAGTCAAGAATATGCGACATGACTTTGTAGAGGTATGTATGCAACACTACTTCCAGTACTTCAGACATACCATATTTACTCATCTGTATATCCTTTTGTCTGTTACAGAGAGTATTGGAGCTGGATGCCCATGTAATTCGCCATGAATTTATTCATGTGGATGAGGTTGGCTTCAACCTCACCAAAACCAGGCGCCGCGGAAGAAATGTAATAGGACAGAGGGCTTTTGTCCCTGGACAGTGTCCCTGGACAGCGTGGGGGTAATATAACTATGTGTGCTGCCATCACTCAAAACGGGGTCTTCCATCACAATGCCACACTGGCCATACAACACCGGCCATATGCTCACTTTTCTGGATGCAATTTACACAAAGCTTGTCTCTGATCCAGATCAGGAGCCTGCTAGATTTGTGGTTTTATGGGACAACGTTAATTTTCACCGGGCTGTTCTGGTCCAAAACTGGTTTGCCACCCATCCACAATTTGTAGTTTCGTACCTACCCCCATATTTACCTTTTCTAAATCCCATAGAGGAATTATTTTCAGCCTGGCGCTGGAAAGTGTATGATCGCCAACCCTATGCCCGCAAGCCGCTTCTCCAGGCAATGGGGGGACATAGAGGTTGCCTCTGTCCAAGGTTGGATTCGCCACGCTAGGAGATACTTCCCTCGATGTTTGGCAAGAGAAAACGTATCTTGTGATGTGGACGAAGTATTGTGGCCAGACCCAGGCCGGAGAAGAGATGAAGCATAGCTTAGCACTGGTGACTGCCCCCCCCTCCTACCAATTCCTGGACTGCCCCCCCGGGACCCCACACACACAATTGTGTTCTTTACTGTTTTCTAAAGAATATACTTTTGGTTTACATATGTTTATGGTTTTGTTGTATGATACTGTATACAACAGTAATGTTTGGCCTAATAAATATTTTCTGTTTCTACATTGCATTGGTGTTTACAGTGTACTTGTTACCCCTCTCAGCAGATTACTTTCACTGTAGAACATTGTATTGAAATGTAGATAAGCCTATGAAAGACCAGAGAGCTTTAGATTTAGAACAACAGTGTTTACATGGTATATCCAAAAATGTACTATTATGAAAGCAGTGTTTGCCATTTGATGCAAATGCTTCATTCTGACATGTGTTTATGGCATTTTGAATGCAGTGTTACATTTTGAAGGAGATGTGAGGCATTTTGCATTTTGTGTGTGCAGTTTTGGGAATTGTGTGTAGAGTTTTGAAAAAAGGAGACAGTTTTGAAAACGTGTGTAAGCAGTTGGGAAAAAATGTAATATCATAGTTTACACTCATGTTGTCGTTTCTTGAGAATCCAAAAAGATAGGGGCAAAGCCCACCTTCAGAGGCGTTGTAAAGATCCCTTACATACCTGAGCCACCACATGTATCCATACTCGTAAGGGAAAAAGCTGTTGGGATCATTACAGCAATACTTGATATCGTTACATCCACAGCAGAACGCCGCGCGCGCATCGCCCCCCGCTTTAGGACAAGAAGAACAATTCACAAACACATTATCTGCGCTGTAGTAGCTCGTGCACTCTGCACTCATGCTGGTAGAAAATACACTCTCCGGGAGAAAAGACCGTGAGATAATTTCCTTAGATGTTAACGCAAGGGTTTCATTCCAATGCCGTCCACATAAGTGTCCCTTGCTCTGCTGAAAAGTGTCATGCATTTAGTTCGAGCATGCCAGTGAAATGGGATAAAACTTCGCATTTCCTCCTGCCATATAGAATTCTAGAGTCCCCCCACCCCACACCACCTCCATCTTTCTCTCTCTATCACTTAAGAAAAAACGTAACAGAATACACAAACAATATTTCTGAGTGACCTCTTAATCTAATCCAGATCTTCCTTTGTTGTTACAAACGTGTAGGCAACATTTTTGATTATTTAAGTTTCTTAATTGACTGATTTCATTCATTCGAAACGGAATATAACGTGAGTGACTTGTATGAAACGTGACTGATGTTCGATCAACCGGAATAAAGTAATTGAAAAAATCTACCTTGGAAAAAACGCCGCTCTCCATTTCATTTGTAGATAAATTATTTCATTGAACATTTCTAAGAAGCACTAAAGGCTCGCTAGAACAAATACACAATTTGTATTGTCTTGTGCAACGTGCCTGTAGCAAAGTAACATAGGCTATATAACCTATGCGAAAGAAAAAGTCAAAACCAACTTTCATCATTTGGATATTTTGTTTGTTTGATATTCAAATAACCCAACTATTACAATAGCCTGTTGATGAAGTCGATTTTTTTTTTTTTTCTCCCAGTATAATCAAATAATTGTATTGAGCAGTGTTCAGTCAGTGTATACTATACATTTTCAAACAAAACCAACAACACTTTCTTTCGAAGATGAGATTGGATAGCTTGCTATGTGTGCGAGTTTCGATTTCCTGACAACATTTCATTTCACGGACTGCATCTTTTTTTCTAACACATTGAACAACGATTTTGCATTGGTTCGCTAGTTCCTCATTTAAAATAAACACTTGAACGCAACACCGAATGAATAGTCCTAATGTGTTCAAAACTCTAGAAGTAGGAGAACAAACGTAGCTTTACAGGTTTCCACCGGAGCTGTCCGCTGTGGTACTTTCCATGGTGCTGACGTGTTGAAAATAATAATGGCACTACACACAGTGCCTGCTGCTCACTTTGGGCTGGATATCATTTAGAAACAAACAAGAACAGAGAATAAAGTAATAGAGGTTGTTTACAATGCCTTTCTCAAGACCAGTCTCCTTTGTGGAGCTGTCTGTCTGCTGAAGTGTTGATAAAACAGAAAAGCGCTAACCGGCGCATTCTTATAGTCGACACGTTACACACCTCTTAGCGCAACACCACACCGTGGCTACTGTCAGTTCGTTCCGGCCAATATAGCTTTTAGCGATATGTATCAGCCAACAGTCTGTCTCTCAACAAAAAGACTGGACGACCATTACTGACGTGAAGATACTAGAAGGCCTACACGTTTGATGTAAAGATCCAATACCGAGTTAAACCAGCATATTTTTTCCTGGCTGCTGCTCTGTGGCTGATTGTCGTTTAGTCATTCATCACACCTCACTGACCAGCTGAGATTAGCACTCTGCTTGATAGATTGATTTTATTTGTCAGTAAAAACAAACTAAAACACAGTAAATAACACAAAGTCAGAGACTTAATTTCCATTGGTGTCCCTAGCGTCATGGACTCTGGTGATGACCAGGCCAACTAAATGGTACTGTAGACCTCAGAGCTACTGTATGTAAATATACCCTGAGTAGACCAAACTTTCGGGACACCCTCCTAATATGGAGTTCACCTGGTCAGTTTATGTCATGGAAAGAGCAGGTGTCTGTCACGAATCCCGCCGAAGATGGTGCCTCTTCCACGTTCTGAAATACCTGCTCTCTGCGCTTGACTCCTCCACCCAGTACTCCTAGCAGCTCTGACAGTGTCCTTAATGTTTTGTTTACTGAGTGTATGCCTCTGGTAGCTAGACCTCAGAACGCAATCAGATGAAAGTCTCACAGGTCAAAATATTGGCCTCAATCTCTTGAGTAAAGTCTGACGACTAATCTGAAAGTAACATGTACTGTCAGGGGACGACTGGGACCACAAACCGGACCATTTTTGTCCTCAAGAGCCCCATTATTAGCCAGATAATTGTCATTTTGCACAAAACCCCCAAGTTAGACAGGCCCACTAGGTTAAAAATTGCATTTTCCAGATGGCCAGTCCGCCCCTGCAGACTGCTGTGGGATACAGCCTCTTTCTCATCAGAATTTCCTTTCTATTCATGTATAGATTTATGGTTTTGTATAGCATTTGTTGACCTGCAGACTGAAGAGTCAAGGCCATTTTCAAGCAATCATTATCCATGGTCCTTTATTCGTGTATTGGTGATAGTTATTTACTCTGAGTAGTCTGTAACACATCATGTATTTCATGTACACTGTAGTTGTTTGAGACTTTCTTTCATGACTAATCCATTCTATTAGTTTAATTGAGTAAATGCATTCCTTGTTTTACAATGTAATTCTTTGATTGAATATACACTTATAATTGAGTAGGTCTGTTGGTAGTTGTTACATACACTATACACATAGCATGTGCTTTGGTCCCACCTTGACATCCTTGATCTGCTTGCCTCGATAAATTAACTCTAGAACATTAGTCGCCAGGATTACCTATTTGTATCTAGTCTCTTAATAATTGCAGAACAGTGCAAGTTAGACACATGTTCATTATAGTCATACCTAGTGCTGACGCAAGGCTCGCTACCTTGAATAGATCCTCTAGACACCCAGGGCCTGTTGCATTTATTCACATAATATTGGAGATATTGATTAATGTTGTTTATTATTATATTCAACATCATTTCTACATAATGGTTGGATCATTTCCATCCAACTACAAGAACAGCCCTTAGCCGTGGAATACAAACAGTGTAGCTATTCCCTCCGCAAGGCAATCAAACAAGCAAAGCGTCAGTATAGAGACAAAGTAGAGTCGCAATTCAACGGCTCAGACACGAGACGTATGTGGTAGGGTCTACAGACAATCACGGACAACAAAAGGAAAACCAGCCATGTAGCGGACACCGACGTCTTGCTTCCGGAAAAGCTAAACACCTTCTTTACACGCTTTGAGGATAACACAGTGCCACCGGCGTGGCCCGCAACCAATGACTGTGGGCTCTCCTTCTCAGTGGCCGATGTGAGCAAGACATTTAAGCGTGTTAACCCTTGCAAGGCTGCTGGCCCAGACGGCATCCCTAGCCGGGTCCTCAGAGCATTGCGCAGACCAGCTGGCTGGTGTGTTTACGGACATATTCAATCTTTCCCTTTCCCAGTATGCATGCTTCAAGATGGCCACCATTGTTCCTGTACCTAAGAGAGCCAAGGTAACTTAAACTTCTCTAGGGTATGTGGGACGGTAGCGTCCCACCTCGTCAACAGCCAGTGAAACTGCAGGGCGCCAAATTCAAAACAACAGAAATCCCATAATTTAAATTCCTCAAACATACAAGAATTTTACACCATTTTAAAGCTACACTTGTTGTAAATCCAGCCAAAGTGTCCGATTTCAAAAAGGTTTTACGACGAAAGCACACCAAACGATTATGTTAGGTATGAGCCAAGTCACAGAAAAAGACAGCCATTTTTCAAGCCAAAGAGAGCAGTAACATAAAGCAGAAATAGAGATAAAATTAATCACTAACCTTTGATGATCTTCATCAGATGACACTCATAGGACTTGATGTTACACAATACATGTAAGTTTTGTTCGGTAAAGTTCATATTTATATCCAAAAATCTGAGTTTAGGCTGGACGCTACTGTACTTGGCAAAAAGCCTGAGAAAATGCAGAGCGCCATATTCAAATGAATTACTATGAAAATTACTATAAAATCTAACTTTCATTAAATCACACATGAAAGATACTAAATTAAAGCTACACTGGTTGTGAATCCAGCCAACATGTCAGAATTCAAATAGGCTTTTCGGCGAAAGCATACGATGCTATTTTCTGAGGATAGCACCATTTTAAACAAAGAGAGATTAAGCATATTCCAACCCTGCAGGCACGACACAAAACGCAGAGATAAAAATATAATTCATCCCTTACCTTTGACGAGCTTCTGTTGTTGGCACTCCAATATGTCCCATAAACATCACAAATGGTCCTTTTGTTCGATTAATTCCGTCGATATATATCCAAAATGTCAATTTATTTGGTGCGTTTGATCCAGAAAAACACAGGTTCCAACTTGCTCAAACGTGACGACAAAATATCTCAAAGGTTACCTGTAAACTTTGCCCAAAAATTTCAAACTACTTTTGTAATAAAACTTTAGGTATTTTTTAACGTTAATAATCAATAAAATTGAAGACGAGATGATCTGTGTTCAATACAGGATTAAAACCAACCGTAGCATGCCTTCTGGTCATGCGCTTCAATCAAACAGGACACCTAGAGTGACTCGACTTCAAGATGGCCGTATTTCTTCATTACACAAAGGAATAACCTCAACCAATTTCTCTAGACTGTTGACATCCAGTGGAAGCCGTAGGAACTGCAAGCAGGTCGCTTAGAAATCTGGTTTTCCAATGAAAATCATTGAAAAGAGAGTGACCTCAAACAAAAAAAAATCTGAATGGTTTGTCCTCAGGGTTTTGCCTGCTAAATAAGTTCTGTTATACTCACAGACATGATTCAAACAGTTTTATAAACTTCAGAGTGTTTTCTATCCAAATCTACTAATACTATGCATATCTTATCTTCTGTGGATGAGTAGCTGGCAGTTTAATTTGGGTATGCTTTTCATCCAAAAGTGAAAATGCTGCCCCCTACCCTAGTTAACTAAATTACTATCGCCCCATAGCACTCACTTCTATCATCATGAAGTGCTTTGAGAGACTTGTCAAGTATCATATCACTTCTACCTTACCTGTCATCCTAGACTCACTTCAATTTGCTTACCGCCTCAATAGATCCACAGACGATGCAATTACCATCACACTGCACACTGCCCTATCCCATCTGGACAAGAGGAATACCTACATAAGAATGCTGTTCATTGACTGTAGCTCAGCATTCAACAGTACCCTCCAAGCTCATCATTAAGCTCGAGGCCCTGGGTCTGAACCCCGCCCTGTGCAACTGGGTCCTGGACTTCCTGACAGGCCGCCCCCAGGTGGTGAATGTAGGAAACAACACCTCCACTTTGCTGACCCTCAACACTGGGGCACCACAAGGGTGCGTGCCTAGCCCCCTCCTGTACTCCCTATTCACCCATGACTGCGTGGCCAAGCACGCCTCCAACTCAATCATCAAGTTTGCAGATGACAAAACTGTAGTAGGCTTGATTACCAACAATGACGAGACAGCTTACAGGGAGCAGATGAGGGTTCTGTGAGTGTGGTGCCAGGAAAATAACCTTTCACTCAACATCAACAAAACAAAGGAGAATCTCGTGGACTTCAGGAAACAACGGAGGGAGCACCCCACTATCCACAATGACGTGACCGCAGTGGAGAAGGTGGAAAGCTTCAAGTTCCTCAGCGTACACATCACTGACAAACTGAAATGGTCTACCCACACAGAAAGTGTGGTGAAGAAGGTGCAACAGCGCCTCTTCAACCTCAGGAGGCTGAAGAAATTTGGCTTGGCACCTAAAATCCTCACATTTACAGATGCACAATTGAGAGCATTGTTAGACATTACTTTTAGATATTACTGCACTGTCAGAGCTAGAAACACAAGCATTTCACTTCACCTGCAATTACATCTGCTAGACACGTGTATGTGACCAATAAAATTTGATTTGATTTGATAAGGTGCGGTGAATCAGAGCAGGTGGTCAGTCCAGTTCAAGTGTTCAGCAATCTGATGGCTTGTAGATAGAAAGTCTCTGAGCCTGTTGATATCAGATCACTTACCGTCTGCCCGATGGTAAGTGAGAGAACAGCTCGTGGCTGGGGTGTGTGGGGTTCCTTGATGATGGTGCGTGCCTTTTTAGGCACGGTTTCGATTAGATGTCCTGGATGGGTGGAAGCACGGTCCCAATGATGTACTGGGCCATCTTCACCACCCGCTGGAGGGCCTTGCGGTCATGGACGGATAAATTCCCGTACCAGGCCATGATGCCTCCGGTCAGGACGCTCTCAACGGTGCAGCGGTAGTATTTGGAGAGGACCCGGAGCGGCATGCCGAATTTCTTCAGCCGCCTTAGGAAGTAGAGATGCTGTCAAGTCAAGGGCATAAATGTCACGACTTCCGCCGAAGTCGGCTCCTCTCCTTGTTCGGGCGGCGTTCGGCGGTCGACGTCACCGGCTTTCTAGCCATCGCCGCACCATTTTTAATTTATCCATTTGTATTGTCTTGTTTTGCACACCTGGCTTTCATTCCCCAATTACACTGCATGTATTTATTCCTCTGTTCCCCCTCATGTCTTTGTGTGATATTGTTTGTGTGTTACGTGTTTTTTGTAACGCGCCAGGCTGGCGTTCGTTATTTCCGTGTTATTTCATGAAGCTTGTTGGAATTGTTTAAAATTCATGTTTTGTGACTGTTTTTGCGCGCTTTACACTTTGCCTTGTTGGCTGGAGGTTTTTGACGCAGCTGCGTCCGTCTGTAATATTTCTCCTGCCGAAATAAAGTGTGCGCCTGTTAACAATTCTCTGCTCTCCTGCACCTGACTTCACCACAAGTACGCACACGCCTGACAATAAATACTTTTTAAGGGCACTATGTAAAAAAGGCTTCATAATTCATTTAGGTCATGTTAACTGACTGATATTCTCACAGAACAAAACGGATACAATCTCCTAAGCCTGTGTTAACCTCAGACCTTATTTTTGTTGTTTATCCCAAAACCCTTTTCTTTCCACATAGATTTTCCCATTGGAAAGGCTGAACGAACCGGTTTTTAGAACTACAAGTTGGCAGCTCTATGGCTAGTACTTTCTTATTGGGGATAAAAACAGATTACCATAATTTTTTCGATTCATTATTCCATGTAACAAATCAAATATTAAACTACATATTCATTTTTCATTTCAGTTCATGAAACATGGGACCAACACTTTACATGTTGCGTTTATATTTTTTGTTCAGTATATTTAGGAATAGCTTATTATTAGCCACCCATTCTAAAACTGACTGCAGCTTTTTGTTAAGGTTTGCAGTGATTTAACTTGCTGTGGTAGTATAATGTTGAGTCATCAGCGTACATAGACAAACAGACTTTATTCAAGGCTAGTGGTAGGACATTAGTAAAAATAGAGAACAGTAGAGGGCCAAGGCTGCTGCCTTGAGGTATACCACACTTTACCTGGTTTATGTTAGCATCTTCTACCAAGGATTACCGTTTTGGTCCTATACCTACTGAGAATTCAGATATCCACAAAGGACGGCGTCAATATGTACACTACCGGTCAAAAGTTTTAGAACACCTACTCATTCAAGGGTTTTTCTTTATTTGTACTATTTTCTACATTGTAGAATAATAGTGAAATCAAATCAAATCAAATTTTATTTGTCACATACACATGGTTAGCAGATGTTAATGCGAGTGTAGCGAAATGCTTGTGCTTCTAGTTCCGACAATGCAGTAATAACCAACAAGTAATCTAACCTAACAATTCCACAACTACTACCTTATACACACAAGTGTAAGGGATAAAGAATATGTACATAAAGATATATGAATGAGTGATGGTACAGAACGGCATAGGCAAGATGCAGTAGATGGTATAGTGTACAGTCTATACATATGAGATGAGTAATGTAGGGTATGTAAACATAAAGTGGAATAGTTTAAAGTGGCTAGTGATACATGTATTACATAAAGATGGCAAGATGCAGTAGATGATATAGAGTACAGTATATACATATACATATGAGATGAGTAATGTAGGGTATGTAAACATTATATTAAGTGGCATTGTTTAAAGTGGCTAGTGATACATTTTTACATAATTTCCATCAATTCCCATTATTAAAGTGGCTGGAGTTGAGTCAGTATGTTGGCAGCGGCCACTAAATGTTAGTGGTGGCTGTTTAACAGTCTGATGGCCTTGCGATAGAAGCTGTTTTTCAGTCTCTCGGTCCCTGCTTTGATGCACCTGTACTGACCTCGCCTTCTGGATGATAGCGGGGTGAACAGGCAGTGGCTCGGGTGGTTGTTGTCCTTGATGATCTTTATGGCCTTCCTGTGACATCGGGTGGTGTAGGTGTCCTGGAGGGCAGGTAGTTTGCCCCCGGTGATGCGTTGTGCAGACCTCACTACCCTCTGGAGAGCCTTACGGTTGTGGGCGGAGCAGTTGCCGTACCAGGCGGTGATA